>NC_137101.1:65223052-65601532 GCF_949357685.1 Gobio gobio | reverse complement strand
TCTGTGCACATTCAGATCCAGACTCAACACACATCTGTGCACATGCAGATCCAGACTCAACACACACCTGTGCACATCTGTCCAGACTCAAAACACACCTGTGCACATGCAGATCCAGACTCAAAACACATCTGTGCACATTCAGATCCAGACTCAACACACATCTGTGCACATCTGTCCAGACTCAAAACACATCTGTGCACATTCAGATCCAGACTCAACACACATCTGTGCACATTCAGATCCAGACTCAACACACATCTGTGCACATTCAGATCCAGACTCAACACACATCTGTGCACATTCAGATCCAGACTCAACACACATCTGTGCACATTCAGATCCAGACTCAACACACATCTGTGCACATCTGATCCAGACTCAACACACATCTGTGCACATTCAGATCCAGACTCAACACACATCTGTGCACATTCAGATCCAGACTCAACACACATCTGTGCACATTCAGATCCAGACTCAACACACATCTGTGCACATTCAGATCCAGACTCAACACACATCTGTGCACATTCAGATCCAGACTCAAAACACATCTGTGCACATTCAGATCCAGACTCAACACACATCTGTGCACATTCAGATCCAGACTCAACACACATCTGTGCACATTCAGATCCAGACTCAACACACATCTGTGCACATTCAGATCCAGACTCAACACACATCTGTGCACATTCAGATCCAGACTCAACACACATCTGTGCACATGCAGATCCAGACTCAACACACATCTGTGCACATTCAGACCAGACTCAACACACATCTGTGCACATGCAGATCCAGACTCAACACACATCTGTGCACATCTGTCCAGACTCAAAACACATCTGTGCACATTCAGATCTAGACTCAACACACATCTGTGCACATTCAGATCCAGACTCAACACACATCTGTGCACATTCAGATCCAGACTCAACACACATCTGTGCACATTCAGATCCAGACTCAACACACATCTGTGCACATTCAGATCCAGACTCAACACACATCTGTGCACATTCAGATCCAGACTCAACACACATCTGTGCACATCTGTCCAGACTCAACACACATCTGTGCACATTCAGATCCAGACTCAACACATCTGTGCACATTCAGATCCAGACTCAACACACATCTGTGCACATCTGTCCAGACTCAACACACATCTGTGCACATTCAGATCCAGACTCAACACACATCTGTGCACATTCAGATCCAGACTCAACACACATCTGTGCACATTCAGATCTAGACTCAACACACATCTGTGCACATTCAGATCCAGACTCAAAACACATCTGTGCACATTCAGATCCAGACTCAACACACATCTGTGCACATTCAGATCCAGACTCAACACACATCTGTGCACATTCAGATCCAGACTCAACACACATCTGTGCACATTCAGATCCAGACTCAACACACATCTGTGCACATTCAGATCCAGACTCAACACACATCTGTGCACATCTGTCCAGACTCAACACACATCTGTGCACATTCAGATCCAGACTCAACACACATCTGTGCACATTCAGATCCAGACTCAACACACATCTGTGCACATTCAGATCCAGACTCAACACACATCTGTGCACATTCAGATCCAGACTCAACACACATCTGTGCACATTCAGATCCAGACTCAACACACATCTGTGCACATTCAGATCCAGACTCAAAACACATCTGTGCACATTCAGATCCAGACTCAACACACATCTGTGCACATTCAGATCTAGACTCAACACACATCTGTGCACATTCAGATCCAGACTCAAAACACATCTGTGCACATGCAGATCCAGACTCAACACACATCTGTGCACATCTGTCCAGACTCAAAACACATCTGTGCACATTCAGATCCAGACTCAACACACATCTGTGCACATTCAGATCCAGACTCAACACACATCTGTGCACATTCAGATCCAGACTCAACACACATCTGTGCACATTCAGATCCAGACTCAACACACATCTGTGCACATTCAGATCCAGACTCAACACACATCTGTGCACATTCAGATCCAGACTCAACACACATCTGTGCACATTCAGATCCAGACTCAACACACATCTGTGCACATTCAGATCCAGACTCAACACACATCTGTGCACATTCAGATCCAGACTCAACACACATCTGTGCACATTCAGATCCAGACTCAACACACATCTGTGCACATTCAGATCCAGACTCAACACACATCTGTGCACATTCAGATCCAGACTCAACACACATCTGTGCACATGCAGATCCAGACTCAAAACACATCTGTGCACATGCAGACCCAGACTCAAAACACATCTGTGCACATCTGTCCAGACTCAAAACACATCTGTGCACATTCAGATCTAGACTCAACACACATCTGTGCACATTCAGATCCAGACTCAACACACATCTGTGCACATTCAGATCCAGACTCAACACACATCTGTGCACATTCAGATCCAGACTCAACACACATCTGTGCACATGCAGACCCAGACTCAAAACACATCTGTGCACATGCAGATCCAGACTCAACACACATCTGTGCACATCTGTCCAGACTCAAAACACATCTGTGCACATTCAGATCTAGACTCAACACACATCTGTGCACATTCAGATCCAGACTCAACACACATCTGTGCACATTCAGATCCAGACTCAACACACATCTGTGCACATTCAGATCCAGACTCAACACACATCTGTGCACATTCAGATCCAGACTCAACACACATCTGTGCACATTCAGATCCAGACTCAACACACATCTGTGCACATTCAGATCCAGACTCAACACACATCTGTGCACATTCAGATCCAGACTCAACACACATCTGTGCACATTCAGATCTAGACTCAACACACATCTGTGCACATTCAGATCCAGACTCAAAACACATCTGTGCACATTCAGATCTAGACTCAACACACATCTGTGCACATTCAGATCCAGACTCAACACACATCTGTGCACATTCAGATCCAGACTCAACACACATCTGTGCACATTCAGATCCAGACTCAACACACATCTGTGCACATTCAGATCCAGACTCAACACACATCTGTGCACATCTGTCCAGACTCAACACACATCTGTGCACATTCAGATCCAGACTCAACACACATCTGTGCACATTCAGATCCAGACTCAACACACATCTGTGCACATTCAGATCCAGACTCAACACACATCTGTGCACATTCAGATCCAGACTCAACACACATCTGTGCACATTCAGATCCAGACTCAACACACATCTGTGCACATTCAGATCTAGATTCAACACACATCTGTGCACATTCAGATCCAGACTCAAAACACATCTGTGCACATTCAGATCCAGACTCAACACACATCTGTGCACATTCAGATCCAGACTCAACACACATCTGTGCACATTCAGATCCAGACTCAACACACATCTGTGCACATCTGTCCAGACTCAAAACACATCTGTGCACATTCAGATCTAGACTTAACACACATCTGTGCACATTCAGATCCAGACTCAACACACATCTGTGCACATTCAGATCCAGACTCAACACACATCTGTGCACATTCAGATCCAGACTCAACACACATCTGTGCACATTCAGATCCAGACTCAACACACATCTGTGCACATTCAGATCCAGACTCAACACACATCTGTGCACATCTGTCCAGACTCAACACACATCTGTGCACATTCAGATCCAGACTCAACACACATCTGTGCACATTCAGATCCAGACTCAACACACATCTGTGCACATTCAGATCCAGACTCAACACACATCTGTGCACATTCAGATCCAGACTCAACACACATCTGTGCACATTCAGATCCAGACTCAAAACACATCTGTGCACATTCAGATCCAGACTCAACACACATCTGTGCACATTCAGATCCAGACTCAACACACATCTGTGCACATTCAGATCCAGACTCAACACACATCTGTGCACATCTGTCCAGACTCAACACACATCTGTGCACATTCAGATCCAGACTCAACACACATCTGTGCACATTCAGATCCAGACTCAACACACATCTGTGCACATTCAGATCCAGACTCAACACACATCTGTGCACATTCAGATCCAGACTCAAAACACATCTGTGCACATTCAGATCCAGACTCAACACACATCTGTGCACATTCAGATCTAGATTCAACACACATCTGTGCACATTCAGATCCAGACTCAAAACACATCTGTGCACATTCAGATCCAGACTCAACACACATCTGTGCACATTCAGATCCAGACTCAACACACATCTGTGCACATTCAGATCCAGACTCAACACACATCTGTGCACATCTGTCCAGACTCAAAACACATCTGTGCACATTCAGATCTAGACTCAACACACATCTGTGCACATTCAGATCCAGACTCAACACACATCTGTGCACATTCAGATCCAGACTCAACACACATCTGTGCACATTCAGATCCAGACTCAACACACATCTGTGCACATTCAGATCCAGACTCAACACACATCTGTGCACATTCAGATCCAGACTCAACACACATCTGTGCACATTCAGATCCAGACTCAACACACATCTGTGCACATCTGTCCAGACTCAACACACATCTGTGCACATTCAGATCCAGACTCAACACACATCTGTGCACATTCAGATCCAGACTCAACACACATCTGTGCACATTCAGATCCAGACTCAACACACATCTGTGCACATTCAGATCCAGACTCAACACACATCTGTGCACATTCAGATCCAGACTCAAAACACATCTGTGCACATTCAGATCCAGACTCAACACACATCTGTGCACATTCAGATCCAGACTCAACACACATCTGTGCACATTCAGATCCAGACTCAACACACATCTGTGCACATTCAGATCCAGACTCAACACACATCTGTGCACATTCAGATCCAGACTCAACACACATCTGTGCACATGCAGATCCAGACTCAAAACACATCTGTGCACATGCAGACCCAGACTCAAAACACATCTGTGCACATGCAGATCCAGACTCAACACACATCTGTGCACATCTGTCCAGACTCAAAACACATCTGTGCACATTCAGATCTAGACTCAACACACATCTGTGCACATTCAGATCCAGACTCAACACACATCTGTGCACATTCAGATCCAGACTCAACACACATCTGTGCACATTCAGATCCAGACTCAACACACATCTGTGCACATTCAGATCCAGACTCAACACACATCTGTGCACATTCAGATCCAGACTCAACACACATCTGTGCACATCTGTCCAGACTCAACACACATCTGTGCACATTCAGATCCAGACTCAACACACATCTGTGCACATTCAGATCCAGACTCAACACACATCTGTGCACATCTGTCCAGACTCAACACACATCTGTGCACATTCAGATCCAGACTCAACACACATCTGTGCACATTCAGATCCAGACTCAACACACATCTGTGCACATTCAGATCTAGACTCAACACACATCTGTGCACATTCAGATCCAGACTCAAAACACATCTGTGCACATTCAGATCCAGACTCAACACACATCTGTGCACATTCAGATCCAGACTCAACACACATCTGTGCACATTCAGATCCAGACTCAACACACATCTGTGCACATTCAGATCCAGACTCAACACACATCTGTGCACATTCAGATCCAGACTCAACACACATCTGTGCACATCTGTCCAGACTCAACACACATCTGTGCACATTCAGATCCAGACTCAACACACATCTGTGCACATTCAGATCCAGACTCAACACACATCTGTGCACATTCAGATCCAGACTCAACACACATCTGTGCACATTCAGATCCAGACTCAACACACATCTGTGCACATTCAGATCCAGACTCAAAACACATCTGTGCACATTCAGATCCAGACTCAACACACATCTGTGCACATTCAGATCTAGACTCAACACACATCTGTGCACATTCAGATCCAGACTCAAAACACATCTGTGCACATGCAGATCCAGACTCAACACACATCTATGCACATCTGTCCAGACTCAAAACACATCTGTGCACATTCAGATCCAGACTCAACACACATCTGTGCACATTCAGATCCAGACTCAACACACATCTGTGCACATTCAGATCCAGACTCAACACACATCTGTGCACATTCAGATCCAGACTCAACACACATCTGTGCACATTCAGATCCAGACTCAACACACATCTGTGCACATTCAGATCCAGACTCAACACACATCTGTGCACATTCAGATCCAGACTCAACACACATCTGTGCACATTCAGATCCAGACTCAACACACATCTGTGCACATTCAGATCCAGACTCAACACACATCTGTGCACATTCAGATCCAGACTCAACACACATCTGTGCACATTCAGATCCAGACTCAACACACATCTGTGCACATTCAGATCCAGACTCAACACACATCTGTGCACATTCAGATCCAGACTCAACACACATCTGTGCACATTCAGATCTAGACTCAACACACATCTGTGCACATTCAGATCCAGACTCAACACACATCTGTGCACATTCAGATCCAGACTCAACACACATCTGTGCACATTCAGATCCAGACTCAACACACATCTGTGCACATCTGTCCAGACTCAACACACATCTGTGCACATGCAGACCCAGACTCAAAACACATCTGTGCACATGCAGATCCAGACTCAACACACATCTGTGCACATCTGTCCAGACTCAAAACACATCTGTGCACATTCAGATCCAGACTCAACACACATCTGTGCACATTCAGATCCAGACTCAACACACATCTGTGCACATTCAGATCCAGACTCAACACACATCTGTGCACATTCAGATCCAGACTCAACACACATCTGTGCACATTCAGATCCAGACTCAACACACATCTGTGCACATTCAGATCCAGACTCAACACACATCTGTGCACATCTGTCCAGACTCAACACACATCTGTGCACATTCAGATCCAGACTCAACACACATCTGTGCACATTCAGATCCAGACTCAACACACATCTGTGCACATTCAGATCCAGACTCAACACACATCTGTGCACATTCAGATCCAGACTCAACACACATCTGTGCACATTCAGATCCAGACTCAACACACATCTGTGCACATTCAGATCTAGATTCAACACACATCTGTGCACATTCAGATCCAGACTCAAAACACATCTGTGCACATTCAGATCCAGACTCAACACACATCTGTGCACATTCAGATCCAGACTCAACACACATCTGTGCACATTCAGATCCAGACTCAACACACATCTGTGCACATTCAGATCCAGACTCAACACACATCTGTGCACATTCAGATCTAGATTCAACACACATCTGTGCACATTCAGATCCAGACTCAAAACACATCTGTGCACATTCAGATCCAGACTCAACACACATCTGTGCACATTCAGATCCAGACTCAACACACATCTGTGCACATTCAGATCCAGACTCAACACACATCTGTGCACATTCAGATCTAGACTCAACACACATCTGTGCACATTCAGATCCAGACTCAAAACACATCTGTGCACATTCAGATCCAGACTCAACACACATCTGTGCACATTCAGATCCAGACTCAACACACATCTGTGCACATTCAGATCCAGACTCAACACACATCTGTGCACATCTGTCCAGACTCAAAACACATCTGTGCACATGCAGATCCAGACTCAAAACACATCTGTGCACATGCAGATCCAGACTCAACACACATCTGTGCACATTCAGATCCAGACTCAACACACATCAGTGCACATTCAGATCCAGACTCAACACACATCTGTGCACATGCAGATCCAGACTCAAAACACATCTGTGCACATGCAGATCCAGACTCAACACACATCTGTGCACATTCAGATCCAGACTCAACACACATCAGTGCACATTCAGATCCAGACTCAACACACATCTGTGCACATTCAGATCCAGACTCAACACACATCTGTGCACATCTGTCCAGACTCAACACACATCTGTGCACATGCAGACCCAGACTCAAAACACATCTGTGCACATGCATATCCAGACTCAACACACATCTGTGCACATCTGTCCAGACTCAAAACACATCTGTGCACATTCAGATCTAGACTCAACACACATCTGTGCACATTCAGATCCAGACTCAACACACATCTGTGCACATTCAGATCCAGACTCAACACACATCTGTGCACATTCAGATCCAGACTCAAAACACATCTGTGCACATCTGTCCAGACTCAACACACATCTGTGCACATTGTTACGGCCAGCTCGTTTCGACCGTACATAAAGGATACAAGTATACTGAATGACTTGCAAGTTTTTATTACTCTTCAATATTCAGATAAATTAATATAACAAAGTCTAGGGTTCAAAATCAAAGGGAAAAATCATAATCCAAATGGGGAAGAGAAAAGGTGGGTATGGGTTGTAAACAAATAAAGGTGTGCCAAAATGACTTCTCCAGAAGGTGTCAATCCCCTGGACGAAGCAAAGTAGAATGGTGAAGGCCAAGGCTTTATCCTCTCCTTCATTAGGTGGAAAATAGGGAACAGGTGTGTACACTCTCTTGCGCTCTCATTAACACAGCGCCCTCAGCAGGCGAGCAAGTGGAACGCAGGGTCGTAACACCTCCCTCCTCAAAAAAGATTCGACCACGAATCTAAACAACAAAGAAAAGACAGTTAAAACACTTCCAAGAACAAATACAAAGAAAAGTTCTGGGGATCCAGAGAAACGTCGTCTTTTCAAATCTTCAACACCTCTGGGCCCTAGAGATGCAAAGAAAAAAAAAAGAACAGGCAACGCAGAAATGTTACGCTCTAGAAAGTGTGTCAGCGATAACGTTATCTTTTCCCCGGATGTGTTGAATCTCAAGATGGAAAGGTTGTAAAATTAGACTCCATCGCATAAGTCGCTGATTTCGATTCCTCATCCGATTTAAGAAGACCAAAGGATTGTGATCCGTATAAATGACAATCGGTGCAGCAATTGACCCTAGATATACCTCAAAATGTTGTACGGCCAACACTAGGGCAAGAGCTTCCTTCTCAATAGTGGAATAAACCTGTTGATGCCGATTAAATTTCTTTGAAAAGTAACTTACGGGATGTGGAACCCGGTTCAAATCCTCCTGCAAGAGAACAGCGCCCGCACCGCAAGCACTCGCATCAATTGCAAGACTAAAAGACTTCTCAAAATTTGGAGCTGTTAAAACAGGGGCACATGCCAGCAAAGCCTTACAATTTTCGAAAGCCTGCTGACATGTCTCAGACCACTGAAAAGAGAACTTCGGACTCAATAAATCGGTGAGAGGCGAGACTACACTGGCAAAATTTTCACAAAAGCTCCGATAATATCCCACCATGCCGAGGAATCGTCGCAATTCACGACGAGTGGTGGGAACTGGAAAGTTACAAATGGCTTCTACCTTGGTCTCAATGGGCTTTACACAACCATTTCCCACTACCTTGCCCAAATAGGTAACGGTTGCCTTCGCAAACTCAGACTTGGCGAGATTAACCGTGAGATTAGCCTTTTCTAAACGAGAAAAGAGTTCCTTAATCTGGTTAAGATGCTCAAACCAGGAGGAACTATACAGCACGATGTCGTCAAGATATGCCTCACATCCTGACATTCCATACAGTATACGGTTTACGAGTCGCTGGAACGTCGCGGGTGCATTTCGAACTCCGAAAGGCATCACCGTATACTGCAGGAAGGCATCAGGCGTAACGAAGGCAGATAATTCCTTTGCGCGACAAGTCAAGGGCACCTGCCAATACCCCTTTAAGAGGTCGAATTTGCTGACGTATCGGGCAGAGCCAACATGATCGACGCAGTCATCAATTCGAGGTAAAGGGAAACAGTCCGGCTTTGTCACAGAGTTAAGTTTTCGATAATCTGTGCAGAATCGATATGAGCCATCAGGTTTATTTACTAAAACACAAGGGGAACTCCATGAACTGAAACTAGATTCAGCCAGATTATGAGCAAGCAGATAGTTCACCTCTTGTTTCAGCAAATCTCTTTTGAAAGGATTGACTCGATAGG
Source organism: Gobio gobio (assembly GCF_949357685.1). Taxonomy (NCBI): domain Eukaryota; kingdom Metazoa; phylum Chordata; class Actinopteri; order Cypriniformes; family Gobionidae; genus Gobio; species Gobio gobio. The sequence continues at coordinate 65,591,435 of NC_137101.1, read as the reverse complement.
CGTTCTGTTTAAATGGACATGAGGTTCCTACATCGATATCATGTTCGATGACAGAAGTGCGACCGGGAACGTCAAGGAAAAGAGAGGGAAATGACATCACCAACTCAGTGACATCACTTCTCTCTTTCTCAGTCAAATAAGAAAGATGAGAGGACAGGTTAAGAAGAATCTCAGAGTTTTTAAGTCGCCCGTCGACCTTTTCTCGAGAAAGGAAACTCTCATCCTCATCAGCATTCTCTAAAGAATCCCCACTCGTGCTGTGAAAGAGAGGAGACGATTCTGAAAAAGAGTCACAAGAGTTTACCACATTAACAGTAACGGAACGAACAGGAGCTAGATACAATTTCAACAGGTTACTGTGACAAACTTGTACTTTTTTTCTCCGGTCAGGAGTATTCAACAGATAGTTATTATCGGAAAGACGTTTAGCTACACTGTAGGGGCCTGTAAATTTAGCCTGAAATGGGTTGGCAGGTAGAGGCAGCAAAGCCAATACTTGATCACCCACCTGAAACTCCCTCAGCTTAGCTTTTCTGTCAAAATGTTGTTGCATTTTTATTTGAGATTTACTCAACTTCTTTTTAGCGAGAGCTCGTGCCTCATACAATCTACGCCGGAATCCACTCACATAATCTGAAATATTTTCAGAAGGTTTAGACGTTCGCCACTCATCAGCTAACACAGCCGTAGGTCCTCGCACTACATGTCCGAACACTAATTCATTTGGGCTAAACCCAAGGCTTTCTTGGATTACCTCACGTATCGCTAATAACATCCATGGCAGACCTTCTTCCCAATCCGCATCGAGTTCCACACAATATGACCTCAAAAGGGACTTCAGAGTTTGGTGAAACCTCTCAAGAACTCCTTGACTCTGCGGATGATAGGCACTGGAAATATTGTGGTTTACTCGAAGTTGACGCAGGGCTTTTGAGAACTGTTTTGACATGAAGTTCGAACCCTGATCGGACTGAATAACTTTGGGAATTCCAAAGGTCGACATGAAATTAGTGAGGGCCTTCAAGACAGATTTAGTAGTGATGGACCTTAGCGGATAAGCAGAAGGATAACGAGTAGTCTGGCACATGACGGTTAAAAGGTATTGGTGAGCAGTCTTAGAACGGGGCAAAGGACCAACACAGTCAACTATCAAATGCTCGAAAGGTGTGGAGACGACAGAAATAGGCTGCAATGGAGCAACAGGTACTTTTTGATTTGGCTTACCGGTGATCTGGCATGTATGACAAGATCGAATATGTTTTGCCACATCTCGTTTTACCTTAGGCCAATAGAACTGTCGCAAAACTCGATCATACGTTTTACGAACTCCGGTATGACCAGCAAGTCCTTGATGAGCCAAATGCAACACAGAGTCTCTCACTGTAAAAGGAAGCACAATCTGAGTTTTAGGTTCCAGAGAAACATCTTTATGCAGGACCACTGTCCGACAAAGCAGACCATCATCAAGAAAGTACGAAGAGGACAGAGAACCAGAACACTTCTTAGACCCAGCTGCAGAAAATAAAGGTCCAAGAGTGTCATCGCTCTGTTGAGCTCTAATTAAATCCTCTCGAGAGATCTGTAACAAAGAAGTTAGAGAACAGTCATCAACATCAGGGAGATCAACATTGGTTTTCTCAGGAGTGGACAGAACCTCAGACGTATCAGCAGATTCATTTTGCAGCACTGTTGAATCTTTCTGGTCAAAAGACAACGAAGAGCAGGATTTCAGGTCTCTTTGCTTAGGACATATATACTCATCAGATCCTGGCTTACCTGTATTAACATTGTAAAAGAAAGTGTCATGCAGTGGAACTTCAACTTGATGTTCAGACAGGGGTTTAGCCATGGATCGAGTAACTGCACAAGCTGGAAACAAATCAGGAAATTCTCTACAAGAGCCAACATCAAATTTCCTGGGTGTAGATGCTATTATGGGCGGAGCTGCCACACCACTCCGTCCCCAAACATTCCCACCAGCTAAATCATTTCCTAGAATAAATGTAATCCCAGGGACTGGAAGTGCAGAACGAACACCAACTACTACATCACCAGAGACAATGGCAGAGGAAAGATGGATTTGATGCAAAGGCACTTCAACAAACCCCATCTCAAAACCTCGCACTAGTACATGAGTTCCAGTAGCGGTTTCAGAAGTTAAAGGCAAAATTCCTTCTAGGAGAAACGACTGTGCGGCTCCCGTATCTCGAAGAAGACGCACTGGCACCGTTTCGTTTGAACCAGGCAATGACACATTTCCCTCAGTGATAAAAGGTGTATAATCAACGGAGGAAGCTATACACTGATCAATAGATTTATCACCAGCACTAGATAAATGACAATCTTTCTCATCACGAGTGTCAACAATAAATGGTGAAGTAGAAACTAAAGCAACAGGTTTCGACAATCTCTCTTTCTTCTTGAGAATTAGACAGTCAGATATTTTATGACCAGGCTTTTTACAATAAAAGCAAACCATGTCTCGTGAGAGTGCAGGCTTACTAACATGTTCAGCAACTGTCGCCTTAATATTCCTACTCATCACAGGAGACTTCATCTTAGGCTGAAAGCAAAACTTAGACCTACTCATATCGTTGGTTTTAAGACCGACTGAACTGAATGACCCACGATGGGTTAACACAAATTCATCAGCCATGATAGCAGCTTCAGAAAGTGTATTCACCTTGTGTTCAGTGAGATGCGTAGCAACAGCATGAGGAACACAATGTTTAAACTCCTCTAAGAGTACTAATTCTCTTAACTGCTCTTTAGTTGTAACTTTCATTGAAGTGCACCAACGATCAAATAAGTTCTCTTTTCCTCTTGCAAATTCAACATGAGTACATTCATCTGTTTTACTCAAACTCCTAAATTTTTGTCGATATGCCTCAGGCACGAGTTCATATGCATGTAACACAGCAGATTTCACCACATCATACTCACCACTCTGTTCCAGTGAGAGTGCAGAATAAACTTCCTGAGCTTTACCTGTGAACACACACTGTAACAATAAAGTCCAAAAGCTTCTCGGCCATTTCATGGATAAAGCAACACGTTCAAAGTGATAGAAATATTTATCCACTTCCTTTTCAGAAAATGGCGGAACTAATCTCATATTTCTGTGAACATCAAACACAGGTTCACCTGCATTCGCACGCGGGTGTGGAACAGTAGGCACATTCGCTTGCGCTGTCTTTGCTTCTAGTTCCAACTCCAACTTTTTAATCTGAAACGCTCTCTCCTCTCGATCCTTCTCTATCTGAAATGCTCTCTCGTCACGTTCCCTCTCAATCTCAAGCTCCATTTTTCGCATGGCTAACTGATGATCTAATTTTCTCCCTTCAAATTCTCTTTCTACCGCTCGCTCTTTCATAGCGTGATCGTCACGTTCAGCACGAACTTTCGCGGCCTCTAAACACAATTGCTTCTCTTGCAAAGATAATTCTGGAAATTTAGTCTCACTTTCACTATAAACCTCAGCAGGAGTAGACACAAACGATTCACTAGGAGTAATTAACTCAGTGCTTACCTCTATAACTCCCCTATCAACAAGTGATCGCTTCAAAATAGTCACGATAGTTTCCTTCAGCCTCTTTTCTTGAGAAGTAAGATCGACACTGAAGCGTTCGGCGATTTGCACTAACTGCTCCTTTGTACAACTCTCAAGCAAAGCTTCTGACGGACACGCAAAGAAATCTTCGACCACCGAAGACATTTTGTTCGTATATGTATACGCACAATAACAAACGAAACTACTACACGTGAGACGCTGTTTACCCGAAATACAACTCCCATAAGCCACTGCTTCAAAAATGAACTACGTCACCGTATTACGCAACCAATGTTCATTCACAAAAACTTCCGAAGACTTCCCACAAGTCAAAACACAGTGTAAACGCGAGATTAAACTGCACTATACACACGAACACAATGATTTACCTTTACTTATTTGTTGAATGGATTTACCGTTTACAATATGAGAACTCCCGCTCCTAACTCAAAAAAACACTAACTAAACCCTACCTGGTCTTCAGAGATGTACCGGGCTCGGGGCGGCATTAAACGCTGAGCTCCGCGACAATCAGTCAGACTGAAGGTCCGGAAGCGTACCCCCTACAGAGAGTGAATCTCCACCCAGGATAACCTCCAAAAACAAGAAAGGCAAAATAACAAAACAAAACAACAAACAGTGCTCAGTCGGAAAGATTGTATTCACAATCCAGCTGGAAACACTCTAACTAAGCAGAGTTCTCATTTATAAAAGGCAATCATTCACAAAAACATACACACATACAACCCATACTTACCAACGTTTCCTACCCCCATAGGATCGCGGACGAGACACCCAATTTATGTTACGGCCAGCTCGTTTCGACCGTACATAAAGGATACAAGTACACTGAATGACTTGCAAGTTTTTATTACTCTTCAATATTCAGATAAATTAATATAACAAAGTCTAGGGTTCAAAATCAAAGGGAAAAATCATAATCCAAATGGGGAAGAGAAAAGGTGGGTATGGGTTGTAAACAAATAAAGGTGTGCCAAAATGACTTCTCCAGAAGGTGTCAATCCCCTGGACGAAGCAAAGTAGAATGGTGAAGGCCAAGGCTTTATCCTCTCCTTCATTAGGTGGAAAATAGGGAACAGGTGTGTACACTCTCTTGCGCTCTCATTAACACAGCGCCCTCAGCAGGCGAGCAAGTGGAACGCAGGGTCGTAACAACATTCAGATCCAGACTCAACACACATCTGTGCACATTCAGATCCAGACTCAACACACATCTGTGCACATTCAGATCCAGACTCAACACACATCTGTGCACATTCAGATCTAGACTCAACACACATCTGTGCACATTCAGATCCAGACTCAAAACACATCTGTGCACATTCAGATCTAGACTCAACACACATCTGTGCACATTCAGATCCAGACTCAACACACATCTGTGCACATTCAGATCCAGACTCAACACACATCTGTGCACATTCAGATCCAGACTCAACACACATCTGTGCACATTCAGATCCAGACTCAACACACATCTGTGCACATCTGTCCAGACTCAACACACATCTGTGCACATTCAGATCCAGACTCAACACACATCTGTGCACATTCAGATCCAGACTCAACACACATCTGTGCACATTCAGATCCAGACTCAACACACATCTGTGCACATTCAGATCCAGACTCAACACACATCTGTGCACATTCAGATCCAGACTCAACACACATCTGTGCACATTCAGATCTAGATTCAACACACATCTGTGCACATTCAGATCCAGACTCAAAACACATCTGTGCACATTCAGATCCAGACTCAACACACATCTGTGCACATTCAGATCCAGACTCAACACACATCTGTGCACATTCAGATCCAGACTCAACACACATCTGTGCAAATCTGTCCAGACTCAAAACACATCTGTGCACATTCAGATCTAGACTCAACACACATCTGTGCACATTCAGATCCAGACTCAACACACATCTGTGCACATTCAGATCCAGACTCAACACACATCTGTGCACATTCAGATCCAGACTCAACACACATCTGTGCACATCTGTCCAGACTCAACACACATCTGTGCACATTCAGATCCAGACTCAACACACATCTGTGCACATTCAGATCCAGACTCAACACACATCTGTGCACATTCAGATCCAGACTCAAAACACATCTGTGCACATTCAGATCCAGACTCAAAACACATCTGTGCACATTCAGATCCAGACTCAACACACATCTGTGCACATTCAGATCCAGACTCAACACACATCTGTGCACATGCAGATCCAGACTCAAAACACATCTGTGCACATGCAGATCCAGACTCAAAACACATCTGTGCACATTCAGATCCAGACTCAACACACATCTGTGCACATGCAGATCCAGACTCAAAACACATCTGTGCACATGCAGATCCAGACTCAAAACACATCTGTGCACATGCAGATCCAGACTCAACACACATCTGTGCACATCTGTCCAGACTCAAAACACATCTGTGCACATTCAGATCCAGACTCAACACACATCTGTGCACATTCAGATCCAGACTCAAAACACATCTGTGCACATTCAGATCCAGACTCAACACACATCTGTGCACATTCAGATCCAGACTCAAAACACATCTGTGCACATTCAGATCCAGACTCAACACACATCTGTGCACATGCAGATCCAGACTCAACACACACCTGTGCACATCTGTCCAGACTCAAAACACACCTGTGCACATGCAGATCCAGACTCAAAACACATCTGTGCACATTCAGATCCAGACTCAACACACATCTGTGCACATCTGTCCAGACTCAAAACACATCTGTGCACATTCAGATCTAGACTCAACACACATCTGTGCACATTCAGATCCAGACTCAACACACATCTGTGCACATTCAGATCCAGACTCAACACACATCTGTGCACATTCCGTTCCAGACTCAACACACATCTGTGCACATTCAGATCCAGACTCAACACACATCTGTGCACATCTGTCCAGACTCAACACACATCTGTGCACATTCAGATCCAGACTCAACACACATCTGTGCACATTCAGATCCAGACTCAACACACATCTGTGCACATTCAGATCCAGACTCAACACACATCTGTGCACATTCAGATCCAGACTCAACACACATCTGTGCACATTCAGATCCAGACTCAAAACACATCTGTGCATATTCAGATCCAGACTCAACACACATCTGTGCACATTCAGATCCAGACTCAACACACATCTGTGCACATTCAGATCCAGACTCAACACACATCTGTGCACATTCAGATCCAGACTCAACACACATCTGTGCACATTCAGATCCAGACTCAACACACATCTGTGCACATGCAGATCCAGACTCAAAACACATCTGTGCACATGCAGACCCAGACTCAAAACACATCTGTGCACATGCAGATCCAGACTCAACACACATCTGTGCACATCTGTCCAGACTCAAAACACATCTGTGCACATTCAGATCTAGACTCAACACACATCTGTGCACATTCAGATCCAGACTCAACACACATCTGTGCACATTCAGATCCAGACTCAACACACATCTGTGCACATCTGTCCAGACTCAACACACATCTGTGCACATTCAGATCCAGACTCAACACACATCTGTGCACATTCAGATCCAGACTCAACACACATCTGTGCACATTCAGATCCAGACTCAACACACATCTGTGCACATTCAGATCCAGACTCAACACACATCTGTGCACATTCAGATCCAGACTCAACACACATCTGTGCACATTCAGATCCAGACTCAACACACATCTGTGCACATTCAGATCCAGACTCAACACACATCTGTGCACATTCAGATCCAAACTCAACACACATCTGTGCACATTCAGATCCAGACTCAACACACATCTGTGCACATTCAGATCCAGACTCAACACACATCTGTGCACATTCAGATCCAGACTCAACACACATCTGTGCACATTCAGATCCAGACTCAACACACATCTGTGCACATTCAGATCCAGACTCAACACACATCTGTGCACATTCAGATCCAGACTCAACACACATCTGTGCACATTCAGATCCAGACTCAACACACATCTGTGCACATTCAGATCCAGACTCAACACACATCTGTGCACATTCAGATCCAGACTCAACACACATCTGTGCACATGCAGATCCAGACTCAAAACACATCTGTGCACATGCAGACCCAGACTCAAAACACATCTGTGCACATCTGTCCAGACTCAAAACACATCTGTGCACATTCAGATCTAGACTCAACACACATCTGTGCACATTCAGATCCAGACTCAACACACATCTGTGCACATTCAGATCCAGACTCAACACACATCTGTGCACATTCAGATCCAGACTCAACACACATCTGTGCACATCTGTCCAGACTCAACACACATCTGTGCACATGCAGACCCAGACTCAAAACACATCTGTGCACATGCAGATCCAGATTCAACACACATCTGTGCACATCTGTCCAGACTCAAAACACATCTGTGCACATTCAGATCTAGACTCAACACACATCTGTGCACATTCAGATCCAGACTCAACACACATCTGTGCACATTCAGATCCAGACTCAACACACATCTGTGCACATTCAGATCCAGACTCAACACACATCTGTGCACATCTGTCCAGACTCAACACACATCTGTGCACATTCAGATCCAGACTCAACACACATCTGTGCACATTCAGATCCAGACTCAACACACATCTGTGCACATTCAGATCCAGACTCAACACACATCTGTGCACATTCAGATCTAGACTCAACACACATCTGTGCACATTCAGATCTAGACTCAACACACATCTGTGCACATTCAGATCCAGACTCAACACACATCTGTGCACATTCAGATCCAGACTCAACACACATCTGTGCACATTCAGATCCAGACTCAACACACATCTGTGCACATTCAGATCCAGACTCAACACACATCTGTGCACATCTGTCCAGACTCAACACACATCTGTGCACATTCAGATCCAGACTCAACACACATCTGTGCACATTCAGATCCAGACTCAACACACATCTGTGCACATTCAGATCCAGACTCAACACACATCTGTGCACATTCAGATCCAGACTCAACACACATCTGTGCACATTCAGATCCAGACTCAACACACATCTGTGCACATTCAGATCTAGATTCAACACACATCTGTGCACATTCAGATCCAGACTCAAAACACATCTGTGCACATTCAGATCCAGACTCAACACACATCTGTGCACATTCAGATCCAGACTCAACACACATCTGTGCACATTCAGATCCAGACTCAACACACATCTGTGCACATTCAGATCTAGACTCAACACACATCTGTGCACATTCAGATCCAGACTCAAAACACATCTGTGCACATTCAGATCCAGACTCAACACACATCTGTGCACATTCAGATCCAGACTCAACACACATCTGTGCACATTCAGATCCAGACTCAACACACATCTGTGCACATCTGTCCAGACTCAAAACACATCTGTGCACATGCAGATCCAGACTCAAAACACATCTGTGCACATGCAGATCCAGACTCAACACACATCTGTGCACATCTGTCCAGACTCAAAACACATCTGTGCACATTCAGATCCAGACTCAACACACATCTGTGCACATTCAGATCCAGACTCAAAACACATCTGTGCACATTCAGATCCAGACTCAACACACATCTGTGCACATTCAGATCCAGACTCAACACACATCTGTGCACATTCAGATCCAGACTCAACACACATCTGTGCACATCTGTCCAGACTCAAAACACATCTGTGCACATGCAGATCCAGACTCAAAACACATCTGTGCACATGCAGATCCAGACTCAACACACATCTGTGCACATCTGTCCAGACTCAAAACACATCTGTGCACATTCAGATCCAGACTCAACACACATCTGTGCACATTCAGATCCAGACTCAACACACATCTGTGCACATTCAGATCCAGACTCAACACACATCTGTGCACATTCAGATCCAGACTCAACACACATCTGTGCACATTCAGATCCAGACTCAACACACATCTGTGCACATTCAGATCTAGACTCAACACACATCTGTGCACATTCAGATCCAGACTCAACACACATCTGTGCACATTCAGATCCAGACTCAACACACATCTGTGCACATCTGTCCAGACTCAACACACATCTGTGCACATTCAGATCCAGACTCAACACACATCTGTGCACATTCAGATCCAGACTCAACACACATCTGTGCACATTCAGATCCAGACTCAACACACATCTGTGCACATTCAGATCCAGACTCAACACACATCTGTGCACATTCAGATCCATATTCAACACACATCTGTGCACATTCAGATCTAGACTCAACACACATCTGTGCACATTCAGATCCAGACTCAAAACACATCTGTGCACATTCAGATCCAGACTCAACACACATCTGTGCACATTCAGATCCAGACTCAACACACATCTGTGCACATTCAGATCCAGACTCAACACACATCTGTGCACATTCAGATCCAGACTCAACACACATCTGTGCACATGCAGATCCAGACTCAAAACACATCTGTGCACATGCAGACCCAGACTCAAAACACATCTGTGCACATGCAGATCCAGACTCAACACACATCTGTGCACATCTGTCCAGACTCAAAACACATCTGTGCACATTCAGATCTAGACTCAACACACATCTGTGCACATTCAGATCCAGACTCAACACACATCTGTGCACATTCAGATCCAGACTCAACACACATCTGTGCACATTCAGATCCAGACTCAACACACATCTGTGCACATTCAGATCCAGACTCAACACACATCTGTGCACATCTGTCCAGACTCAACACACATCTGTGCACATTCAGATCCAGACTCAACACACATCTGTGCACATTCAGATCCAGACTCAACACACATCTGTGCACATTCAGATCCAGACTCAACACACATCTGTGCACATTCAGATCCAGACTCAACACACATCTGTGCACATTCAGATCCAGACTCAACACACATCTGTGCACATTCAGATCCAGACTCAACACACATCTGTGCACATTCAGATCTAGACTCAACACACATCTGTGCACATTCAGATCCAGACTCAAAACACATCTGTGCACATTCAGATCCAGACTCAACACACATCTGTGCACATTCAGATCCAGACTCAACACACATCTGTGCACATTCAGATCCAGACTCAACACACATCTGTGCACATCTGTCCAGACTCAAAACACATCTGTGCACATTCAGATCCAGACTCAACACACATCTGTGCACATTCAGATCCAGACTCAACACACATCTGTGCACATGCAGATCCAGACTCAACACACATCTGTGCACATCTGTCCAGACTCAAAACACATCTGTGCACATTCAGATCCAGACTCAAAACACATCTGTGCACATTCAGATCCAGACTCAACACACATCTGTGCACATGCAGATCCAGACTCAAAACACATCTGTGCACATGCAGACCCAGACTCAAAACACATCTGTGCACATGCAGATCCAGACTCAACACACATCTGTGCACATCTGTCCAGACTCAAAACACATCTGTGCACATGCAGATCCAGACTCAAAACACATCTGTGCACATTCAGATCCAGACTCAACACACATCTGTGCACATCTGTCCAGACTCAAAACACATCTGTGCACATGCAGATCCAGACTCAAAACACATCTGTGCAGCTGTGCATTTACTGAATGAGCTGTGCCACTGATAGCACCTTATCTAGGTATCATCTTTTTATTATTTTAATTATTTTTTATAACCGTTTTAATTGAACCTTGTTTTTGGTTAGTGCTGTGTGGTTGGGAGAGTTGTGAGCATTGGGAAGTGAGACGGTACACACTCAGGCGTGTGTGTGTGGAACACCGGGTCCCTGGAAGGGCAGGAGGTCACTTGGAGGCTGGGTTGCAACTAGTGTGTCTCACAAACCGAAGGTCTCGGACTCTTCTGTTCAGACAGGTCAGCCCCAAATTTAGTATTGTTATTTTCTTTCTTATACATGGTATTTTTATTTCTTATGTTGTGATTATTCTATCAATATTTTAATACCTTTTCTATGTAAAGCACTTTGAATTACCAAATAAACTTGCCTTGCCCTTTCATTTCCCAATTTTAACTTGCATAAATGTTATTTCTCAACCATTCTCTCAAGAAGAGGAATCAGTCCATTCTCTCCCTTTTTGCTCTCTTTTTTCCTGCACTTTCTTTAAATACAAATTAAATCTGCACAGGCTGTTTTCTCATCACGCTCCTGCAATAGGATCTATTCCACACCCTCCTGCTCGCGCTTAAAATTCACTCCATGCTCACCCGCAATACCTTATTTTATTCCCGACCGATCCCGCTAAATTTAGATTTTGTTTCCAGAATCTCTTTTAAATCTCCCCTACAGAAAGAGACTAGGGATAACAACTGTAAAATGTTGGCCATACAATCATTTTATTTAATTTTCTTATCATTCTGTCAACACCGTAGCTAAAAAATGTCTCGGAGAAAAATAGGCTAAATCAAATGCGACATCTGTCACTCAAAACTATAAGCCAAAATACAAATAAACGAAAACTGTTGACTTACTAGCTGTACTGCAAAATGAATGAATGAAGGAATGAAGGAATGACACTGACGTCCAAAGGCTGAATGTAATTCTCTGTAAACTCGTGGCCGGGATGCACAGAACTATTTTTCTCTAACCCTGTTTTACAAACTAACTTTAGCCTACACAGAAAAAAAAAAGAGAAACAAGAAATGTTTTTGTTCTTTTTTGAGTTAATACAAATTTTGTTGTATTTTATTTTCAGTTTGATAAATTTTCATTTACTTTGTGTACAAAAAAATACAAAAATACAATAAAAGGTCAATAAAAATGATTTTTACAAGCCCTGTTGATGTGTCAGTACGTGCTGCACCTTCTTCAGGAAGGGCTTGAAGCTAAACGTGAATATTATTGTGTAAATCAAATGTTTTTTACTCAAAATGAGCTCAATCTCACGGAGGTGCTGTTTGGCATGCCGGCCATAGACTGTAAAAAAATATGGACGTAGTGTCCGTGACGTTACCCATAGGATTCTGATGAGACGTTCTGAAGCTCAAAGTATGGGCGAGATGGCCGTTGCCATCTTGGCAGCGCGTCATTGCGCGTCACTCCCGGATAACAGAAAATGGGCATAAAGGCGGGACATGGGCGGAGCTTAAGCGACGCGATGACTAACAGACAGCAGATAAAGACTACAAAGGGAACACAAACTCCACCGTGAACACCGCTGCCTCTCTCCCGGACGAGCTAAACACCTTCTATGCTCGCTTTGAGGGAACTAACACCGCCCTCGCGGAGAGAGAGCTTGTGGCTGAAGATACAGAGGTTAGTGCACTCTCTGTATCTGTAGCGGATGTAACCCGATCCTTCCGGCGGGTGAACGTCCATAAAGCCGCGGGTCCAGACGGCATTCCGGGCCGCGTCATCAGAGCGTGCGCGCACCAACTGGCTGGAGTTTTCACGGACATCTTTAACCTGTCCCTCTCCCTGTCTGTGGTCCCCACATGCTTCAAAACGTCCACCATTGTTCCTGTACCGAAGCAAGCAAAAACCACCTGCTTAAACGACTGGCGTCCTGTTGCTCTGACCCCCATCATCAGCAAATGCTTTGAGAGAATAATCAGAAACCACATCTGCTCTGTTCTCCCCCCCTCACTGGACCCACTGCAGTTTGCATACCGCAAAAACCGCTCCACTGATGATGCCATTTCATCAACAATACACACTGCTCTCTCCCACCTGGAAAAGAGGAACACATATGTGAGAATTCTGTTTGTAGACTACAGCTCAGCATTCAACACCATTGTGCCCTCCATACTTGACATGAAACTCCGGGCTCTCGGCTTAAACAGCTTGCTATGCAGCTGGATCCTGGACTTCCTGTCAAACAGACGCCAGGTGGTCAGAATGGGCAGTAACATCTCCTCATCACTGACTCTCAACACTGGAGCCCCTCAGGGCTGTGTTCTCAGCCCACTCCTGTACTCCTTGTACACACATGACTGTGTGGCAACCCACAGCTCCAACACCATCATCAAGTTTGCTGACGATACGACGGTGGTAGGTCTCATCACTGACAATGATGAAACAGCCTACAGAGAGGAGGTGCACACTCTGACACGGTGGTGTCAGGAGCACAACCTCTCCCTCAACGTCAGCAAGACCAAGGAGTGTAGAAGATTTTATTAGTTCAAAATGAGCAGTTTAAGGCTAATGAAAAGACACTATTATGTTCAAATGTGTGCTGACATCTCAAGTGTGTTCAAATGTGTGCTGACTGTGTTTAAATGTATGCTGACTTTGAGAATGCCCTTTAGAAGGACAGGAACAGAATTAGAACTTAGAATGTGGTAATATGTGAGCCAGGGGGTTGTTACCATGTTAGGAAGACAACAGTGGTTACCAAAATAGGAAGACAACTATGGTATATATATGACAGAAAATTCAAGTAGCAGGAGGGCCGGTGGCTGACGGCCCTCCGGCTTCATTGCTGTTTGGTGTGAATAAAGCTTCTTCTGGAATCACTAATCCTTTGTGAAGAAATTTTTATAAGAAGAGAATTCTTCAACATATTTGGCACCCCAGATGGGACTGGCTCAGGAGCTGATAAAGAACCGCGGCAGGGTGTTCCTGGACGAATCAGCACAAACAAGTGGCCACGGTAAGCAGTTTTTGCTTAAAGTTTGTGTTATTCGCCAGAAATGTACCTGTTGTGGTGAGACAGCTTCTCCAAATTTAAAGAACTGAAAAGGATTTTTGATTTCAGAATAAATGCATGCTGTATAATTTCTAACAAAAAGGCCGTGGGGATATTAAGAAAATATGTAGAAGCGTAAATTAGGTTATGTGTATTCTTGTCAAGCCAGATAGTTTTAAAAAGGTTTTAATTGAGCTTTATCATGTTGAGGAAGTGTATTGATAAAGTTTCAATTGTGTTTTATCATGTTGAGGAAGTGTATTGATAAAACTTGATAAAAGGTTTTAATTGTGCTTTATCGTGTTGAGGAAGTGTATCGATAAGGTTTTAATTGTGTTTTATCATGTTGAGGAAGTGTATCGATAAATTTGAAAAAAAGGTTTTAATTGAGCTTTATCATGTTGGGGAAGTGTATTGATAAAGTTTCAATTGTGTTTTATCATGTTGAGGAAGTGTATTGATAAAACTTGATAAAAGGTTTTAATTGTGCTTTATCGTGTTGAGGAAGTGTATCGATAAGGTTTTAATTGTGTTTTATCGTGTTGAGGAAGTGTATCGATAAATTTGAAAAAAAGGTTTTAATTGAGCTTTATCATGTTGGGGAAGTGTATTGATAAAGTTTCAATTGTGTTTTATCATGTTGAGGAAGTGTATTGATAAAACTTGATAAAAAGGTTTTAATTGTGCTTTATCGTGTTGAGGAAGTGTATCGATAAGGTTTTAATTGTGTTTTATCGTGTTGAGGAAGTGTATCGATAAATTTGAAAAAAAGGTTTTAATTGAGCTTTATCATGTTGGGGAAGTGTATTGATAAGGTTTTAATTGTGTTGTATCATGTTGAGGAAGTGTATTGATAAAACTGATAAAAAGGTTTTAATTGTGCTTTATCATGTTGGGGAAGTGTATTGATAAGGTTTTAATTGTGGTTTATCATGTTGAGGAAGTGTATTGATAAATTGGACAAAAAGAGTTTTAATTGTAAGTTATTGAGTTGAGGAAGTGTATCAATAGACTTGACAATAAGAATTAGTGCATTGATTTGATTAAATTAAAAAATAAGAAATACAAATCGTGTTGAGGAAGTGTATCGATTTGATTAAGTTAAATAAATAAGGAAAAAATTAAGAGTAAAACAATAATTATTTTCTTAAAAGTATAGAATAGAGTGTGTTTGCTGGACTGCCTGTGGCTAAGAATAGTGTGTGTGTATGTGTGTGCAAGTTTGAGTGTCAGTGGTTAAAAATAAGCTTTTCCTCTTGTGAGGGTGTCTTCCAGCATTCTGTGTTGGAGGTACACATTTCATTTGAGAAAGAGATAAAAGAATGTCTGAATGAGCCCGAGAGACATTCAGTTAGGAAGAGTGGTGTTGCAGAATTAGAACAAAATAAAGAAGAGATATGACAAGTGGTGAATAATTTTATTAATGCAAAGTAAAGTTCAATAGTAAAATTAAAAATTGGAAGATTAAAAAATAGCTGGTGATTAACAGATATTATATATGATAAAAATAAAAAGGCAAAGTTAAATAAAATAAAATAAATAAATAAGTGATTAATTTGAAAATTATATTTGAAAACAAGTAAAAGTTAAAGAAAGTAAAGTAAAGTAAGTTAAAGAAGTGAATCAGGTCTAGAAATTGTTTATTAAAATAGTTATTGATTAAAGGACAATTATGGCCACTCCGGTGGAAATGTTAGGCTCAAAATACCCACTGTGTAAAGAATTAATAGATGAGATGTCAAATAAATGGCAAAAAAGAACTCAGAATATGATAACCAAATGGCCAAAAGAAGGGACATTTGATGTAACATTATGCGAAGAAATGGAAACCTTGATAAAAAATTACAAAATCAAGAACAGTTTAAAGAAAAAGAAGAGAGAAATTAAAAGAGAAAAGGAAAAAGCAGTTCTGGCATTGTTCAGAAAAGAAGGAGAAGAATTATTAAGAAACATAAGACAGGCAAGGAAGATTTTAAAAGAAGTAGACAAGGAAACAAAGAAAAAAGAACACATGTTTTCTAACACTCTGTCAAATGTAACTCCAGAAGGGCAGTTCCCAGTTCTAAAAGGGTTGGTCGAGGTCATAGGTGAAATGCAAATGGAAGGACAGGTGGAGTTAGAAAACGAAAAACAAACAAGACAAGATGTGAGACAAAAGGAGAAAAGTAAAACATTTGAGAAAAATGTACCGTTAGATTGTTATGAACAAGCACGAGAAGCATTAGAGCAGCTAAAAACTAAGTATGCGGATAAACAGGCAGAAAGAAAAGAAGTTGAAACAGAAACACAAATCGAAGACTTAGATAAAAGTATCAAAGAAACAGAAGAATTGATAAAACGTACAGAGAGGAGGGCGAGTGATAGAAAGAGACTATTAGATAGAAAATGAAGAGGAGGTAACATTTGATGAAGAAAGGTGGTCACAAGTAAGAGAAACAGGGAAGTAAAACAACTCCCTATTTTGATTATGGGTGACAAAAGATTTTGAGGGGCTTGTCAACTGCCTTCCTGACATCCAGGAGAGAGCTGGGAAATGGATAAGACAATGGGCAAATTGTGATCTGTGGGGGACATTAAAACACTTCTGGCGAAAATTCTAAGTGGATCAAAAAAAAAAAGGAAGAAATTCTTCAAGCCTCTGAACGAGACAGAACTGTGAACTCTTGCTATATGGATGAGACTGTTTTTGATGCATATCGTCCGGCAATATGGCAGGCATTGCAAAAGGAGTATCCAACCAAAGTAGACAGCTGGGAGACACAGAAAGTCCAATCATATATGTGCAAAGACAATAAAAAAAAAAAAAAAAAAATGGAAGCAAAAGACTGGGAATCCAGAAGGAGACCCATTGAAGAGAAGAGTCAGACCAAATGGCAGTGCTCCTGTGAATGCTTCTGTGAATACCTCTGTAAATAACCCACTGACTTGTGCAGCTTCCCCCACCAAGGACAGAGAGGGTTGTGAACAGCCTGGATATAACAAAACCAATTGCCCAAACAATCCATGGCAACAGTCACTCAGGGGTGAAAGGTGGGGTTGGCAACGACCCGCTCAAAATTTGCAAAGACAGGGGACAAATACAGTTAATTCCTCTGACAACTCCAGTTTGATTACAGACTAAAAATAAAAGTGTGACCTTACCAGTTCTTGTATCAAATCAAACTCCTGTAAACTTGTTAGGAAGAGATGTATTATGTAAATTAGGACTTCAAATTTGGTGTTTTCCAAAAGGAATGTATATAGACTTACAAGGAATAGGAACTCAAATGATGATTTCTGAGCCAAAAGCAAATGTATACTGGATAGGAAAAATAGAAAATTATGTAAGACAAATCATTAATAAATGGAGAAAGTTTATTGAAGCGCAGATTTCTTAAGCTCAGTTACCAAAGTCAGGATTTCACTGTACTATGATATATGACGAAGAAAGAGATGAAAAAATAGAAAAGAAATGGCAAAAAGAAACAGACAGTCAAAAAATTGAGATTACCTCAAAATACATCATAATAGGTAAACAGTGAGCAGTAATGAAAATAACTGAAAATGAATTTATAAAAAAGTTGGTTCAATGTACCATAATCTGTTCCACATATCTTTATACAGGAAAGAATTAGGAAGCCAAAAGATTTACAGCCAATGATGAAAAAAGCTGAACAATGCCAGTGGAATTCAGCAATAAATCCATAAATTTTTACTCTATTGACAAAAATTTCATAAAAGTCTTGTATGAAACAAAATTAATGGGGATTACTCAAGAAATAATTATAAATCAAGAGTACAAACATAAATGATAGCAAAATCCCAATCAATAGAGACTGTTGAGAGTGAGCTATTTAAGGATATTTAGTGGCAATACTTACTCCAGTAGTTTTGATAGAACCACAACCACAACTGGAAGATATTGTTCGAATACAGCAACAAGCAGGCCCTTATGAACATTCTATGTGGTATCAGAGGGGGGCCAAAACAGATAGGAAAAAAAGAAAACGATATTTGGCGTTCACATGAAGGACAGATTTTTGCACCAACAATGCTTTTGAACATTCTCATTTCAGATGCGCAGGGATTTGATCACTGCGCGAGGGGGGAAGTAATACGAAAAATGCGATGGTAGACAATTTTAGGCATCTGGTGATGGATTATGTGGACATGATAAAGCGAGTACAAGGTAAACGATATATGCTTGTGATAATTGATAGAAGCTATACCATCTTCGGATGAGGGTTCAGGAACAGTAATCAAATTTCAAACAAAAGAGGTAAATTCTTAGATTTGGAATACCATCAGAAATAAGTTCAGATAACGGGTTGGCGTTTATAAAAAAAAAATAAAAAAAAATAACTTGCACTAATGACTTGTCGCATGCAAACGAACAGAATCATACATTTAACACCGCATGGAATGCTTACGGGTCGACCCATGCCTGTACCATATTGCAGAGGTAGATTGATTAAAATTGATTGATACAAAGGACTGACTATAACAATTGCAAATGGAATTAAGAGCTTATATGAGGAAACTAACTGCAAAATGTAAAGCTATATATTTACAGGAAAAAAGAAAGCAGCCCAGTGAGGAGACAGAAACATCTTGTCCAGTTGACCCAGGTGGCCAGGTGTATCTGAGGGTATTCAGGACCATGAAAACCAATGGACAATAAAGACTGGCCTGATAAATCAAACTGGAGGTTGCAAGCATTGTAAGTTGATTCAAGTACCTCCAATGAGGACGAAGAAGATGAATGATGAGCCTAACCCCTCCCCAAAGGGCGCAAAGTATCTGGGTTGAAGAAGATGACTACAATATAAAAATAACTTTTGATAGTATAATGTATGATTTGATGTTTGATTATTCTACATAACTTTGACAACCACAGGCAAGGCTGAACAAATTGCACACTCACGCTTATAACAATGTACTGATGTTAAGACATAGGAATTAGGGAAATTAGAATCTTTTACTCCATTCCTGAAAAAGAGAACAAAAGCAAAATCTGGAAGGAGATGTTTGGTTCTAATATTCCTCCGGAGTGTGGTTGCATAATCTAGTCATTGGTAGTGAAACTGAGTGACTTATTTTAAGTCATTAGGTAGCATAACTGAAAAAACTGGATTCTGAAACCTACACATCTGGGAAAAGGTTAGTAAAGGTGGGGCTTAGTTAAGCCCCAGAGGGGGGAATGTAGAAGATTTTATTAGTTCAAAATGAGCAGTTTAAGGCTAATGAAAAGACACTATTATGTTCAAATGTGTGCTGACATCTCAAGTGTGTTCAAATGTGTGCTGACTGTGTTTAAATGTATGCTGACTTTGAGAATGCCCTTTAGAAGGACAGGAACAGAATTAGAACTTAGAATGTGGTAATATGTGAGCCAGGGGGTTGTTACCATGTTAGGAAGACAACAGTGGTTACCAAAATAGGAAGACAACTATGGTATATATATGACAGAAAATTCAAGTAGCAGGAGGGCCGGTGGCTGACGGCCCTCCGGCTTCATTGCTGTGTTTGGTGTGAATAAAGCTTCTTCTGGAATCACTAATCCTTTGTGAAGAAATTTTTATAAGAAGAGAATTCTTCAACAGGAGCTGGTGGTCGACTTCAGGAGGAATGAGAGAGAACACCGCCCCATCACCATCGATGGAGCACCGGTGGAGAGAGTCAGCAGCTTCAAGTTCCTCGGTGTCCACATCACAGAGGAACTCTCATGGTCCGTCCACTCCGAGGCCGTTGTGAAGAAGGCTCATCAGCGCCTTTTCTTCCTGCGACGGCTGAGGAGGTTTAGAATGAGCCGCCACATCCTCACACGCTTCTACACCAGCACTATAGAGAGCCTGCTGACTGGCTGCATCACCACCTGGTACGGCAACAGAGAGCTCAGAGGATCATCAGAGACTCTAGCCACCCGAGCCATGGGCTGCTCTCACTGCTGCCATCAGGCAGACGGTACCGCAGCATCAGAACACGCACCAGCCGACTCCAGAACAGCTTCTTCCCACAAGCAATTAGACTCCTGAACTCTTGATCCATCAGGATCATAACACACACTGACAGAATATCACTCAGCACAACCCACTGTAGATACACACACATTATATACACATTTATTTATAATTTATAATTTATCATATAGCACCTATTGTACATTGGATCTCTACTGTGAAAAATAATGTATACTGTACATTGTATTTTATTATTATTATAGCTTAATGTATACTGTTTAAAGTATGTTTAGTGTATATTGTTTAAAGTATATGTATATTGTAAGTATGTGTATATTGGTTAAAGCTGTGAGAACCACACTCACATTGTGTAAATTATTTATTGTTTATTGTAGAGTTTACTGTGCTGTGAGTAATTGTGGGCGCATCAGATGTGTAATCTGATGCTGCTTTAAAATGTTGTACATGTTGTAATGGCAAAAATTAATTTGTCGGCATCACTAATAAGAGACAAACCATAATCCAATTGTCTTTATAAAGATTTATTTTCCTTGCAAGGAAGAGCCACGGTCAAACACAGCCGCTTGAGGCTGCGCTGAGTGTGAACTGGAGACACAAAGAAGCCACAAGCTTCTTATACCCCCAATGTCTAAATAACCCCCTCAGTAATTTCCCATACATCTGGCGAAACCCACTGAAGGTTTCGCCTTGAGCAATTAAAAGCAAGAAACACAATGGTCCTTCATCTGTAACAACAGACAGAGTATCACCTACTCCTAATCAGCATAGCTATTCAAACGCATAGATGCTAGTCAGGAATTCCAATTCCAAGAGCCATAAAAGATAAAAGGGACAATGTATGGCTTCCACAGGTGGGGCCTCTTTGATCTGACTCATTTAAAACACAATAGAGAAAACAGGTCTGGAAGATTAAATCTTCTGTGATTAAATTTTTCCCCAACAATTTCCCCCTTTTATCATTCTTTGATAACTTGCAAAAAAGAAAAATTTAAAATGTGTATATAATAAAAATAGAAGTAGTAATAATAGTCACTCATCACATTCATTAAAGCTGGGTAACAGCAACCTGTCCAGTCTTTTGTGGCATGAAATGATATGTTCTGTCACCACAAACCCAAACTACCGCATGCGA
The DNA here is from genome assembly GCF_949357685.1 of Gobio gobio. Classification (NCBI taxonomy): domain Eukaryota; kingdom Metazoa; phylum Chordata; class Actinopteri; order Cypriniformes; family Gobionidae; genus Gobio; species Gobio gobio. Next base: position 65,569,982 of record NC_137101.1, on the reverse strand, counting down.
AGTGTCACTTGGTTTGCTAAACGTACAGGTAAAACCTGTTGTGATACCGCCTATCACCGCTGTGCAGTTCCTTGTGGTCGAATTCTTGATGTCAATTCTGACTCTGCAGTCAGATCACCCTGCTTTCACATTCAGCTTCAGTCTCGTGAGCACACGCACACATCTCCTTGAACATGCATCACTCTCAATGGTGTAATCAACATGTCTGTGTGGTTGTACCGCTGCGTTCTCTTGCGAGCAGACGTTGGATGTTTTGTTGGAATCTTCCCTTGCTCGATGTCCGCTGCAGCTCTAAGCACCACCTACTGGATTCTGTAGGCTTGAAATAGGGTTTAACTTGAAAACTGGTTGGCTCAGCACCACGTTGTGCCAGTGTCTCTGCTCCTGAGATGATAACGGCAAATTATGTTTATATATCTGCCCGCCCAGACGTTTGCCTCCTGCTTCTCTCTCCTCTCGGCTCCTCCTCCCCGATCACTGGTGGGACCTTTCTGCAATGGCTCGCATGCACCCACGCCGCTCTCTCCGCTTCTTTGACGGCAGTGTCGTCAGAAGCCTGACAAAAGGCCCTAGCCACCTTTCCGCCTTCCAGCTCTTCGTACTCAGGTCCTGTTTTACCACATGATCTCCTGGCTTGATGTTGTGCAAGGGAGTCTCAGCCGGTTTCCCCTGAGCAGTTTTCGCCTGCACACATACACCAGACAACAGAGAAGACATTTCTTTGCAATAATTCACAATTCTATTGATGCAAGCTATTGTTTACCCCCTTCCATTCCCATGAATGGTGGTCTTACAAAAAAATGTCTCAAACGGGCTCAGATTTACTCAAGGCCTTTTCTCGTTTTCATGTATTTCAATATGCATCAAAATGCGAAATTTTCAGCAAGTATTGTAACCCTCTTATAAACTTCATTCATTTGAGTACCATTACCATTACCATTCCCCCTTTGGCTGCAGGCTCGCCCATGCAGCCATTTATCATAATCATTGAAAATATTGTTGGGGTAAACAAGGCTTGCCATCACTTCTTGTTTAGACGCCATTTTGCACATTCACACATCATTCATAAGTTTCCATCCACGTCTCCACAGGTGCTTCTCCGCTGCTGTGGCAAATGCCTGCATACTCTGTAAGGAAATCAAAGCATTTGTGTTAGTTTCAGATAATAAAATACATTCTGGTTCCTTTGACTGCTGTGCTGCCGCGGCCTTCGCAGCCGCATCTGCTCTCACGGTTTCCTGTTGAAATAAACTCTTTGTTGTTAGTTACGCTGCGCATTTAAGTCTTAACTTGAAAGTTTCCCATAAACATACTGAAAATATCCAATAAAATGAAAGACAAATCAGTATTTCATCTCTGTAAGCCGGGCTAAGTCAGTAATCACTGTCACTGCTCTCCCATCATGTTAGGGGTGTGTGATACCTCCAAAATCCAAACATTCCAACTTTCTGCTATCAATCGTTTGACGACACACACATCCCTAGGTCAGACCCACAGTCACTCCTCAGAGACATAGAAAACTTTATATGAAAGTTTATGTTTTCGCTTTAGAAAACATATATGAAAAAGTATATATGTTTTCGCTTTAGAAAACATATATGAAAAACAAACAATCAGTGGTTCTTTTGATTAATCAAAATCATAACAGACCTTTTTGGCATTCACTCAAACTCAAACTAAACAATACAAATAAGTAAGATAGATAATAATCCATCTTAGCGCTTTAAATCTCTACATAAAACATCCTTCAGTTTACATTTTGTGCTTTGCCCACAGTTTCTCACTGTGCATCACATTCTTATCAACCTTCCTTCAGTCAGTCATTTCAACACAATTCTTCACAAACTACCCTACTTACTATTTCCAACAGACCCATTTTCACTCATCATAGCCCACCTCATATTTAACCATTAAAAAATATAAATCTAAATTTGTTAATGTTAAATATACTTCATCAAAATGACAAAATTATCAATTTGTATTACGTTCAATCAGCTCGTTCACTCATCTTTATCTCGTGACATCATACTTAATCATACTCAATACCCAATTCTTTATCAAAATCTTTTCAGCTCCTGTTATCAATAAACAAAATTAATTAATTAATCAATTAGGATTTCTTTTAAAGTACCCTTTTCTCCATGCCCTGTCCATTAAAACTCCTCTTATATCATGTAATTTGGCAGTGATTCTTATCATCAAACTTGCCACATCAATTTCTTTAACGCTGGTTAAAACCAGTCTCTATTTTAAAAAGCATTCATATTTCAATATCCATTTTAGCCTAATTTGACTTTGGTTGTTCACAATCCCTGTCAGAAATCCTAATTTTTTATTTTTATTTTCTATTTATTTTTTGTTTCCTGTATGAATCAAAATATGTCTAGAAGTTATCTAGATATTCTTTTAGAAGTTATCTTTTTGGTTCGCCCTCCGGCCTTTCGTAAATATGAGGGAGTCTCTAGATCATTTGGATAGTGACTTCAGTTAAATTGTCACTTTGTCTCTTAATTAATCCAGAGATTAATTCAAACAGTCTTCATCCATGACAAATTTGGTCATAATTACTAGTGACAGACAGAGCTGGATGTCCAATCCACTTAAAGCTCGTCCAATGTTCTGATCATCTTTTCATCAGTTTCACTCAGAATAATCAACTTCCTCTAAAGTTTTTTGTTTTGTTTTGTTTAACTTAACCCATCTGTAATGATAAAGACACTAATTCCAGAGGTTACTGACACACTACACTCAATCATGACACATAAATATGAACTGCTCATTCTCAAGATGTGCTTTTACATGGTCTCTTAACCAGTTTCAAATATGTCCGTTCATTAGTTGTTTATTTTTAGAAAAGTCAGCTGGGTTGTTTTGTTCTGATATCATTGTTTTTGTGTAGTCTCAGCTTTAACTGAGCAATAACAGATACAGTACAATCCCTGTTTCCAGCCTCTCTCTCTCTCTCTTAACCAGTTAATCTTTTCAACAGTCTTCTAAGACTTTAACTATAATGTTAAATTCATTAACCCTTAACTATAATGTTAAATTCATTAACCCTTAAGTCATTAACCCTTCACAAAGTTTAGAAATTTCATAGTGTAACTTATTGTTTCAAGTTATCTTTAGTTTAGATACCTTTGTTATTCAGACCTTCTCTTTAAACTTCAAAAGCCGTCCTCATCTTAAAGCCATCACCATGTCTCTGAATTATGCCTGCTGAAGTAAACTCATAATAACATTAGTTCCTGATCACACAGTTTTCCTGATACAAATTAATAAATTTTGTTCTGTTCTCCGCAAGGTTAAGGATGATCAGCATGGTCTCAGCTGGCTCTTGAATGCCAATCTCGTCATTGCTCTTTTCTTCAGGGTGTTTCCTGGCTCTCAATTTATGCGGTATTTGGTGAACGGTATAGAGGGGCCAATATTAGGGCAGGGGCTGCTGTGTCCAGTCTTGACCTTGGCCCTTACGAAACACAGCTCCCCCCCCCCCAACAGAGATGCTGCTGGCCTCACAGACATCTGCCTCACCTCTCATACACACCTCACATAAAACCCCCTCCTCCTTTTTTTTTTTTTTTGGTAGGGGGTCCAAGGCGACTTATCGTGATTCCCCTGGCTTGGGTTGCCACCTGTCAGGCCGTAGGAAGTCTTACCCGTCATCGGGAACAACCACATTGTGCTCAACCTCGTCATCGCTTGAGATCTTTGACCCTAAACAGGATCCGATATTTTCTGGAGCCTTTTGGAAAGTGCATTCAAGAGTCATCAGAGCCATCTGGTCTGCTTTCAAATTAGCAAAAACATGGAGACAGGTTAATCATAACAGAACTTAATCACTAAAATCCATCATACTTCTTCAAAGCTGCCCCATAGCAGTGCTTAGATTATTTTCAGTGAATTTAGCCAAAACACCTGTCCATTCATTTTAATGTTTAATGTTCTGCTACATCTGTGACCAAGGCCATCAGTTCTTTACATGGTGAAGGCTAAGAGCAGACAGAAGTTACTGGTCATATCATACATTAGTCAAACATTTCAGTTAATTAAAAGTCTGTATTTTTAAAACATGTCTTATTGCCCTCTTGATGGCACCTTTTTCTATCTTAACAAATAACTGTCTATTGTGTTCACATAATGCCCTGTGCCTTTACTCATCAATATCTTCTATCATCTGTGGCACAGGCTCATATATCATCTTTGAGCTGGTCTGGGATGAGAGAGCGACTCTGAGGCCTTCAGGGCTGGTACACTGCATTTTCATAAACGTTTCACTCTTTACACTAGCTCAGCGTAAGATCTGGCTTTGTTTTCAAATAAATGAGACATTTTCCTTTTAACTCTATCCTTAGACAGAAATCACATTTTCAAATGATCATAACTTTATATTTGTCTCAAGCCCCCAAAATGAATTCAGAAACTTTAATTTCCACTCAGATTGAGTCTCTGTTACTCAAATTAGGCCACGTGGTGGCCGGATTGAGATTACAAACGGTTTATTTCAGATCAGCACAATCTTATCTTTTGAAACCAAAACATCAATTTCTAGGGTTTTCAACATTTTAACACCTATAGTTATTTCAACAACCCAATATTCAGTCAAATCATCATTATCAGAGTTTTGCAAAGGTGAGAAGAGCAAGAACATATTTATTATATCTTTTTCATTTAACTCGGTTAATCAGGATTTATATATTTTATATATCTTTTACAACATGTTTTATCATCTTTAACTTTAATTTTAACCTCATATTAAAATTATCTCAAATCCTTCCTTCAAAAATAATCACTAAAGAATTTATCAAGCTTATTATTTTCTCATTTTCTTAGTGTAAATCTCTGTTTTATTCTTTTTTTTTTTTACTGATTTCATTTACAGAATTTAGTCTGGTGGCCTGATTTGCCACACTTTTTACACCTTATGGGTGTTCAGACACAGTTACGCGCAAAATCAATGGCCCAGCTGACCACAATTAACACTGCATGAAAACACTGAAATCCGGCACTATCCGGGCATGGTATACTCCTGTGTAATTTGATGTTTACCGGATGTATGTGGGAAAAAGCGGATCAGAGTAACACGGAACAGTATATTTCCAGAAAAACCCGGAAACCTCACGTATGCGGACGTATACAGGAATCCGTGAAATTTCACGGACATATACAGCTGAAACACTGCTGGGTGTGCTAGGACTGAAGACTGTTAGGTGTGAAGAAGACCTTTCATATGTTAATGACTGACACTAGAGCTGGCTGTTCTCAGAGGGAGGACTTCAGGATTGAGAATTATCTCTGGTCTACTGTAGGCTACAGCAAACAAGCTTTTTGCACAGAAAAATAAATTCTTAAGGCCCTGAAACACTAAACTGAACTAGCAATGACTAAAGCCGACTGTGGGGTTGGTTCACGTTGCCTGGGTCTGGGCCAAACCATCAGAATGGTGTGTCAGGGCCTTAAAACCACTGCATGAAAAGAGTCTCTTAATCAAATATTTTTTATAAAAACAGTACAAAATAAAAACCCTGTCTGAACATATACGTTCACAAAAAAATCTGAATATGTAATGAAATAAACAAAGAAATGTAATGGAATTAACAAAGGATAATTAACCAAACATTTTAGACTATCCCCAAACAATTTTTGCAAAGTTTTACAAATTGTAGGCAATAATAGAATTAAATAAAAAGGAGATGAAATGTGGAAAATGAAAAAGTTTGTTTTAAAAACACCAAAAACTGATATGCTCAAAATAAAAATATGGAATAAAAAAGAGCAGGGATTCACTTGCTCAAGAAACACAGAAACACAAGCAGATCTTTCAGCTCTGCAACTGTTAACAAAAAGTGTCACTCTAAGATTCTTAACTTTAACACGCTGCAAAAGAGGGGCGTTTTGAGGTTTGAAATCCACCACTCACAATAGATGTAGGTGCAACCAATTAGGTTACCAATAAAAATAAGGCAACCAATAAAAATAATCCTAATTTTACAGAAAAAAACTATTTTCTTGTAATTTTGAATTATGTTTAAAACGATGTAAAATTACAAACAATATCTAAATAAACAACTTGACTGTTATTTTAAGGATTATATCATTAATGACAAATTACAGTAATTCTCATTTTTTTATACAGGAACATCACTGTATTATTTTTCTGTTTTCATAAATAACAAATTCATGCAAAATTACAAACAATATCTGTAAATTAACAACTGTAATACAATATTTAGCTCATTATATTAAAGGTTTATGTTTATGTCCATACTAACAATTTAACATTATTCTTTGTCATTTTAAAGTAAATCTTATTAGTTTTATATTTACACTGTAAAAATAAAAACCTAAAAAAAACAGCAGCTACAGCTGCAAAACAAAAACCGTAAAATTAAAGTCAAATATCTAAAGTCAAATAAAGTTAAAAAACGTCACAGAAATTACATTAAACGTTTTAGAGAAAACACTATTAGTTTACAGATTTTTCCTTATTTAAATTAAGATATTTTACTTTAATTTTCTGTTTTACAGTGAAGGTGTATTTTTACATTCAAACTGGTTTTACATTCAATTCTGGATACAAATATAACAAAATATATAGCAAACTAAATATCAAACAATAATTGTTTTTAAAGAGTACAAATCTGCACTGCTGTCCAGGTTGAAACTTCCAGGCCTCTGCCAGTGCCCACACCACAAAACACCATTTGACCAATTAATTAAATATAACAGCAAATAAAAATAAATATACACATTTTCTAACTGTTGTTTAAAACAAGTTTTTTCTATATTTGCAAGGCTATTTGCTGTCTTTCCGTGTTCTTTTGAGCGTGATTGGTCAATCTGAACGTCATCCAGAAATCTGGCCAATGACAGTGCGCGCCTTCAGTTTGAATTATACACCCGTTGTCTTGGAGTTACTCGTGGCTCGCGGGGACGCGACGCGATCGCGGCTTCTAATCTTCACGTCGGTCTATTAATGGCATTGCATGGACCATTTAAACCTGTTAAAATCTTATTTTGGACGAATTTTGATTGTGGGATGTCGACTGAGAACGAAAAAACATGAATACGAACAGACTAAGTTTCCAATGGCGGACAGCAGACGGCAGAAGGTAACGTAAATCCCTTTATATTGTTTCTACTGCTCATCAAGATATAACGTTAGTGCATTAAAGTCATATGCTAATCATGATTAACTTACATATTCTGTTTCTGTGTTTTGTTGTAATATTGTTAAGCTAGGGCTGGGTGTTATGGCGATCTGATGATACTGACTATTGTTAGCGATTTTGCTGTAAACGTTAACATTACCTTTTTATATTGCGGAATGGGAATATAGCGTATATAACGCAGCACTGACTGTACTAAAACTTTTTGACATTTTGACAAGGAAACATGCATGAATGTAGAATAATTAACGGGACATGCATGTGTTAAAATAAGCCTCTCTCAGACAGCATGCGATCCCGAAATCAATTATCTTTCTGTAAAATGCACACAATTATCTCAGAAACCTTGTCATGTGAGGTATTCACTTGATTTAAACAGTCAGTTATGTCTTAAGTAAGTTAAACAGTTCAAGTTAACGTGGGGAAACCCGGATGCGTGTCATTCTGTGCATCCGTTCTTAAAGGGGCTGCAGCTTTGTCATCATTTTAATAAAACAAAAGAGATAGAGAAGACCTTCTGCTTCTTTAAGAATCAAGTGATATTAATTAATTGAATATCATACAGTGAAGACTTTTAAAGCAGTATTATTCTGTAGCATTTTAATAAAATATCCATCAAAATAAATATATTGTGATATCGTTATTGTAAAATATAATTTCTCATGTATGTATAATTATATGGTCATAATGCCCATCCCTACTGTCAGCTAGTTTTAAGATCAAGCTTGTCATAAATGTAACAGAGTTTTGGAAAGAGTAATCTGAGAACACTGTCATGTACACTTGTTCAACAGAGAGGACAGGAATCCACCATCCTTGGACTCTGAAGAATTATAGGCAAACCAGGATTTTGGATCTACTGTAAAGTTTTTCTATGGGCCTGGTGAGTATGTTTTGCAAGTCCTTGTCCGTAAGTTGATAATTAATATTAATGTTTTATCAAACAAATTAATATTCATTTGTGTGTGTGCATGTTTCTTCCCCCCTCATGATCCAGAAGTTTTGGATCCATGATCGTGAAGAACTTTTACAGATGTTGACCCTGAATGTGTAAAAGGTAATCTTAAAAATTATTTTAATGTTCTCTGTTTTTTTCTGTAATGTAGACACATGCATTTTCTGTGAAGTTGCTTTGAAACAATATCAGGGTTTTTCCTACATTGAAAAATTTTTGCCGGCCGCCAAAACAAATTTTTGTCCCGCCAAAGCCTTATTTGATCAGTTATTGTGATTTATGAGTGATGTAGAACAGATGAGTGCTGCACTTGAGTTAACTGAGTGACAGAGAGAATGACCAGTGAGCTCCTCCCCCGCGCACACTCTCTCTGTCTTCAAAATAAGCATTCTTAGCTTTCTAATGTTTCACATATTACGTTAATCAAAATCAAAAGGTCGGAAGACCGAATCCATGTTGCACGTGGCGCTATCAGACGATGTTTTCCTTTAAATGATGTTTTATGAACAAAGTTCGGGAGGAGCACGTTCAGATAATTGACACAGGTGGAGAGCACTCAGCTAATCAACAATAGAGGTATATATACACGCAGCAGTCCTACCTCCATTCATTGACAGTTTTCCAGCATGGATGGCATTTCCGGCAGTTCGCCCCGCCCGCCCACGCTGTCTGCACGGCTCGAAGCAACTCTACAATACTAAAATATTTTCCTTACAAATTTATAAGCTATCTAAAAACCCCTTTCGGCCGCTTCCATCAGCATTCACGAGCCAACCGCGAGAGCAGTGCTCGGACAGTGTAAAGGAGTGCACACAGCAGACTTGCAATAGGGAGAACTTCAACAGTTCCTGTCTTAAGATAATGTATTACAGCTCTTTTACTTTTCTTTTCTTGCGATCTTTCCGCCTCTGTGTACTACAGTACAGACAGATACTTTTCGCACAGGAGAAATGCGTTCATCATGTACGCGCATGCGGTCGCCGTGGTGATGAACGATCAATTTACTTGCTGCTGGTAAAGCAAGCGAACGTATTGTGAGGCTAAATCACTAAAATGCTGTCAATGCAACAGTGCATATTATGCCAAACAATCAGCTACTAGTTGGAATCAGCTGATAAATCACCGCCTTGATTCAATACTTCTCAACTTGACGCTCACATAAGCTCACAGGGCTCAACACAGTGCGACCATACTCGCTTTTGTGACTATAAATAGACGTGTGCGAACTGAACAATGTATTTGGGAGCACACGCTTTCTTAAATGTAACATCAATACCTTATAGTAGGGCAGGCTATTGTATAACAAGCGTATCAATGATTGTTATACCATCATATATATATATATATATATAAATATATTTTATGAAACAGAAAAAATTCAAAGGCTATGATTTCATTGAATTAATGTGAGCGATCACGTTTCTGAATGTGGCACCGTTGTGCGTTCTACTGGCTTGAACAATGCTTCAGAATGCTTCAGTTCAGAGCATTTCACAATCAATGAATAGCATACATTTATGCAAAGCGAATTCATATCAACAATGACAACATATGATATAAATCACAGTAAAGAAACGGTGTATACAGTTGTAAGACTGTGTTTTCTCTGTGGCTGCGCCACGCCTCCGGAATAGCCTCCCTCTGCATATCAGATCTTGTGAATCCTTAGGATGTTTCAAATCTGTGTCGAAAACACATCTCTTCTCTCTTGCTTAACACTGCCCATAAGAACTGGGAGTTTGAGATGTGTGTTTGTGTTTTGTGTGTTTTTATATCGGGGCGTTTTGTCAATGTTTTATTAATACTGTTGAGAGAGTAAAGCACTTTGGTCAACTTATGTTGTTTTTAACGTGCTATAGAAATAAAGGTTGTTGTTGTTGTTGTTGTTGTTTTATCTTTCATATGATTTTGAATGAGCATCCTGCAATAATAAGACATAAACATTTCAAAATAAGAGTCCATTCGGTTACACAATGTGTTTCTCCATTTGTCCGTCTAATTTTTTCTCCCACAGGAGCTTTTGTTTCTCTGGCTAATTTTCTCCTACTACAGCAGTGCTGTTCCCTCTGCTCCCACAGGAGCTTTTGTTTCTCTGGCTAATTTTCTCCTACTACAGCAGTGCTGTTCCCTCGGCTCCCACAGGAGCTTTATTTACTCTGGCTAATTTTCTCCTACTACAGCAGTGCTGTTCCCTCGGCTCCCACAGAAGTTCAGTTTCTCTGGCTAATTTCTCCTACTACAGCAGTGCTGTTCCCTCTGCTCCCACAGGAGCTTTGTTTCTCTGGCTAATTTTCTCCTACTACAGCAGTGCTGTTCCCTCTGCTCCCACAGGAGCTTTGTTTCTCTGGCTAATTTTCTCCTACTACAGCAGTGCTGTTCCCTCTGCTCCCACAGGAGCTTCGTTTCTCTGGCTAATTTTCTCCTAGGCAAGGCAAGGCAAGGCAAGTTTATTTGTATAGCACATTTCATACACAGTGGCAATTCAAAGTGCTTTACACAGAAATGAAATAAAAATATTACAGTTATAATAGGAATTTAAAGAAATAAAAAATAAAGAAAATATTGAAAGATAAAAATAAAGAGTATAATTAAAAATAAAAATAAAAACAGGGTTAAATTTAAGCATATAAATTAAAATGCAAGCAGTTCGGACAAAGCACGTACAGTGGCACAGCTCATTCAGTAAATGCACAGCTAAACAGATGTGTTTTGAGTCTGGATTTGAAAGTGGCTACTGTTGGAGCACATCTGATCTGTTCAGGAAGCTGGTTCCAGCTACGGCTGGCATAATAGCTAAAAGCAGACTCTCCTTGCTTTGAGTGAACCCTTGGTATTTCTAATTGACTTGATCCTGATGATCTGAGTGATCTGTTGGGTTTGTATTTAATCAGCATATCTGCAATGTATTGAGGTCCTAGGTCATTGAGTGATTTATATACAAGTAATAGCACTTTAAAATCGATCCTAAATGTAACTGGAAGCCAGTGTAAAGACCTGAGGACTGGTGTGATATGGTCATATTTTCTGGTTCGGCTCAGGATCCTGGCAGCAGCGTTCTGTATGAGCTGCAGCTGTCTAATGGTCTTTTTGGGAAGGCCGGTGAGAAGACCATTACAATAGTCCACCCTACTGGTAATAAAAGCATGAACGAGTTTCTCTAAGTCTTGCCTGGAAACAAAGCATCTAATTCTTGATATATTTTTGAGATGATAGTAAGCGGATTTAGTTATTGCTTTGACATGACTATTGAAACTCAGGTCTGACTCCAAAATCACACCAAGATTCCTGACTTGATTTTTTGATTTCAGGCCTTTAGCCTCAAGATATGCATTCACCTTCAGAATTTCATCTTTGTTTCCAAATGTAGTAATTTCAGTTTTGTCTTTGTTTAACTGAAGAAAGTTTTGGCACATCCAACTGTTAACTTCATCAATGCATTTACATAGAGAGTCAATGGGGCTGTAGTCATTAGGTGATAGGGCTAAGTAGATCTGGGTGTCGTCAGCATAGCTGTGGTAAGCCATTTTGTTATTTTTCATTATTTGGCTCAGTGGCAGCATATACAGGTTGAATAGGAGTGGTGCAAGAATTGACCCTTGTGGGACTCCGCATGTCATGGATGTCCACTCAGACTTATGGTCACCTATACTCACATAATAACCTCTCCCTTCTAAGTATGACCTGAACCATTTGAGGACCATTCCAGAAAGCCCAACCCAATTTTCTAGCCTGTCAAGAAGTATTTTGTGGTCAACAGTGTCGAATGCAGCACTGAGGTCCAGTAGTACCAGAATTGATGTTTTGCCTGTATCTGTATTGAGGCGAATATCATTTATAATATTTATGAGCGCCGTCTCTGTGCTGTGATGCGGTCGGAAACCAGATTGAAAATTGTCAAAGTATCCGTTTGAGCTTAAGAATTTGTTCAGCTGACTGAAAACAACTTTTTCAATGATCTTGCCTATGAAGGGGAGATTTGAGATTGGTCTGTAGTTGCTCAATATGGAGTTATCCAGATTTCTCTTTTTCAGGAGAGGCTTAACTACTGCGGTTTTAAGGGAGTTTGGAAAAGTCCCAGAAAGAAGTGAGGCGTTTACCACTTCTAGGAGATCTGCTTCTAAACAGTTAAACACACTTTTGAAAAAAGAAGTGGGGAGTGTGTCAAGGGCGCAGGTTGATGTTTTAAGGTGCTGTACTGTTTCTTCTAAAATTTTACCATCAATTGCTTCGAAATCAGTCATAGTAACTTTCTGAGGCTGTGGTCTGATCTGATTCACCTCAGAGCAACTAAACGATGTGCTGATCGCATTTCTGATATTAATGATTTTCTCAGAGAAGAAGGAAGCAAACTCACTGCATTTGCTGTCTGAGAGCATTTCACTGGGAATGTGACTCGGGGGGTTTGTTAGTCTCTCTACAGTAGCAAAAAGAGTGCGCGTGTTGTTTATGTTTCTGTTTATAATATTTGAAAAGAAGGTCTGTCTAGCTTTGCCTAGTTCCACATTGAAAGCACGAAGACTGTCTTTATAGATCTTATAATGGACTACAAGTTTTGTCTTTCGCCACATGCGTTCCGATTTCCTGCATTGTCTTTTCATTAATTGCACTTCTGTTGAGTTTCTCCAAGGTGATTTTTGTTTGCCACTCTTTTTCCTGGCTTTTACAGGAGCAATATCATCAATTACACCCTTAACTTTTGAGTTAAAAGAGTCAAGGAGAAAATCAACAGAGTCTGCAGATATGCTTGGTGTTAGAGATATAGCCTTCATAAACAGCACACTAGTGTTCTCATTTAAGCATCTCTTTTTGATAGAGACAGATCTGGTTTCAATGGCAGGAGAGATTGATATATCAAAGAAAATACAGAAATGATCAGACATTGCCACATCCTTAATAACTATTGATGAAATGTTTAGCCCCTTACTGATAAGTAAATCTAGAGTGTGTCCACGATCATGTGTGGGTCCGTGAACATGTTGTGTCAAATCAAAAGTGTTAAGAACAGTCATGAGATCTTTTGTTGTACTGGATTCAGCATTGTCAATGTGAATGTTAAAATCCCCAGCAATAGCAAAACAGTCATGCTCAGATGAGATTGCTGATAACAGCTCTGTAAAGTCATCAATAAAGGCCGGAGAATATTTCGGAGGCCTATAAATAATGATAAGCAGGATGCGTGGAGCACCTTTTAGCACAATGCCCAGATATTCTAGAGACAAATAGTCACCAAACGATACTTGCTTACATTGATAGACATCTTTAAATAGTGCTGCGACCCCCCCGCCCCTTCTGACTGGTCTGCAGACACTCATAAAAGTAAAGTTAGGAGGGGCTGTTTCATTGAGGACTGTTGCACTGCAGCTGTCTTCTAGCCACGTTTCATTTAGCAGCAAAAAATCTAGGTTGTTTGTGGATATTAAGTCGTTGACTAGAAATGATTTGTTTTTAAGTGAACGGATGTTTAAGAGTGCTAACTTAACAGTATTAATTTTAATTTTTTCCCCCATAGTAATCTTAGTTTGACAATTAACAGGCAGCAGATTAGATGGGTTTGCCATACGGCCTGAGAAAGCCTTGGACTTTCTATCACGTAACAGAACAGAAATAGAGAAAGATAGAGGCACACTGGATTCACGCATGTTTTGTAAACATTTGATAAGATTGCTGTTGACGTTGCGAGGACCCAGAACACGTCACTGAGAGCTGGTATCAGTTGTTTTTGGTGCAGATGGAGGAGGGTGTATGCCCTGGCGTTGTGACCGAAGAAATCTCACAGGAGGAGGGGCAGAGCGAGCTGGGCCCGCAGTCTTTGGTGGTTGTGGGGCTCGACGCTCTTTGGTTGATATCTGGGGGCTCGCAGTGATCGAGTATGATTGTCTGTTTCCAGTATAAACAAAATCCATTTTCTCTGTGAAGCTCAGAGGCGGGGATGCTGTAGAGCGGGATAACATGTCTGGTGAGGGGGGCTGTTTCTCTGGTGTTACCGGAAACTGCAATATGTTATCGTCCGGTTCAAGGATTGACATTTCTTCCAGCCTATTGCTTATATTACATATAAGTTTTAAAAGTTCACCAGTGTCACTCCTGATGGTCCCCATTTTTACCAGTGCCTCCACAGACTCCACAGTATGGGCTGAGATGTTACTGTTTAGTGGCTCGATCTGTGTCACTTCGAGCTGTTCTAATCCATCACAGTCTATCTGTGGTGAGCTCTGAGGGCGGGGTTCAGCTGGGAGTGTGTCCATGAGAAGTGGTTGTTGTGGCTGCGTGGTGTTATCATTGTCCTTGTGGGGTGTATCAACCGCATGTCCATTCAGATGCTGAAATGAAGTCCTGTGATCGTACTTTACTGGTGTGTGTGTGCTATTCAGGTTGAGTGGGTTAGCACACACAGCTGAAGGATGATGAAGGGAAAAATAAATATTGTCCTTTAGCACTCTTGCACCGAGTTTGTTTGGGTGGAGGCCATTTGATGTAAACAGTTGTCTCTGACTCCAGAAGAGATTAAAGTTGTCGATAAAGTTCACTCCCTTCATGTTGCAGGTTTTTTGCAGCCATGTATTAAGCCCAAGTAGCCGTGAGAACCTATTTGTTCCTCTTGCTGGAAGTGGTCCACTGATGAACGGCTGAACTTTCAGTTTTCTAAGTGTTTCAAAAAGTTCATTAAAATCCCTCTTTAGAAGTTCTGACTCCTCTCTCTGAATATCGTTCTTTCCCACATGAATGATAAGTCGATTTGCAGTCTTATGTTTCATCAGAATGTTCTTAAGTTCCCTGTTTACATCAGAGACTGTTGCTTGTGGAAGGCAGCATGTAGTTGTATCCCTGCTGCTAATGTTTCTGATTGTTGAGTCCCCCACTATGAGAGTCCTGGGCTCGGCTGCGCTCTGAGCTGAGGGCCGCTGTCTGCTTGACCTTGAGCGCCTGTTAGCAGTGTTAGCTGCGGGCTGATTCAATCTGTGTTCGGTCATATTCATCACATTTGGGGATTCCTCACCCACATTCATTAGCACTTCAAATCTGTTTTCAAGATGTATATTTGGTGGTAGAAAACTAGTGTTTGCAATCCTTGTGTCTGGGGTAGAGCATGCTACTGCGGCAATATGTGATGCTCGTGACAATCTGATGTCTCGAGTGCCTTTGGGTCTTGCTCCCTGTTTGTTCCATTGATTAGTGTGTTGATCAGTTACTTGTTTCTCTACATGTTGAGTAGAACTACATTTATGGGACTCACCGGCAGTGTGCAGAGGGCGATCATGATGAAGCTCTGCTGTGTGATTCGTCTGGTTGGATGGTTCCGCAAATAACTTTGTTTCAAGAACTGCAATCCTTTGTAAAAGTCTGTGGCAGTTTGTGCAGCAAGTAGATTCTAGAAGAGGCATTTTCTTATCCTTTTGAATGTAGGCAGCTGTGTTTTCCCTTCTCCGGAATGTAAGCTGAAGGCAGTGGGAGGCTGGTCGGTTGAAATATTCCGCTTTTTGTTTAGGAATTCAGTCACCAGAGTTTCTAATTTTATCATTGGAGTCAAGCTTTGTCAATGTGCTGATTTGCTGAAGTTGTAAAATATAGAAGCGATAGAGCAAAGCGCGGAGCAGCGGAGCAGTAAGCAAGAGCGTCCGAACAGTAGCGAAGCAGGAAGTGAAAACCTGCTGCTGCTACAGCAGTGCTGTTCCCTCGGCTCCCACAGGAGCTTTGTTTCTCTAACTAATTTTCTCCTACTACAGCAGTGCTGTTCCCTCGGCTCCCACAGGAGCTTTGTTTCTCTGGCTAATTTTCTCCACTGCCACAGCAGTGCTGTTCCCTCTGCCCCCACAGGAGCTCAGTTTCTCTGGCTAATTTTCTCCACTGCCACAGCAGTGCTGTTCCCTCGCCTCCCACAGGACCTTCGTTTCTCTGGCTAATTTTCTCATACTACAGCAGTGCTGTTCTCTCTGCTCCCACAGGAGCTCAGTTTCTCTGGCTAATTTACTGCACTACTACAGTGCTGTGCTGTCCCCTCTGCTCTCACAGGAGCTCAGTTTCTCCGGCTAATTTTCTCCACTACTACAGCAGTGCTGTCCCTTCTGCTCTCACAGGAGCTCAGTTTCTCTGGCTAATTTTCTCCACTGCCAAAGTAGTGATGTTCTTTCCCAGAAACCTCAATCCTACATGACGGCCTGGAGATGTTTAAAGCATTTCACTTCTCTTATAAACATACCGTTCCCCAATTTCTCTCCTTTCAATCACCTAATTTATTTTCTACCTTAATACATCAAAGGTTACTTGAGCTGCATCCAGTTTTCCACAATTGATGTACGGCGATTCCGAGATAAACAATTCACCGACCTCTCTGTGATCAAAGGGATTCAAAGATCCCAGCCCACCCGTCCCGACACTAGACAACCTATAATGCCGGTATCCTCAAAGGTATTGACACCCTCCGCACAGACTACCAGCCCCTCAATACCACCCGAACACTCAACGCCATGTCCTCCTAGCCTTTTCTGGTTTCCTTAGATGCTTGGATTTCATCTACATTTTCAACCTCTCATCGCCAATCTAATCATATCAGTCAGAATCAAATTCTGCATTATTTTCCTGTTTAACACTGTGAAGCTGCTTTGAACCAATCGGCATCGTAAAAAAAAAAAAAAAAAAAAGCGCTATAAATAAAGGCGAGATGACTGACCAGTCAGTTCTGGCTTAATTTAAATGGAGAAGTTCTCCCCTGGAAGCCCAGGTTCAGATGAATCTAACAAACCTGTGACACGCTTTTGGTTCCAGAAACACCTCAAATCCGTTCTCCAACCATCAGGGGTCCCAGCAAAGAACTTTTCAAGCAACTCCTTCCGTTTTGGGGCAGCAACCTCAGCAGCTCCAAAAGTCCTCTCCCAACAGCAGATTCAAGCTCTCGGGAGATGGTCCTCCGACGCTTTCCAAAGCTATATCAGGACCAATCGGTCCCACTTCAAAAAAGCCCACCAAACCCTTATTGACTAGTCCACAGTGAGAATCTCCTGATCAAACACTCATATTTTTCTCCTTTATGTTCTCAGGTTCCAGTAAGAAATGGAAAGTTTCCATGGACGCAGCACAGCGGGAAGTTCCTTACAGCTTGAAAGAGTTGGAAAGTTTCCACGCAGTACGAAAGAGTGGAAGTTTCCACGCAGCACGAAAGAGTGGAAGTTTCCACGTAGCACGAAAGAGTGGAAGTTTCCACGCAGCACGAAAGAGTGGAAGTTTCCACGCAGCACGAAAGAGTGGAAGTTTCCACGCAGCACGAAAGAGTGGAAGTTCCACGCAGTACGAAAGACTGGAAAGTTTCCACACAGTACGAAAGAGGGGAAAGTTTTCACGCAGCACGAAAGAGTGGAAGTTTCCACGCAGCACGAAAGAGTGGAAGTTTCCACGCAGCACGAAAGAGTGGAAGTTCACGCAGTACGAAAGAGTGGAAGTTCACGCAGTACGAAAGAGTGGAAAGTTCACGCAGTACGAAAGAGTGGAAAGTTCACGCAGTACGAAAGAGTGGAAAGTTCACGCAGTACGAAAGAGTGGAAAGTTCACGCAGTACGAAAGAGTGGAAGTTCCACGCAGTACGAAAGAGTGTAAAGTTCCACGCAGTACGAAAGAGTGGAAAGTTCCACGCAGTACGAAAGAGTGGAAAGTTCACGCAGTACGAAAGAGTGGAAAGTTCACGCAGTACGAAAGAGTGGAAGTTCCACGCAGTACGAAAGAGTGTAAAGTTCACGCAGTACGAAAGAGTGTAAAGTTCACGCAGTACGAAAGAGTGTAAAGTTCACGCAGTACGAAAGAGTGTAAAGTTCACGCAGTACGAAAGAGTGTAAAGTTTCCATGCAGTATGAAAGAGGGTAAAGTACGAAATAGTGTAAAGTTTCCATGCAGTATGAAAGAGCGGAAAGTTTCCACGCAGTACGAAAGAGTGTAAAGTTTCCATGCAGTATGAAAGAGGGTAAAGTACGAAAGAGTGTAAAGTACGAAATAGTGTAAAGTTTCCATGCAGTATGAAAGAGCGGAAAGTTTCCACGCAGTACGAAAGAGTGGAAAGTTTCCACGTAGTACGAAGAGTTGATGTTTCCACGCAGAGTGGAAGGCTTCCACGCAGCAAGGAAATGTTTTAATAATATTTTTAATATTGTTGTCTCTCCCATGTTTCTCTTTTCCCGTTTTCTCTTGCAGGCAATTCCCCCGGCACGATGCGCCACAACCGCCCTCAGGGGCCTACTGGTCAAGCAACCAGGCCCTTTCTTGAATGCCAGCCCGCCACGCTCGGCACTTCTTGGGGGGTATTTAGCAAGGCGGCTGTCCTATGCTTTAGCATTTTTGGGGGGTACTCTGGGTTCGGGCCAAATTCCGAGCTCGAAGCCCTCCCCCCGGACAGCACGCCAAATACGCATTTAAATTACTCTCCATAAATTATATGTAAGTGTGAACTCGTGAAATGATGTTTTATGAACAAAGTTCGGGAGGAGCACGTTCAGATAATTGACACAGGTGGAGAGCACTCAGCTAATCAACAATAGAGGTATATATACACGCAGCAGTCCTACCTCCATTCATTGACAGTTTTCCAGCATCCCTCCACCACCCCTTCTCCACACTTTTATTTTATCAACCACTTACATACACGGGGGGTACTCTGGGTTCGGGCCAAATTCCGAGCTCGAAGCCCTCCCCCCGGACAGCACGCCAAATACGCATTTAAATTACTCTCCATAAATTATATGTAAGTGTGAACTCGTGAATTACCGCTGGGTGTGAAATGCGCTCAAAAAACATTGACTGATTCTCTGACCAGCTGCATAAAGCATACTTTAAATAAACAGGAAACAAATCCTATCCGGTTATGAAGTGTTTTCTGTGTGTTGACAAATCTTTCGCGATGTTCTAAAGACGGGATTCACACACAACGCGTCTGCTAATGTCCGATTCGCCACCTAATGACTCCTTTGAACTGAATCATTTTAACGACTGGTTAGAACAACTGATCTGTCCAACACTGAACTCACAAATTAGTTTAATCATTTACTCAGAACAACACCTGAAATGAGAACACAAGTGTGCTTACCCAATTTAGCAAGAGTGGATAGTAAGAATTATTTTTAATTATCAACAGTCTTTCAGCTTATTTATGTTCATAATGTGTAGTAAAATAAATAGCCTAAAATAATTTAGTTTAGACTGGAGTGAGGAGAACCCAGAACAAATTTGTTGTTAGCTAGCTGATTGTATATGGCAGAAAATTAGGCTATTTGTTCATTTTTTTAATATTGATATGATTACCAAAACAAACAATTATCAGTAAATAGTGTAAAAATGAGGAAAAAAAACAAACATCAAGGTATCAAAATAAGATAAGCAAAAGTTACAAACTTTCTTTGAATTTATTTCAAATTTATTGTCAGTTTTGCGCTTGCAGATCAAGTGGGTAGGGTATTTTTTTTTTACCGTGCGTATGTGTGTGTATGGATTACCATGTCTGTCAGCCACCACCGAAGACCATTTTTGACCCAGGAAAAACCCTGAATATGTATTGTGAAAAGCGCTATAAAAATACATTTTAATTGAATTGTTTTACTTACTTTTATTGGCATTAACTATATATTATTAATGTATTATTTGGCAGGTCGCAAGATGTATTTTATTTTGTGAGACTTTGCTGAGGAAGTATTCTTTGGCTCAGTCTGAAAAGGCCCAGAAAAGAAACACTATGAAGAACATCACACAGAACCGTCAGAGAAAGAGACGGGTAAGTTAAGAAACCGGTTAAGCTTTTTCCCTCCAGAATGTTACTATACTCCTCTCTGAGTTTTAGTGGTTAATTTACTGTCATGTTTTACAGTTGCTGGAGACCAGGTCCAGGGTTGCACAAACCAACACAGAACCTGTGGGAGACCGCAACTATAGACCTGATGAAGATGAAGATGAAGATGATGCTGTTGTTGATGGAAGGCCAGTGTGGATGGTTTGGCTAGCTCAAACAACATTGTGTTAGAGTTGGTCACAATTATTTTATAATTATAATTTTAATATTCAATTGGTCCATTTTATATTTTCTTTATTCCTATGTTTATATACTTATACTTTTATTGGTTCCCATATATAGAACATTTACATATATTTTATATACACTTTTTAATTTATAGATTTCTTTGTCTCGTTTTATATTGTATACTTTGTATGTTTGTTCCTTTTTAGATGTCCATGTTGCTTTTGATCTCCACGTTTTGTATTGTTGTTCCTCTTACGTCGCCTTCCTTTAGAAACATTTTGTTCACTTATCTTTTCCCCCATTCATTTAAATGTATGTTTATAATGCTCTTTGTTCTTTTTATTTGGTTATATTGTTTACTTGGAATATTTATGTGTATTTTATATACACTTTTTTTTGTCTTATAAATGTATTGTTCTCATTTTATATTGTTTAATTTGTATATTTATTCTTTTCCTTTTTATGTTCACTGTGTATTTTATTCCTTTACATCTGTCTTTTAAATGCATTTTGTTCATTTTTTTCCCCTTTTTGTTTCTTTACCAATTCATTTTAATGTATATTTATGTTCTTTGGACTGTTTATATTTTTACATTTGTTCCTTTACATTTTCATCCCTTTTAAATACATTTAGTTCACTTGTTTTTGTTTCACCATTGTTTTAATGTTCGTTTATAATGCTGTAAAGAATGGTTTTTTTTTTTATACCTTTTTAATAAATATTTCAGACTTTCTCAAATTGTTTTGTGTGTATTTTTCTTTTGGGAGGGAGAGGGGATTCTTTTTTATATATATATTATATATTAATTAGCAAAATCTGCATAGCTGGCCTATAACCAATCAAGTCCCTATGCTACAAAACCTAGCCCACCCTTAGCCTTAGAAGTAACCAATAAAGTCACTTGACTGGGTTTTCAATGCGTCCTGTCCTCCAATAGCAGTCTGGGTTTTGGGAGTGGTTTTAAAAAAAACAACCAATCCAGTTTGAGATGAAGGACCAATAGGGGGTGGAAGGCAAAGCTGTTTAGAGGTGTGAAAATGTCTCCTGGGAAAAACTTGATGGGATTATTTGCCATGGCAACAAATGGCTGTAGCATGGGAGTATACGGCCACAACATACATCCGATTTGGTACCATTTCGGATGAATACGGACATATACGGATCCATGGAATTTGACCTATCCGGCCAGTATACTCCTGGATTCTTCCGAATTTCAGCAGTGTATACAGGAGTATCCTGGTCCGGATACACCTTTTTTCATGCAGTGTAAAACACTCTCATCTTTAGCTTATGGAGCAACGTTCAGCAACCTGTGTGCTCCAAAAGTGGCAGTCTGTCTGAGAACAGAGCTCGCTCATGGTCCAATAAAACAGACAATGGCTTGCAATTTATGGTGCTATCTGCTTTTTTTTCACCAACATTATTTTCAGTTACTCAATTGTATATCTCCCTTCTGTTATGGCACCTCACCCATTTTATAAATTAATGAATACGCACAAACATCTACAAATTTGAATTTTCTTGTTCTCTCTTTGTTTGTAGCCAGTCAACTTCCAATTACAATAAAAACATTTCTGCCCATTATCTTCATCAGTCCAGCAAATTTCTTTGAAGTCAGGGTTTCAGAGCGGAGCTGCTTACAGCATTTGCTCTTGTTCATCTTACAATCTTTATACCGACTAATCAAATTACTGATCATATCACTCAAATTGTTAGCTAAAATTTAGTCAAAGTTCATACTCACCAGCGATCTTTAAACAGCTGTGGCATTTTAATTTCTCCGTTTCATTTCTCCACAGTCAATGCCTCTCACACCCAGCATTTCGGTGTCTGCTCACAGTTCTCACACGCGTTCTCACAACAGCCCATCGATTTATCCTTTTCCTTCAACTGACTCTTTCACAGTCCCAGTCCGGTCACTCAGCGGTGACACTCAAATCATGACATTTAATGAACTTCGTATACGTTGCATGCATTTCTGGCCATATAATTTTCTCATTTGATAAAATACCGGTGTCTCGTATTCAGCTAGCTTGCTTTGGGATTTCCCCATATTGGCAGTCTGATTCTGTGGCTTTTTCGCGCGCGCGCTATTAATCTGTTGGACGTCTCAGTACAGATCTGATCTCTTCACCCAAGATCAGCCGGGCAGACACTCGCAATAGTGCCCTTTTCGGGACTGCACACAACTCAGTCCCCGGACCGCACACAACTCAGTCCCCCAATTCGCCCACGTGATTTCAGTTTCTATCCCATAAACAAATCAACCACGTTGCATTCGTCACAGAGTCAGACTTCCCCTATGGTTTATCCCTATCAATTCAATTTTCAATTTAACCAAATTCTAAAAAATTAAATAAAAATTCCCCCTGAATTTTTTCAAGAGTTTGTCTCTTACCAGAAGCGCCCCGTTGCCATCGGATTCGTTTTCTCTGATTCCAGTGGCTGGACCCTCCGGACACCCCAGAGCAGTCAGGCCCTTCTCCCTCAATCCTTCGGGGTAAGGCTGTGACTCTAACGTCCAGGATGATCAGTCACCGACCTGCTCTCAGGGTCCAGAAGGCACATCCAAGGAATCCCACTTCTGACACCAACTGTAATGGCAAAAATGAATTCGTCGGCATCACTAATAAGAGACAAACCATAATCCAATTGTCTTTATAAAGATTTATTTTCCTTGCAAGGAAGAGCCACGGTCAAACACAGCCGCTCGAGGCTGCGCTGAGTGTGAACTGGAGACACAAAGAAGCCACAAGCTTCTTATACCCCCAATGTCTAAATAACCCCCTCAGTAATTTCCCATACATCTGGCGAAACCCACTGAAGGTTTCGCCTTGAGCAATTAAAAGCAAGAAACACAATGGTCCTTCATCTGTAACAACAGAGTATCACCTACCTACTCCTAATCAGCATAGCTATTCAAACGCATAGATGCTAGTCAGGAATTCCAATTCCAAGACCCATAAAATATAAAAGGGACAATGTATGGCTTCCACAGGTGAGGCCTCTTTGATCTGACTCATTTAAAACACAATAGAGAAAACAGGTCTGGAAGATTAAATCTTCTGTGATTAAATTTTTCCCCAACAATGTCATGTCGTGACTGCTATGTTGCTCGGAACTGCACCAAGAATTTCACCTGCTGTTGCACTTGTGTACACGGCTGTGTGACAATAAAGTGATTTGATTTGATTTGATTTGATTAAATGGCTATCCACCTGTCACATTTGAAGTGGCCACACCCTTAATTATGCATAACTTTAATGCTTTATATAATGTAAACAAATGAGTTATAAAAAAGTTCACCCCCCTCACAGTCGTCATGAAGGGCAACATTAGCCGTATAGACCAAAACCACAATTTGTACCAGGCTGTAAACATGTTTTAATCTGCTGTAAAGTTGGCCATTTTAACATGGGGCTCAATGAGATTCTGCTCCCTTGTGGAGCCTGTCCCTAGCGGCCAGTCGATGAATTGCAGTTTAAGGCACTTCCGTATTGGCTTCAAGAGAAACTGCGGGAGGAGCTGTTTGGCGAGAGCTCGCACTCTGGAATGCAGCGTCTGTGCACGCGCGGGAGGCGCGCCCCCTTATATCCACGCGCTGAGGGAAAAAAATAATTAACTAAAAATCGCCACAAAAGGCTTAAAATAAGTCAAAACTGGAGTTTAAAACAACGAAAAGTGAGGAAATATGCCCTTTGATATGTGTATAAAAAGACTGAGTGTTAAAAAAGACAGATTTAAAAGATATGTCGAGTTTTATTCGTAATGACGTCACTCTCTCAGTGTGTAAATGGTAAAGATAGGTAAACAATATTTTCCCTCAGAGAGTAAAATATATATTAAATGAAGGTTTTAATGAATAAAAGTAAAAGAAAACGATGATTCCTTGTTCCTTGAACTCCAAACATTTTTTTAAGGGGGAAAATGAATTTTTAGGTGCTGAGAAACGGTAATTATGAGTCCAAACAATTATTAAACCTCATGGTCTTTCTAAAATGGCTTCCTAACTTCTACAAAATGGAGAATCTGTACTGAAATGTAAACACTGAAGTCCCATAAAGTGAAATAAATATATAACCCGCTTATTATCTTTCCTCCTGGTAAGTATGCAAATAAGATTCAATCAAAATCATATCCATGTATTCTTTTTAGGGTGAAATGTACTTTAAAGGGATCATCAACTGATTTTATATGTTTATTTAATTTACAATCATGATCTACGTGGCATTGATTCAACAAGGAGCTGAAAGCATTCTTTAGAAATGTTGGCCCATATTGATAGGATAGCATCTTGCAGTTGATGGAGATTTGTGGGATGCACATCCAGGGCACGAAGCTCCCGTTCCACCACATCCCAAAGATGCTCTATTGGGTTGAGATCTGGGGACTGTGGGGGCCATTTTAGTCCAGTGAACTCATTGTCATGTTCAAGAAACCAATTTGAAATGATTGGAGCTTTGTGATATGGGGCATTATCCTGCTGGAAGTAGCCATCAGAGGATGGGCACATGCTGGTCATAAAGGGATGGACATGGTCAGAAACAATGCTCAGGTAGGCCGTGGCATTTAAACCATGCCCCATTGGCACTAAGGGGCCTAAAGTGTGCCAAGAAAACATCCCCCCCACCATTACACCACCACCACCAGCCTGCACAGTGGTAACAAGGCATGATGGATCCATGTTCTCATTCTGTTTACGCCAAATTCTGACTCTACCATCTGAATGTCTCAACAGAAATCCAGACTCATCAGACCAGGCAACATTTTTCCAGTCTTCAACTGTCCAATTTTGGTGAGCTGGTGCAAATTGTAGCCTCTTTTTCCTATTTGTAGTGGAGATGAGTGGTACCCGGTGGGGTCTTCTGCTGTTGTAGCCCATCCGCCTCAAGGTTGTGCGTGTTGTGGCTTCACAAATGCTTTGCTGCATACCTTGGTTGTAACGAGTGGTTATTTCAGTCAAAGTTGCTCTTCTATCAGCTTGAATCAGTCGGCCCATTCTCCTCTGACCTCTAGCATCAACAAGGCATTTTGGCCCACAGGACTGCCACATACTGGATGTTTTTCCCTTTCCACACCATTCTTTGTAAACCCTAGAAATGGTTGTGTGTGAAAATCCCAGTAACTGAGCAGATTGTGAAATACTCAGACCGGCCCGTCTGGCACCAACAACCATGCCACGCTCAAAATTGCTTAAATCCCCTTTCTTTCCCATTCCAACATTCAGTTTGGAGTTCAGGAGATTGTCTTGACCAGGACCACACCCCTAAATGCATTGAAGCAACTGCCATGTGATTGGTTGATTAGATAATTGCATTAATGAGAAATTGAACAGGTGTTCCTAATAATCCTTTAGGTGAGTGTATTTGTCCAGGGATATAGCTAGGTTTAATACACCTACAGTGTAAGCGTGAGGTGTTCTGAAGTTCAGGGGCTGCTTGTAGAAACTGCAATCCTGTGTGGTTTTTAGTTGACCGTGAACTCGGTCTTCTCTCTAGCTGCTTTAACACCTTTAACTCAACCTGTAAATAGTTTTGCTGTCAGGCAGAATACCCTGCATTTAACCTCAAGTAGCTGAATACAGATCCACTTCTAAAACCCAGAGAAATATAATAATTTCTCTTTAAAAAGTAAAACACTTCTAAATAATGAGGATTTATAATAGTTTCCCCTTTCAGAGTAAAAAAACATAGTAACACATATTATTCTAGTTACGAGGCAAGTTTGGACAGTCTTGAGTTTCTAGAGATCCAAACTTAAACATGTCACAATGTGGGTATTCAAAATCACTATCCAACATAAGATGTTTGATCTGTTTGTTCATTTTCTCCATTTGCCTGATTAGTCTAGTTAATTGTTTTCTTCTGGTAGCTCGTCCTCTCTTGAGCGAATCCATCCTTTCGGATGGTCTTGAATGTCCGTTAGTCTTTCTTTTCTTCTTTCCGGCGCTGTCTGTCCTGTTCCCTGCTGCATCCTTCTGCTAGATCATCCATAAATAGTTCCCTTGTATTTAGCGCCTTTATCATAACCCTGTCATTTCTGAGAGAACCTGTGACCGGAGATTCCAGGGAATTCCAAAATTGTCCATTTCTGGCCAATTTAACAATGTTCACATTTTGAATTGTCCATAACAACCCCAAAACTTGCCTGCTTGCCTTGCACATCTAATTAAAGACTAATTGACTACTTTTCTTACCTTCTTTTTTTTTGCTGTATGTTACTGAGCTTGTAGAAGTTTAGCTCTTGTGTTCTTCTGAACATCTCGCCCGATGTCATTTCTGATATCACTCCATAATCTGTCTCTCTGTTAAATGCCTATTCCCCGAGTGGTAGGCTACAGTGACTGGCTGTTTTAAAATATAACCAATATCGTAACCAATACTTATTTTAATTTGATTGGTTCAACCGCTACCTGCCCGAGTTTAATTAAAATAAAAAAAATTGTCACGCTATCCGCCCGATCCGCGGGGTCCGCAGCTGTAAGAGCCAACCGCGCATCTTTACTTCATACAGCTGACAGTCTTTTCGACCTTCCCCTTTTTCAGGGACCCATAGCCCTGAGTTTGACACCAGGGCAAACCGTTAGAAACAGACTCAGCTCACCTCACCTCTAAACAAGAAGAACAGAAAACCTCAAACACACATAGAATGCAAACTTGCCTTGAGTTATACTATGTTTCATAAATTTTAAACTTTTCTTGCAAGTTAACCCTCTGGAGTCTGAGCTGTTTTGGGGCCCTTTAGAAGTTTTGACATGCTCTGACATTTGTGCTTTTTTCAGTTGCTTATAAACACATTAATGGCAAAAACCCTAACCCTGACCCCTGCTCATGGAAGAGATGAGTCTTCAGCTGTCTATTAAATGTTATCAGTGTTTCTGCATTGATTCTGGCGTGGTCTTTCTGGAGTCGTTCAACTAGAAGATGTGTGTAAGAGCGTTTTCACACTGGCCGTTTAGTTTGAGACGGGACACAGACATGAAACACTGGTAATGTGAAAGCTGTCATGTGGACCCGGGTGAACTGAGCTCAGGGGAACTGAACCCGAGACTGCCTGACCGAGGTAGTCTGAGTTCAGTTGTGCTCAAAACTGTGAAAGCAACACAGACTCGGGTGCGCAAGAAAAGTAACCTGCACATGCATTATCAGATGACGGTGTATTTCAATTAAACATATATATTGAGGGTTAATAGCTACATGTTAAGTACTTAACAGCTCTTACTTTGTTGTACTTTAAAGTACTGAGAACTTATTGAGGATTTGATAATGATTTCTACAGAACAATCTACAGATACTACCCTGATGAGAGTAGATATGTACGCAAGTAACTGATCTGTAAGTCAGGTCTCCTTTATTTATATAGCACTTTTACAATGCAGATTGTTTCAAACGCATACAGTAAAAATATATATATTTAAAATATACAAAAAATGGTCAAAAAATATTTGCAAAAATGTATTTTAAAATATATTTGTATAAATATTTTTCCTACCAATATATTTTTTGGACATTTTTAAAATATAAATATATTATTCAAAAGCATTTAAAAATATGTTTTGCCCTCCATATTGTTCAATCCAAGAAATACATTCACACGTCAAATTTGAAGAAAAACGGACCCTCTTTATATTAGGTGGCCTTAACTACTATGTACTAACATTTTAATTAATAATTTGATACAATGCACTTATTGTGTACGTTCATGTTTTTACATTGTACTTACATTTTAAAAATACCTGCATGTAATTACATCTGTAATTAATTTCTGTAGTTACATCCATACCACCACACCTGTCCCTAACCCTACCCTTAAACTTACCCATACCACCACACCTGTCCCTAACTCTACCCTTAAACCTACTCATACCACCACCTGTCCCTAACTCTACCCTTAAACCTACTCATACCACCACACCTGTCCCTAACTTTACCCTTAAACTAACCCATACCACCACACCTGTCCCTAACTCTACCCTTAAACTTACCCATACCACCACACCTGTCTTTAACTCTACCCTTAAACTTAACCATACTACCACACCTGTCCCTAACTCTACCCTTAAACTTAACCATACCACCACACCTGTCCCTAACTTTACCCTTAAACTTACCCATACCACCACACCTGTCTTTAACTCTACCCTTAAACTTAACCATACCACCTAACTTGTCCCTAACTCTACCCTTAAACTTAACCATACCACCACACCTGTCCCTAACTCTACCCTTAAACTTACCCACACCACCACACCTGTCCCTAACTCTACCCTTAAACTGACCCATACCACCACACCTGTCTTTAACTCTACCCTTAAACTTAACCATACCACCACACCTGTCCCTAACTTTACCCTTAAACTTAACCATACCACCACACCTGTCTTTAACTCTACCCTTAAACTTAACCATACCACCACACCTGTCCCTAACTCTACCCTTAAACTTACCCACACCACCACACCTGTCCCTAACTCTACCCTTAAACTGACCCATACCACCACACCTGTCTTTAACTCTACCCTTAAACTTAACCATACCACCACACCTATCCCTAACTTTACCCTTAAACTTACCCACACCACCACACCTGTCTTTAACTCTACCCTTAAACTTACCCATACCACCACACCTGTCTTTAACTCTACCCTTAAACTTAACCATACCACCACAACTGTCCCTTACTCTACCCTTAAACTGACCCATACCACCACACCTGTCTTTAACTCTACCCTTAAACTTAACCATACCACCACACCTGTCCCTAACTCTACCCTTAAACTTACCCACACCACCACACCTGTCCCTAACTCTACCCTTAAACTGACCCACACCACCACACCTGTCCCTAACTTTACCCTTAAACTTACCCACACCACCACACCTGTCTTTAACTCTACCCTTAAACTTAACCATACCACCACACCTGTCCCTAACTCTACCCTTAAACTTAACCATACCACCACACCTGTCCCTAACTCTACCCTTAAACTTACCCACACCACCACACCTGTCTTTAACTCTACCCTTAAACTTAACCATACCACCACACCTGTCCCTAACTCTACCCTTAAACTTAACCATACCACCACACCTGTCCCTAACTCTACCCTTAAACTTACCCACACCACCACACCTCTCCCTAACTCTACCCTTAAACTGACCCATACCACCACACCTGTCTTTAACTCTACCCTTAAACTTACCCACACCACCACACCTGTCCCTAACTCTACCCTTAAACTTACCCACACCACCACACCTGTCCCTAACCCTACCCTTAAACTTACCCACACCACCACACCTGTCCCTAACTCTACCCTTAAACTTACCCATACTACCACACCTGTCCCTAACCCTACCCTTAAACTTACCCACACCACCACACCTGTCCCTAACTTTAGGAACAGGTGTGGTGGTATGGGTAAAGTTAGGGGCAGGTGTGGTGGTGTGGGTAAGTTTAAGGGTAGAGTTAGGGACAGGTGTGGTGGTGTGGGTAAGTTTAAGGGTAGAGTTAGGGACAGGTGTGGTGGGGTGGGTAAGTTTAAGGGTAGAGTTAGGGACAGGTGTGGTGGTATGGGTAAATTTAAGGGTAGGGTTAGGGACAGGTGTGGTGGTATGGGTAAGTTTAAGGGTAACGTTAGGGACAGGTGTGGTGGTATGGGTAAGTTTAAGGGTAAAGTTAGGGACAGGTGTGGTGGTGTGGGTAAGTTTAAGGGTAGAGTTAGGGACAGGTGTGGTGGTATGGGTCAGTTTAAGGGTAGGGTTAGGGACAGGTGTGGTGGTATGGGTAAGTTTAAGGGTAGAGTTAGGGACAGGTGTGGTGGTATGGGTAAGTTTAAGGGTAAGGTTAGGGACAGGTGTGGTGGTATGGGTAAGTTTAAGGGTAAAGTTAGGGGCAGGTATGGTGGTATGGGTAAGTTTAAGGGTAAAGTTAGGGGCAGGTGTGGTGGTATGGGTAAGTTTAAGGGTAAGGTTAGGGACAGGTGTGGTGGTATGGGTAAGTTTAAGGGTAAATTTAGGGACAGGTGTGGTGGTGTGGGTAAGTTTAAGGGTAGGGTTAGGGACAGGTGTGGTGGTATGGGTAAGTTTTAGGGTAGAGTTAGGGACAGGTGTGGTGGCTGTCTCTCTCTTCCTAACCTCCCTCAGTATCTCCATCAGCTCATCCTCTCGGTCTCCTCTGTCTCTCTCTTCATGTCCTCCCTCAGTCTCTCCATCAGCTCATCCTCTCTGTCTCCTCTGTCTCTCTCTTCCTGTCCTCCCTCAGTCTCTCCATCAGCTCATCCTCTCGGTCTCCTCTGTCTCTCTCTTCATGTCCTCCCTCAGTATCTCCATCAGCCCATCCTCTCGGTTTCCTCTTGGCTGGAGTTGCTCCTCCTCATCTTGCTCATCCACTGCTGAACTCGGCCCTGGTGTGTCCTCAGGGATGGAGGCAATGAGGACAGTGGGGTTGTCCCAACACCTCATTCATGAAGACAAACCATGGCCAAGTTTCCCACTTCCTCACCTGTCCCAGGACACTTTCAATCCTAAGCAGAGAAAATAAACATATCTGTCAACAACAAACACAACAGCACAATACATTTCAGTAAAGATGTGTCTATTAACTTGCATACTTTTAATTTTATAAGTTGTTCCATTTTTTTTACCTGCAAGGCAGGGGTGCAATCTTAAGAAAATTAAAAAATATGATGCATCAGTAGCCTGCATAACATTACATACAAAATACTCCAGAAATCATATTTATAGATACTCAAATTCTATATTCTTTTAGTTGTGGGCTTTGTATAGGATAAGGCCCCCTATACCTACACGAGAACCTGTGGAAATACTACAAATGGGTCGTACTCCAATCCACACTGGCCGAGTAAATAAATAATCATTTGCTGCCCTCATTTTAATAAAGCTGTCTGCTACTTCATCCATAAAACAAAACTAAATATTACATCAGATCACCTGACGCAGAAAGCCGTGCAGTGGTAACACAGAAATAAAGACCACCGGCTTTTAAAATGTTTCGTTGGTTATTTGAGTAAATTAAAACACAATACTTACATTTATAAGTGTATTCCTCGACCGCGGGATGGGCAGAGGAATACACCACGAAGGATCCACTGGTCCTGGTTGGTTCTATCCTTCGCGGCCTGGGAGAAGGACGGTGGGTTGGGTTGCCAGGTGTGGTGGTGTGGGTAAGTTTAAGGGTAGAGTTAGGGACAGGTGTGGTGGTGTGGGTAAGTTTAAGGGTAGAGTTAGGGACAGGTGTGGTGGTATGGGTAAATTTAAGGGTAGGGTTAGGGACAGGTGTGGTGGTATGGGTAAGTTTAAGGGTAGAGTTAGGAACAGGTGTGGTGGTATGGGTAAAGTTAGGGGCAGGTGTGGTGATGTGGGTAAGTTTAAGGGTAGAGTCAGGGACAGGTGTGGTGGTGTGGGTAAGTTTAAGGGTAGAGTTAGGGACAGGTGTGGTGGTGTGGGTAAGTTTGAGGGTAGAGTTAGGGACAGGTGTGGTGGTATGGGTAAGTTTAAGGGTAGGGTTAGGGACAGGTGTGGTGGTATGGGTAAGTTTAAGGGTAAAGTTAGGGACAGATGTGGTGGTATGGGTAAGTTTAAGGGTAAAGTTAGGGACAGGTGTGGTGGTATGGTTAAGTTTAAGG
This sequence comes from Gobio gobio, assembly GCF_949357685.1. Lineage (NCBI taxonomy): Eukaryota > Metazoa > Chordata > Actinopteri > Cypriniformes > Gobionidae > Gobio > Gobio gobio. The sequence goes on along the minus strand of NC_137101.1, from coordinate 65,538,224 downwards.
GTAGAGTTAAGGACAGGTGTGGTGGTATGGGTAAGTTTAAGGGTAAAGTTAGGAACAGGTGTGGTGGTATGGGTAGAGTTAGGGACAGGTGTGGTGGTATGGGTAAGTTTAAGGGTAGGGTTAGGGACAGGTGTGGTGGTATGGGTAAGTTTAAGGGTAAAGTTAGGGACAGATGTGGTGGTATGGGTAAGTTTAAGGGTAAAGTTAGGGACAGGTGTGGTGGTATGGTTAAGTTTAAGGGTAGAGTTAAGGACAGGTGTGGTGGTATGGGTAAGTTTAAGGGTAAAGTTAGGGACAGGTGTGGTGGTATGGGTCAGTTTAAGGGTAGGGTTAGGGACAGGTGTGGTGGTATGGGTAAGTTTAAGGGTAGAGTTAGGGACAGGTGTGGTGGTGTGGGTAAGTTTAAGGGTAGAGTTAGGGACAGGTGTGGTGGTGTGGGTAAGTTTAGGGGTAGAGTTAGGGACAGGTGTGGTGGTATGGGTGAGTTTAAGGGTAGAGTTAGGGACAGGTGTGGTGGGGTGGGTAAGTTTAAGGGTAGAGTTAGGGACAGGTGTGGTGGGGTGGGTAAGTTTAAGGGTAGAGTTAGGGACAGGTGTGGTGGTATGGGTAAGTTTAAGGGTAGGGTTAGGGACAGGTGTGGTGGTATGGGTAAGTTTAAGGGTAAAGTTAGGGACAGGTGTGGTGGTATGGGTAAGTTTAAGGGTAAAGTTAGGGACAGGTGTGGTGGTATGGTTAAGTTTAAGGGTAGAGTTAGGGACAGGTGTGGTGGTGTGGGTAAGTTTAAGGGTAGAGTTAGGGACAGGTGTGGTGGTATGGGCCAGTTTAAGGGTAGAGTTAGGGACAGGTGTGGTGGTATGGGCCAGTTTAAGGGTAGAGTTAGGGTCAGGTGTGGTGGTATGGGTCAGTTTAAGGGTAAAGTTAGGGACAGGTGTGGTGGTATGGGCCAGTTTAAGGGTAGAGTTAGGGACAGGTGTGGTGGTATGGGTCAGTTTAAGGGTAGGGTTAGGGACAGGTGTGGTGGTGTGGGTAAGTTTAAGGGTAGCGTTAGGGACAGGTGTGGTGGTATGGTTAAGTTTAAGGGTAGAGTTAAGGACAGGTGTGGTGGTATGGGTAAGTTTAAGGGTAGAGTTAGGGACAGGTGTGGTGGTATGGGTAAGTTTAAGGGTAAAGTTAGGGGCAGGTGTGGTGGTGTGGGTAAGTTTAAGGGTAGAGTTAGGGACAGGTGTGGTGGTGTGGGTCAGTTTAAGGGTAGAGTTAGGGACAGGTGTGGTGGTATGGGTAAGTTTAAGGGTAGAGTTAGGAACAGGTGTGGTGGTATGGGTAAAGTTAGGGGCAGGTGTGGTGGTGTGGGTAAGTTTAAGGGTAGAGTTAGGGACAGGTGTGGTGGTGTGGGTAAGTTTAAGGGTAGAGTTAGGGACAGGTGTGGTGGTATGGGTAAGTTTAAGGGTAGGGTTAGGGACAGGTGTGGTGGTATGGGTAAGTTTAAGGGTAGAGTTAGGGACAGGTGTGGTGGTGTGGGTAAGTTTAAGGGTAGAGTTAGGGACAGGTGTGGTGGTATGGGTAAGTTTAAAGGTCCCGTTTTTCGTGTTTTTTTGAAGCTTTGATTGTGTTTACAGTGTGCAATATAACATGTGTTCATGTTTCGCGTGTAAAAAAACACAGTATTTTTCACACAATTTACTTATCTGTATACTGCTGTTTTCACTGTCCTCAAAACGGCTTGAAAGATTTCCCTGTTCTATGAAGTCCCTCCTTCAGAAATACGTAACGAGTTCTGATTGTGCCAGCGGTTCCCGTGTTGTGATTCGACAGCAGCTTAGGGCACGCAGAGCGCACGTTACCGGAAAGGTCACGCCTCTCACCATAACGGGGATGCATGCGCTCAATGATCTCTAAGTACAGCGTCCCTGGGAAAGCCAAACAAAGGTGACTTGACTCCGGGATGAAAATAACAGCGTCTCGACGACATGGTAACAAACAAACTATACGAACGCAACTGAACGCAACACTTCCTATTCTCCACGCGGGAGCAACAAGACCACGCCCCCTTTTTCGCGTGTTCTTTTGGGCGGAGGTTAGTCGACATACTGCTCTACTGACGTAATTAAAGCAGGAAATACCAGGATGTAGTCCTAACCAGCCGTTCGCTGTAGGCTTTGAAAGGGAACTTCTGTTAAATAAAATATCTCGCTTGGCATTGAACTTTGAGCTTTATAATTTTACAGGTATTATAAATGCTCTAACAGCAACATTACACACTAACTAAAGTTTGAAAAATGGGATCACGAAGAACAGGACCTTTAAGGGTAGGGTTAGGGACAGGTGTGGTGGTATGGGTAAGTTTAAGGGTAAAGTTAGGGGCAGGTGTGGTGGTATGGGTAAGTTTAAGGGTAGAGTTAGGGACAGGTGTGGTGGTATGGGTAAGTTTAAGGGTAAAGTTAGGGGCAGGTGTGGTGGTATGGGTAAGTTTAAGGGTAGAGTTAGGGACAGGTGTGGTGGTATGGGTAAGTTTAAGGGTAAAGTTAGGGGCAGGTGTGGTGGTATGGGTAAGTTTAAGGGTAGAGTTAGGGACAGGTGTGGTGGTATGCTTACCCACACCACCACACCTGCCCCTAACTTTACCTTTAAACTTACCCATACCCCCACTGCCTCATTGACACGGCATCTTAATAAACTCGTCTCCAGCGTGATGACTCCGATTGTTCGAATATTACAATTAAATAATACTTAAATCGATATGTCATCCACAATAAACCCGTCTCCAGCGTGTTGCCTCCGGTCCTTCGAATATTCCTATCTATTATGACCTCTGACCAGTAAAGCGGCCAGAATAATAATAATAATACGCTGTTTGTTGATTGGCCAGAGGAGAACTGCCCCCATGCCTCCATCAGCTCATCCTCTCGGTCTCCTCTGTCTCTCTCTTCCTGTCCTCCCTCAGTCTCTCCATCAGCTCATCCTCTCGGTCTCCTCTGTCTCTCTCTTCCTGTCCTCCCTCAGTCTCTCCATCAGCTCATCCTCTCGGTCTCCTCTGTCTCTCTCTTCATGTCCTCCCTCAGTATCTCCATCAGCTCATCCTCTCGGTTTCCTCTGTCTCTCTCTTCATGTCCTCCCTCAGTATCTCCATCAGCTCATCCTCTCGGTTTCCTCTTGGCTGGAGTTGCTCCTCCTCATCTTGCTCATCCACTGCTGAACTCGGCCCTGGTGTGTCCTCAGGGATGGAGGCAATGAGGACAGTGGGGTTGTCCCAACACCTCATTCATGAAGACAAACCATGGCCAAGTTTCCCACTTCCTCACCTGTCCCAGGACACTTTCAATCCTAAGGCAGAGAAAATAAACATATCTGTCAACAACAAACACAACAGCACAATACATTTCAGTAAAGATGTGTCTATTAACTTGCATACTTTTAATTTTATAAGTTGTTCCATTTTTTTTACCTGCAAGGCAGGGGTGCAATCTTAAGAAAATTAAAAAATATGATGCATCAGTAGCCTGCATAACATTACATACAAAATACTCCAGAAATCATATTTATAGATACTCAAATTCTATATTCTTTTAGTTGTGGGCTTTGTATAGGATAAGGCCCCCTATACCTACACGAGAACCTGTGGAAATACTACAAATGGGTCGTACTCCAATCCACACTGGCCGAGTAAATAAATAATCATTTGCTGCCCTCATTTTAATAAAGCTGTCTGCTACTTCATCCATAAAACAAAACTAAATATTACATCAGATCACCTGACGCAGAAAGCCGTGCAGTGGTAACACAGAAATAAAGACCACCGGCTTTTAAAATGTTTCGTTGGTTATTTGAGTAAATTAAAACACAATACTTACATTTATAAGTGTATTCCTCGACCGCGGGATGGGCAGAGGAATACACCACGAAGGATCCACTGGTCCTGGTTGGTTCTATCCTTCGCGGCTGGGGAGAAGGACGGTGGGTTGGGTTGCCAGGTCTCTGCAACAGAAGTAGCCCAAAACTCCCAATGCGGTTTTCTCCATCGAGCGGCTGAATTCTCCACTGGAGTTGTACGTTTGGGGGTGTTGGAGCAGCGAAATCGTACTTATGGGGTAAAAACCAACCCGCGGAAATATTTTTTACCTTAAAAGAAGATATAGGTTAAAAGTACTTAAAAGTCGCCTAATTCGGCTGGAAAACCGCAGACTTGGCAACACGGACGGCAGGCTGCATTTGAAGGCCCCTTCCAATTGGGAAAGCCTTCAAATGCGGCCTTTGAAGGATGCAGCCCCCGAATTGGGACACAGCTTCTGTAATCCGGCTCGAAGGACCAATGTTAAAAGGGATTAAGTACAACTGTCTGGGCTCTAGTCTAGGTGGGTGGGTGTTCGAACTGGTGTGTCGGTAAAGACACCTGAGGCAACGGAATCAGTTCCAGACTTTAATGAGTGATTAGCAACTGACAGTGATTGACAGCACAGTCAGACCACAGGGCATTTCTTAGAGTAGTAGACATTGTATAGATGTGGTCTGAAATCAACAAAGAATTAACAAAGATAACAATGAATAGACAGTAATAACAATATATTGTCACAATAGTCAAGGAACAGTCATACATAGGCCTAATCATTCAAATACAAGGATTCAAATATTTAATGCAAATAAGCATTAGTGTAGTACTGTTTAAGGCCGCTAGATGGCCCTAACACTCACAGATAGAAAGTTATATTTGCTGCGTCATGAAGTAGAACGGTTAAGATGAATAATGGCATATAATTAACTATAATTGTGTGATTTGCAAGATGGCGCCGCCGTGCTCGGTCGCCGTTCAGGTCGCTCCGCTAAGACTTTGCTTTTATTTATTATTCTACTCTCTTTTACTCTCTATTTTTTCCAACGGATCATCTGCTTTGATCTGTTACGACAGCAAAACACTTCTGGAAATTGGTTACCGCTACACTGACCTGTTTCAGGACACTTTCTCCAATCTTCCATCTGAGATTCGCCGGGACGCCGAGTTGAACAATGGCCACTCGAGTCGACGGCGAAGATTCAAAAAACACCGCGGGAAACGCGCTGGGATCCGCAACAGACTGAGAAAAAGAGCATTCAGTCCTCCTCTCCCGAGCATTTTGCTCGCAAATGTCCAATCTTTGGAGAATAAGATGGACGATCTTAGAGCCAGGATAAGTTTTCAACGGGACATGAGAGACTGCAACATCTATTGTCTGTCCGAAACATGGCTCACGCCAGCGGTCCCGGATACAGCTGTGACGCCGTCCGAGAACTTCTCTGTTTTTCGGATGGACAGAACAGCCGAGGCCGGGAAATCTAAAGGCGGTGGAGTGTGTTTCATGATAAACAAGAAATGGTGCGATCCTAGGAACATCTCCATTCTTTCGCGATCCTGCTCGCCTCACTTGGAACATTTAACTATCATTTGCCGGCCTTTCTACCTGCCGAGGGAGTTTTCCTCGGTCATCTCCACTGCCGTTTATATTCCACCACAAGCAGACACGGGGCTGGCTTTATCTGCCCTCCATGATGTGACCAGCGGCTTCATAAACAAACACCCCGACGCTGCTTTCATCGTCGCGGGTGATTTTAACAAAGCTAACCTAAAGAAAGTATTGCCAAACTTTCACCAGCATGTCTCCTGTCCCACACGAGGAGCAAACACACTGGATCATTGCTACTCTCCGTTTAAGAACGCCTACAAAGCTCGTTCACAGCCAGCTTTTGGCAAATCGGACCATGCCGCCATTTTCCTCACACCGGAATATAAACAAAGGCTCGTTCAAGAGCCCCCGGTGAGGAGGGAAGTCAAACGCTGGTCATCCCATTCAGAGATCACGCTACAGGCAGCTCTTGATGACGTCGACTGGGACATGTTCCGCGCGAGTTCTGAAGACGTCAGCGAGTTCACAGAAGTGGCGCTCTGCTTTATTAATACACTGACAGAGCAATCCACACAAACATTAACTATAACGTCCTTCCCTAATCAGAAACCGTGGGTGGACAGTTCAATTCGCACTGCAGTAAACTCGCGCACCACCGCTTACAATGCCGGTCTCCTAACGGGGGATATGAGGGAGTACAAAGCTTCATGTTACGCCCTCCGGCGCGCCGTTAAAGCCGCAAAACTCCGCTATAAAGACAGAGTGGAATCTCATTTCCAACTCAACGACTCCCGGCGGATGTGGCAGGGACTGAGAACCATCTGTGCTTTTGGAACTAAATCCTCTGCAGAGGTGAGAGCTGATCCGTTGCTGGTGAACGAGTTAAACTCTTTCTACGCTCGCTTTGATGGTAATCGCGGCAGCGCGACTCCGGCGAGTGACGCGTCAGAGAGAGTCCCTCAGAGCAGCAACGGTCACGTGATCTCTGTCTCGGAGGACGAGGTTCGGAGGGCACTCAAACGTGTGGATGTCAGGAAAGCTGCTGGGCCGGATGGTATTTCAGGTCGTGTTCTGCGGTCCTGTGCTGATCAGCTCGCAGGGCTCTTTACATCCATATTCAACGAGTCCCTTGCTACATCTGTTGTCCCCACCTCCTTCAAACGATCCTCCATCATCCCTGTACCTAAGATCAGTAAACCCTCTTGCCTAAATGACTATCGTCCAGTGGCTCTCACATCTTTAGTCATGAAGGTCTTTGAGAGACTCATTAAAAACAACATTTGCTCCTCCATTCCTGACACTTTGGACCCTCTTCAGTTTGCCTATCGTCCCAATAGATCGACTGAAGATGCCATTTCTCACGTCCTTCACTCCTGCCTCACTCACATCGACAGCAAAAGTGGGAACTATGTCAGGTTGCTATTTATTGACTATAGCTCAGCCTTTAACACCATAGTTCCCATTAAGCTAACACACAAACTCCTGGATCTAGGCCTGAATTCTTCTCTCTGCCTCTGGATTGAAGATTTCCTCACTGGCAGACCCCAGGCGGTGAGAGTAGGCCAGTTCACCTCCACCTCCATCACCCTGAGTGTTGGAGCTCCACAGGGCTGTGTGCTGAGTCCCCTGCTCTACTCTCTCTACACCCATGATTGTTTGTCCACACACAGCTCCACCTCTATCATCAAGTTTGCTGATGATACTGTTGTCCTGGGTCTCATCTCCAACAACAATGAGACGGCATACTTGGACGAAGTGGAGCAACTGACATCATGGTGCCAGGACAACTGTCTCTCTCTGAATGTTAACAAGACCAAAGAACTGATTGTGGACTTCAGGAAGAGACAGCATCGGTCATACTCCCCTCTCATGATCAGCGGGACACCGGTAGAGAGAGTGAGCAGCTTCAAATACCTGGGTGTGAACATCTCCGAGGATCTGACCTGGACTACACACATCCAGACACAGGTGAAAAAAGCCAGGCAAAGACTGTACCACCTGCGCCAGCTGAGGAAATTCAGGGTTTCACCAGCCATCCTGAAAACTTTCTATCGAGGGGCGATAGAAAGTGTCCTGACTCAGTGCATCACAGCGTGGTACGGGAACAGCACCAGTCACGACTGCAAAGCCCTGCAAAGAGTGGTGCGCTTATCCGAGCGCATCTCAGGCTCAGCTCTCCCGTCTCTGCAGGACATCTACACCAAACGCTGCAGAGGTAGAGCTACCAAAATCATCAGAGACATTAATCACCCTGCAAACTCTCACTTCACCCTGCTGCCATCTGGTAAGCGCTTCCGTAGCCTGATGGCAAAAACTGAAAGACTCAGGAGGAGTTTCTTCCCCCAGGCCATCAGACTCCTGAACTCAGTCACGTGACTTCACTTCACCCCGCACACGCATAAACATACGGTTTTTTAACATTTACATCCACATACTGCAATTGCACTGCACTTTACTTTCCTATTGTTACTGCGTAACAACCTGTAATAAACCTTGCACATTATACTTCTTTACATATACATATATATATATTTTATGTTAACCACTTATTTTTAAGTCTACAGTTTATCTCACTTATCATATCCACATATTTTTTATATTTTTATTTATCTTATTTCCTATTTTTATCTTTTACTTGATTTATTTATAATTCTACTTATGTTAATACTTTTTATTCTAATTTTATTCTATTTCTATTTTAATTTCTTGTAACTGTTATTTGCACTGTCCATGGAGCGGACCTGTTTACATTTCACTGCCAGTTGTATATTGTGTATATAACTGTGTATGTGACAAATAAAACTCTTGAATCTTGAATCTTGAATCTTGAATCTCTATCCACACAATATGCAATATCCACTACTATGAATTTAGTATATACAAACCTCATATAAATCTACGAAGTGAAGAATTAAGCTTGTTGGGAAGGATGAACTTCTAAACGCACATTACTAACGATGCTCCAGAGAGTAAACAAGCTAGCGGGAATCTTAATACTATTTATATACAGTCAGTTAAACATAAATAACGAGTTTCTTATTATAATAAAGCACACTTACATTGCTTCAATGACTCACACAATGAATGTCCACTTTATGGAAAGTTATCGTTATCGATCGGCCTCAGAACACTTGATGCTCCCTTCTCTTCAGCGAGCGATCACTGGCTGACATCACACAGTAAACAAATGCGCTTATTGGTTGTGACTTCTTATCAGCCAGTATTCAATCACCACTACATAAATCCATATAAAGTCCTATACAAGCATACTGAATGTTTGCATATATGTTGTTTAAATTAACTTACATATTTTGTTTACATATATGGCATTAACATACAAAATGTCATCATATAAATCATTTTAATATATGTATAATAATTCTTCTATGGGTATTTCATACATGGTATAAACCTATATCTTCATATATCGTGAGGATGTATATATGTGCTAATAATGTATTGCCTTATATGAAACATATATGACATCACTACTCAGATATAGGGACATATATTGCATTTCCGTATGGGTGGTCAGAAACTGTGACGTTTTATTAGGGATCCCAATATGTCGGTTCACATTCTGACGCGGGCCACTTGCTCATCTCCTCAGCGAAAAACGAGGTATGCTTACATGCACTTCCATATTAATGCCCAATGTTCATTGGCTCATTTAGTACACACTCGAAGGCGATTAGGCTCGCATGCAATATCCCAATTCGTCTGTTCCCTTCTGACGTACGTCTCCGTTCCCTCCTTCAGGGAACGAGGTTGCATGTGTAACCGAGACGTTTATTAATTGCTTTGGTATAATTTTCACAAGCAACTGGTACATTTTCAAAACTCCTAGCACTAAAATCACAACAGACCATCAAAAGTGCAACTTTTAACTAAAGTGCTCCCCCCCCCCCCCAAATATTTCAACATATTTTCAGAAAAAAACACAAAGTATCCTTTTCACTACACAAAATAAGTGTTTGATCTACATAAATGTTTCATTAACACAAACTGCTTTTCATAAAGATTATTCAACTTGTTTCAGTTAATCATTTCTACTCTGTACCTCACACAAAATGATTGTGTACTTCCAGAAAGCATGTCAAGGTCTAAGGGGCATTGACCTCCCCTCTCCAATATTCCCCAACATCGCATGTTTTCATGAGGCATTTCTTCAGTAGCAGGACTATAGACATCACTACAGATTTCTGATCCGCTTCAGACTCACCAGATCAAGAACAGAGACTCCAGGTAAGATGTGACTTCAGAACAAAATGAACAGAGTCAGTGTTATTGTGTTGGAGGAAAGGTTGAGCAAAGCTTCACGTTTTTTGCATCTGAAGTTTTCATAGGCCTTCCACTCGTACTACACTCCCTGCAGTTATGCTTTTTTGTGCAACATGTAGCCACTTTTTTCACCTTTGGACACTTCAAGCGCATAGATAAATAGCCCGCACGTGAACAAATCTTCTTCCTTCATGCCAGCATGGTCGTTGTCCTGACTTGAGTCTCAAGCTGATACTCATAGCGGTCAGCCGGCGTCTTTCCCGTAGTGTCTACTGCTGCAGGACGGATATAAAATGTGTTTTGGTTGATTCCTTCACTTACAACACTGTTCATATATCTGAACTACTACAATTAAAATACAAAAACATGAATTGGGCTACTTTAACGCTGTTGCTGCTGGCTGGTTTTTTTAATGTCCGTGGGTTGAAGCGACCCCAATAATGTGATAGTTAGCAGATAGAGACCCCACCGAAACACAATTGGGCAGGTTTTGGGCTAGTTTTGAGTAGCCATTGGGTGAGTTTTTTTGTGAAAACCAGGCAAACCTGATTCTCAAGTGGGACAGAGGAGAAGTGTTTTCTGGAAGAAATTTCATCAGGCAAGTTGGAGCTGTTTCACAACAATTCTGTTGGCATCATTATTTTCCTTTTTATCAGTGTAAAGCTGCTTTGTCAAATACAAATAGAGAACACATGTCATTGATTAAACACAACCACTCAATATTGATTTAACCTGTTTCAGATGATGTGACAACCAATATAAGCCAGTTCAGAGAGCAAGCAGGCTGTTGAAGGTGGGAAGGAGAAAGTCTGAGAATGGATAGAAGGAACAATGTGAGAGGACGAGGATCAATGTGTATGCGAGGTGGGCGAAGAGGAGGAGGGCAAGAAAGAGGAAGAGGAGGAAGAAAAAAAAAAAGCAGAGTAGCAATTTTTCTTCAAAAGACATTGACGGAAAAATATGAAATTTGTTTTTAGATTAAAAATGTACTTCTCCCTGAAGCAGTCCTGTTGCAGATTAGAACTAGAAGTAGGGATGTGACGGTGAGGACATTTTTCCACCGGTTAATTGATGTGTGACAACACCGGTAATATCGGTATCACCGGCGGAGGCTTTTAAATCACTAATTCTATCTAACCGAAAGTAACATGCACACGACCGCTCTGAACTGAAAACGCGCCAGTGCGCGCACACCGTGAATGACAGCTCGTCTGTAAATGCGCGCTCTGGCCATGGGTGCATCTCAATCAGTTCCCTAGTTCAGTAGTCAGGGCACTGATCAAGCATTGATCAGTCTATGATTGAGATGCACGCCATGAATGAATAACAGTTCGTCCGTAAAGACTTGTTTATACTCAACGCGCCTGCACGAGCGCGAGGGTGCGCGCGGAAAAAATAAATGCGCGCAGTCAGCGTAGCGCGGAGGCTCGCACTGCGGAGCCAGGCGAAAGTAAACAATGCGCGCTCTGTGCGGCCGTGCACATTTTACTTTCGGTTTTGAATTAGCGCCAATTCGGCTGCGGGTTGCTTGAATTGTGGGTTCATTAGCCTATTATTTTTAATGAAAAACACAACAACAAAACAAATGACAAACTCCCTTAAATAGGCGCTTTTACGTTTCGCTTTGAAACCAAATCTTCCGCGATCATCTCAGTCAGCTCCTCACTCTTAAATCTGATGAATGACTCCTGCCGCTGCCGAGACTCACGGTCGGATCCTGCTTTATTAAGCAGATACGTTTAGTTTTTATTTGTATTGTCTGTTCTCTATCTGAACTAAATTATTTTATTACTATAAAAAAATCAAAAAGACGGTGGGCCACGGTTGGCAAGTGATGTATCCGGTGTTGAGTCTGGACACCGGTAACACCGGCAACACCGACTATCGTAGCAAGCCTAACTAGAAGCCGCGCCCGCAAGCCACTCCAACGCCACGGGTGTATATTCAAACTTGATCGGTAGAAGGGGCGCACTGTCATTGGCCAGATTTCTGGGTGACGTTCAGATTGACCAATCACGCTCAAAAGAACACGGAAAGACAGCAAATAACCTTGCAACTATCCACAACTTTCCCGAACTCTGACCTTTCCCATGATCGCTATGGCAACGTAGTACAAGCCGGTAACGAACTTCCGGTTTACGTTATTCTGTAGATACTGCTATCAGCTAAACGCTTGGTTGTATGATCTGGACTCAGGAGTAGAATTTTACAACAACGCCTCTGGCAAAATGATCGCATGGATCTGACTATCGTACAATTTGTTGTATATTTTGTACTGTTTTTATAAAAAATATTTGATTAAGAGACTTGTTACGTGCTTATAAGATTTTAAAAGGATGATGACGCAACACTTATGTGAGATGCAACTGTTGAGGTGTGCAGGCAACAAAAGATTCAACAGACTGAATAAATGACCTTGACTGGTTTATTTCCAGAAAATAAGTCACCAAAGCAGATAACACATGAAAAAAAACAACACCAATGATAACAAGAGAGTCGCCCAAATCAATGAAATAATCAAAACAAAACCCCAATCATTATTAACCCAAACCTCTAATACTAACTAACGAAAAATGCAGAAACAAAACCGAAATCTTCAGCGTATACGACGCTCAAAATAACCTACACTGACTACAAAACAAGATTACAACTGAGGGTGATCTCTCTTTCTAACTAAATAACAATAAGGAAAACTATCTATCTAAAACAAAATAAACAGGCAACTAACGCATTAATGAAGGAATCAACTCTACCAAAGGACACGCCACGGCCTCATACACGTATAATGTGTTGATCTCAAACACCTGCGAGCAATACCACAGCCGCGTGCAAACATTCTCAGACGAAACTAGCGTCGCTGACATAATAATGTACAAACCCCCAACGGAGTGTTAACTCACCAATAACTTAGTACAAACAAAGTGAGCAGGGCATTTGACAGTCGCCGATAACACAGAGATGAAAAATGAGTGAGAGTTCGTATGAATCCCCTCACTGCCCATTTACAAGAAATGGGGCCTTTTATCTTGCCCGTCCGTCCGCTGATTGGTCGACGTCACTCAAACGTCACCCGCGTTACGCCGAACATCCCTCCTTGCTTAGTGACGGCCGTGTAGTTTTCCTCTGCGGTGATTCCCTAGGTAAAGCAACACAAAAAGAATGGAAAAGACAACCCCCCCCCCCCCAAACCATACAAAGAAACACATGGAATGTAACAAGACTCTTTTCGTGCAGTGGTTTTAAGGCCCTGACACACCATTCTGACGGTTTGACCCAGACCCAGGCAACGTGAGCCAAGCCCACAGTCGGCTTTAGTCATTGCTAGTTCGGTTTAGTGTTTCAGGGCCTTAAGAATGTATTTTTCTGTACAAAAAGCTTGTTTGGAGATAATTCTCAATCCTGAAGTCCTCCCCTGCCACCCCTCCCTCTGAGAACAGCCAGCACTAGTGTCATTAACATATGAAAGGTCTTCTTCACACCTAGCAGTGTTTCAGCTGTATATGTTCGTGAAATTTCACGGATTCCTGTATACGTCCGCATATGTGAGGTTTTCGGGTTTTTCTGGAAATATACTGTTCCTTGTTACTCTGATCCGCTTTTTCCCACATACATCCGGTAAACATCAAATTACACAGCAGTATACATACCATGCCCGGATATTGCCGAATTTCAGTGTTCCCTTTCGTTCATATAATAAATAACGAATGGGGGGGTTTCGCTTAGAAGCCAATTGCCTTCGAGGAATCTAACAGCGCCCAATGGCAGTGCCAATGCCATGGGCGTGCGGAATTTGCATGCGTAACTCCGCCCCACATCGTGGGTATATAAGGAAGGACGCTGGCAACATCGCATTATGTGTCTGCTGCGGAGCCAAGAACTACTCTTCACTCCTTCAAGCCTGATACTGAGTCTTTGTCAGCCTTCGAGACGAGCAGCTTTCCAGAGGTGTTGGTCTCTACGGCGCGTCCCGGCGATCGCATACTGCCTGCCTGCTGATCTGCGCAGTGGTCTGCTAGACAGCTGGTGCGTGTTCCCTGGGCACTTCGGTGTCTCCACGGACTGGATACGTGCAATATTTTCCTAAGGTGAGCTTTCCGAAAGCCCTGAGCTCCTCCAGCACTGTCGACGCCGACATCAGTAAGTCTGCCCTTTCGAGCCCAGACCCTCATGTCCGGCCAGGTGCCCGTGTGCATGGTTCCCCTCCGGCGACCCCACACGTGTATTTCCACCGTAAGCCTCCTCAGTGAGCAGGTGTCTTTCCCTTGGCAAGTCCCTGCCATCCCTGGGGTTAAAAATCCCCCAGAGTTTCCCATATGCAGCCCTTAGCGGGTCATATGTGTACTCTCTAAGTCCTCCCCACGGGTAGGCATTTTGGCTTATCTCCACTGGAATATGCTTCCCAGTGTACCTTGGTATTCCTTTGCTAAGTGGGGGTCCTTCGTCCGTACTAGTCTTACGTCAGGGTACTCACACTTACGCAGGGCACTGGATGACAGCCGAGTGGCGTCACTGTATTGGAACCCCCATTCGTTAGTCACTAACGTTACGTCGTAGTGACTGAACGAAAGGGAACGTCTCGGTTACGGATGTAACCCTCGTTCCCTGAGGAGGGAATGGAGACGTAACGTCCCTTTGCCACTCCGCTGTACCGCTGGAACGGTCGAGAGCTCAGTCTTGGCTCCACAGCAGTAACATAATGCGATGTTGCCAGCGTCCTTTCTTATATACCCACGATGTGGGGCCGAGTTACGCATGCAAATTCCGCATGCCCATGGCATTGGCACTGCCATTGGGCGCTGTTAAATTCCTCAAAGGCAATTGGCTTCTAAGTGAAACCCCCCCATTCGTTAGTCACTAACGTTATGTCTCCGTTCCCTCCTCAGGGAACGAGGGTTACATATGTAACCAAGACGTTTTCATGCAGTGACAAGGTTGTGGTATGCATCTCCTTCACTGACCTTCACTGATATTCACACAGGTCTCCTTGTTGACGATTCCAAGATGGCAGCACTTATGATGTCCCTGAAGCAGCCGAGCTGGATCTACTCTATATGTTTATGGTTGGCAACCCTAGCTGTGGTGAATGCACAGGTAAGTACACTCCCTCAGACAAAATGTGGAAGTATAAACAGATGTATTTCATGAGATTAAAGATACAAAATCTTTGTATATGATTTTATGAACCATTCTTCCAAAAATAGGAAGTGCTACAACCCAAACCTGATACCAAAGGAGACACAAAATATCCAGGTAAGATTGAAATGTTACAAAATGTGAATGTGCCATCAACAATATCACAGGGACAGATTCAAAATCATTAGAAGGACAAATTGTCTCAGTGTAGTGGGTTTTCTTCTGCGTTGTGTCTTAATGTGTAGGTGTGATAATAAAAGAGCCCACACAATGATGCAGTTAAAAAAAGGTCTTTCTTTTGGTCACTTTGGACTCACGGTTTCTGTGTCAACACAAAACAGACACCATCAGACACAATCCATCAACATCTCTGGTCTAGCTGTGCCTCTCTCCATAACATCCAGCGAAAGAGAGCCTTATTACATGCAATAAAAATTATAGAAACAAAATACAATAATAAGAAAAGTTAAATAGAAAAATAAAATAACAAAAAAAAAACAGAAGAATATAACTAAAATACTAATGATCCATTTACATACCTGTGTCAACACAAAACAGACACCATCAGACACAATCCATCAACATCTCTGGTCTAGCTGTGCCTGTCAATCATCACCAGTGTTGGGCACGTTACTTTAAAAAAGTAATTAGTTATAGTTACTAGTTACTTCTGACAAATAGTAACTGAGTTAGTAACTGAGTTACATCATTATAAAAGTAACTAATTACCAGGGAAAGTAATTACTGCGTTACTTTTTTTCAAATATGTCAAATAACTTGGATGTCCCCAATATTAGATATGTTAAATGAATGAATTGGACACTAAATAGAATAAATTATTATTATAAAACATTGTACATTAATGTACACTATTGTAATGTTGCTGTGGGACAATGTAAGAGACACCTATCAAATTCAATATATTATTGTAAATATTATCAGTAGGCCTACTATAGTGTAAATATTGTGTAAATATTATCAGTACTATACTTTCCTTTGGTAGTGGAGCTCACGTTATCACCTGGGTTTTTAGCCACTATTTTATATTTTAAATTATAATTTTGTGGCATATGATGATGTGAGGCGCTTCAGAATCACTTGCCACCGCCGTGGAGAGACTCTTTCTTCCTGGGCATAAGTTGCATGTTACATAAATATTCTCACCTTTCACCTCAACGAGGGAAAAGTAGCGCTTATACTTCCAGTTTGCGAAAGCTACCTTTGAAGTCGTTGGACTGCCATCGCTGAATGTGCGTATGCGTGTGCATCATTGGTGTGTGTGTGTGTGTGTGTGTGTGTTTGAACCATAGACCGTGAAAAAAATAGGTGTGACCTCAACCTATCAACTTCAACCTTGTCTCCCACCCACCAATCATCATCAGTTGTGTGCACCACCGCACCCACCCCCAACACGCATGGCTGGTGCGCGCGTACACACACACACACACACACACACACACACACACACACACACACACACACACACACACACACGTTGCAGGTCCGACTGAGAGAGCCTGTTCGGATGAAAAGCGCTTCAGTGAGCTCAATTATAGTAACGCGACTAACGCCGCATTTTTTCCCCTCAGTAACGCTAACGGCGTTGTAACGGGAGGAACAGTAATTCGTTTGATTACTCGTTACTGAAAAAAATAATTCCGTTAGTAACGCCGTTTATCTGTAACGCCGTTATTCCCAACACTGATCATCACATAATGTCTCAATGTAAATCCATATAAAAGAAAATGCATTTAAACAATCACATGGATCATTAAAAGAAACCAATACAATACACAATTACAAATGTAGACTCATAACTCGTGTAACATAGATGTACCCAACTTAATTTTAACGAGGAATGCATAGCCCTATAACGAACTGTATCAGCATATCGCACGTGCAACAGCGGCCATTACGAAACTTCATACAATCAATTAAATGTACTCTTAAGAATGTTCACACTTCATATAAACAACCTCAAACTCATTAAAGACATTAAACGAACTCATTTTACAAAAAGCATCACTAAACAACAATTATTTAACACAAGTTGAGCACTTTTTCGAGGAGCTGATAAAAACATACCTCTCTCCATAACATCCAGTGAAAGAGAGCATGCGCACGGAAGTTGCATCAGCATTCCCCTCACACATGCGCATGACGTCACTTACACAATGCTTTCTTAACTTTTTACAATTTTACAAATTAATAAAAACAGTCAAACAAAAAAACACAAATGCAGATATAAAAATAAAGAAAGGAAAAACACTTTGTAAATTATAAGCATATTATACTTATGATCACATGACCATACCGAAATGTTCCTCCAATACCAATTTCAAAATAAAAGACCCCAAAATTAATAGCCTAAAGTTAATTACTCATTTCAAAATAAAGTATCACAAAATTAATACAGTTAATTATTTCAATAATCTAGTGTAACAACATTCACTCGTTACATCAGGTTATGTATGTCACCCAGTTCCCTAAGAGGAGAGCAAGACGCTGCGTCATAGTATTGATGCTATGGGAATGCCTGCTGCAGAACCAGAACTTTTGGCAATATAGTGTATATTAGGGATGTGACGGTGAGGAAATTTTCCCACCGGTTAATTGATGTGTGACAACACCGGTAATACCGGTATCACCGGCGGAGGCTTTTAAATCACTAATTCTATCTAACCGAAAGTAACATGCACACGACCGCTCTGAACTGAAAACGCGCCAGTGTTGCGTATTCACCCACGTGAATGACAGCTCGTCTGTAAATGCGCGCTCTGTGAAGCCATGGGTGCATCTCAATCAGTTCCCTAGTTCAGTAGTCAGGGCACTGATCAAGCATTGATCAGTCTATTATTGAGATGCACGCCATGAATGAATAACAGTTCATCCGTAAAGCCTCGTTTATACTCGACGCGCCCGCACGAGCGCGAGGGTGCGCGCGGCAAAAAGAAATGCGCGCAGTCAGCGTAGCGGAGGCTCGCACTGCGAAGCCAGGCGAAAGTAAACAATGCGCGCTCTGTGCGGCCGTGCACATTTAACTTTCGGTTTTGAATTAGCGCCAATTCGGCTGCGGGTTGCTTGAATTGTGGGTTCATTAGTCTATTATTTTTAATGAAAAACACAACAACAAAACAAATGACAAACTCCCTTAAATAGGCGCTTTTACGTTTCGTTTTGCAACCAAATCTTCCGCGATCATCTCAGTCAGCTCCTCACTCTTAAATCTGATGAATGACTCCTGCCGCTGCCGAGACTCACGGTCGGATCCTGCTTTATTAAGCAGATACGTTCAGTTTTTATTTGTATTGTCTGTTCTCTAACTGAACTAAATTATTTTATTACTATAAAAAAATCAAAAAGACGGTGGGCGGTGCCACGGTGGGCAAGTGATGTAACCGGTGTTGAGTCTGGACACCGGTAACACCGGCAACACCGACTATCGTAGCAAGCCTAGTGTATATATGTTCTATCACTACCCAAATCTAACCGACTGTGTAGGGTTTTTTATCCGTTTGCACCAAAACGGTGTAGTTACGCTGATGTTAAGCTCACCATTGCTGTGTGAAACAGCCATGAAAGGTAACAACTCATAGATTCTGATCTCTCAACTGGGGATGTTGACAGTTTTAAATTCCAGACCCACATTAAAAAATACTATAGTATATTATAGTAAAATTACTCTATTAAATACTATAGTGTTTTTGAACCGTACTTTAGTAAATATACTACAGTAAATTAACAAAGTGTAGTAAATACTATAATATACTACAAAATACTAGTATTTACTAGAGTAATTTTACTATAGTATAATATAGTATTTTTTCATGTGGGGAGCTCCCAGCACAAGAAAATTGTATGACTGGCCATCCGATTGTACTTCAAGTCTTCTTCCCTTCACTGCATTAATCGCTGCAGCAAGAGAAGGTCTTCCTTCAGACACTTACAGCCACAGGTGTATAAATCAAGCACTAGGCATGCAGACGCTTCTACAAACATTTGTGAAAGAATGAGTCGCTCTCATGAGCTTGGCGTCCAGCACCTGTGTCGCTAGAAGAGTGAGGGTGATACAAAGGGTTGACTACTTGTAGGTGAACATGTCCACTTCAGCTTGACTGGTCATTCCCCTGGCCTCGGCCCTCGTTTTGACCGGGTATCTGCTCCCATATTTGCATGCCCCAGGTGTAAATTGCCCTCTGGGAGAGCAGTTTGGTTTCTGCCCAGAGCAGGAATAGGGCCTGAGTAGGGGGTGCAAACACAGCCCGATCTGGTGATTGATGTAAGAGACTCGATTGTAATTTGCTTTGGAGAAAAGCATGTGTTGAATTTGTAAATGTAAATCTAGCATTTTATATGATTTTATATATTCTGACTGGAAGGTTGAATGTTTGATTCTGTAATTGTCTATTTTCTTTGCATCTTTATTTTATAATGGATTTCTTCAGTATCAACTCTTTCCCTGCCATTGATGAAAATGTCCAGCTTTCCGTGTTTTCACTGTTATACTGTAGGGGGTGCTATTACACATCTTCTGAAAGAGTACATAATCTCCTGATCAATACACAGGTGAAGAAGAAGCAGACAGGCGATATCATGTGTAATCATATGCATTATACAAAATAATGTGAACATCAACAGCTTATAAATCAAAACTGCCTAATGTTACTGAATGAAATGTCTCCCCAGCACGAGCTAAAGGACTGTGAAACTCTGGTGATGGACTCCATCTACTCCATCTGTGTTTTAATCATCGTTCTGAATCCCATCTGGATGTAGTCTTTGACAAAAAAAGAAATTTTCTCAGCTTTTTATTAAACTTACCCATATTAAAATGTTGATTAAAAAGGAATGCATGAAAATAGAATAAAACCTTTTTTAGCACAGGGTCTGTTCTTTCTTTTGATATGTTGCATGTTCAAATATTCATACAACAAAATATTCTGGGGGCCAGAAACCTTTGTGTAAATGATCAAAAATACTGGTGGTGGCAACTTTAAAAAAATGCTGGTGGGGAAAAAGTTGAACATTATTCATTATCACCAGATGTAATTTTGTTCACATATATAATACATATTATGAGTATAAATATGACCGTTGTTATTTACTGCAGCCTTGGCATCAGGGCCCATTGAAGTGGCGGCTCTAGGAAGACCTCTGTTTCCTGGGATGCTGTATGACCTCCGCACGGATTCCTTCATTCCAGGTGCTTTACCAATCTAAAATCACCTCTTCACCAAATGCTGCATCACTAGTGCTTGTGTAACAACACGATAAAACCTGCATGATTCTTCAACAGTGCATTGTGTCCTCATTCGTGACTGTTAAAGTCATTTCTCATTTCAGGAGTTACTCTGTGGGATAAGAAGTCACTGAGTGAAGATTTGGACACCCGTCCAAAGCCCATGACAGATTTGAAGTTCAGTAGCTCTGACTCTTTCTCTAGTAAGGCCAGTCTCCTGGATGTAAGTGCTTCCCTGAAGGCCAGCTTCTTAGGAGGGCTGGTGGAGGTGGAAGGATCTGCCAAGTTTCTGCAGGACACCAAATCCTCAAACCAACAGTCCAGAGTAACAATGTCTTACAGAGAAACCTCCAGATTCGAACAGCTCACTATGACTCATCTGGGAGACATCACCTACCCTCAGGTGTTTGAGCAGAAAACTGCAACTCATGTGGTCACGGCTGTACTGTACGGAGCTCAGGCCTTCATGGTGTTTGATCGGACAGTTTCAGAAGAGGAAGACAAGCAGGAGATTGAGGGAGAACTGAATGTCATAGTCAAGAAGATTCCTCTATTTTATATTGAGGGAAAAGGAGCTGTAGAAATGACAGATAGTGATAAGAAAAAGGCTGAGAACATTGCTTGCAGATTTCATGGTGACTTCCGTCTTGAGCAGAGCCCCACCACTTACACAGAGGCTGTAGAGGTGTACAAGAAGCTCCCCGCTATCCTGAAGGAGAATCCACAGAATGCAGTTCCAATCAAAGTCTGGCTCTATCCTCTTTCTCTACTGGATACAAAAGCAGCTCAGTTGAAGAGAGAAATCACCACACGTCTGGTTTCAAACACTGAAGATATTATAGAGGAGCTGGGAGAAGTAGAGAGGACATACAATGACCTGTCCAGAAAAACACTGGTGAATGCTTTCAGAGACATCAAAGAGAGGCTGCGCTCCTTTCAGGGCTCACTCAGCAGTTACCAAACGGTGCTCCTGAAAGAAGTGGCCAGGGTCTTGCCTGCTATACGAGGAGGAGAGATGGAGGAGAAGTCAATGGAAGACGTCCTGAAGATCCACTACAGCTCCCCTTTTACAGCTGACAGGCTTAACCAGTGGTTAGATGGTGCACAGTCTGAACTTAACCTCTTGAGTTCTCACATCAAGATGCTGGACGGAATCAAAACTGAAGACTCAGACCATCTTAATTCCATCCTCCTTAATCTTAATATTGATGTTGTGGTGTGCTTGACCTTCACATCTCTGAAGTATGATGACCCGTATCTTTCAACCCTGAAGGAGTTTCTGAAATCTGACAAGTTTAAAGAGCTAGATGGAGAACAAAGCATGGTTTCTGTGGCATCTGTCAGAAAGTGGTTCAACGATCCTGCTGTCATCTCAAAGATGAGAGAGACCTTAACTCTTTTCAGGAGTTTTT
Organism: Gobio gobio; assembly: GCF_949357685.1. Lineage (NCBI taxonomy): Eukaryota > Metazoa > Chordata > Actinopteri > Cypriniformes > Gobionidae > Gobio > Gobio gobio. Next base: position 65,516,787 of record NC_137101.1, on the reverse strand, counting down.
CAGAGGCTAATAAAGATGAAAAGAGATACAGATTCATTATTTCTGCCATCCCTGATCCATCCAGTCCAGGCTCCTCCATCCGTCTGTATGAAAAAGGGCAGCTGACAGACACACAGTTCCAGCCCGTGTCAAAGCCTCCCCCTCCAGAAGTGAAGGAGGTCCTGGAGCGCAGTGTGTCCCTGAAACTGCAGAAGTCCCCGACTGGAGAAACTGTGCAGTACAGAGTGGAGTACCAGCAGCTGAACGAGAAACAGTGGCATGTCCTAAACACACCTGATGAAGACTTTAATCTGACTGGATTGGGGTTTGGACAGCAGTACTTGATCCGCTACAGGATAGTGGGTAAAGTGGGAGTGAGTGAAGCCAGTGACACTATCGGCCCCATACCCTCTTCAGGTGAGTGCCATATGCACATTTCTTTGTAAAATCTGTATCTTTAAAAAAATAATAATAATTTGCTTCACTTACTCAATGTTTGTTAATAATGTTATGCTATTAATAATTATAGGGTACAATATTAATGTAACAGTTTGTAAAGTGTTTCCCAATTGACTGTATATATGAACTTATTATTTGCCTCATTCATGTTGTCACAGAAAGTCCTTAAAAACACAGAGTATATTATGTATTTGATGTCAGATGTAGGCTGCTGTACTACTGTGGAGATCATGGGCAGATGTTACAAACACACATTTCTCTGAATGAAAACCAAAAGGACAGTTAAAAATATAGCTAACATACAACTAAATGGCTCATAATTAAAACAAAACACACAAACAAACAAATAATCAACTTAAAACACAAAAACCGTTAAGCTCACTATCATGGCATTTCTGCAGAAAGACCTCAGTCATCCCTGAAAACGACAGGATTGATTAATATAAATCATATCTTTAACAAATGCAAAACTCATCATTTATATTCTTTAATAATAATAAATGCAAAGCATACAGAAGTTCATTGTGAATCTATAAAATAATGTATGACAAGTTCAAGCTTCAATGATAAAAAGAGAAAGCCGTGAACAGATTCAGTATTTTTAAATATACTGTATGAATGAGTTCAGCACATCGTGACAGTAATATTACAGACAACACAACTCTCTCACCATGTAGAGGACGGAGTGCAGTTCTACATTTACATTTTACATTTACATTTAGTCATTTAGCAGACGCTTTTATCCAAAGCGACTTACAAATGAGAGCAATAGAAGCAACTACAACAGTCAGAGGCTACAGTATGCAAGTGCTGTAACAAGTCTCAGTTAATCTAACACAGAACACACAGGATTTTTTTTTTTTTTTTTTTTTTTTTAAATAAATTAGACAGACAGAAAAATGAATAGAATGTTAAGTGCTATTCTTGATTGGTCAGGTGCTGCTGGAAGACATGCGTCTTTAGATGTTTTTTGAAAATGGCTACAGACTCGGCTGCTCGAATTGAGATAGGCAGGTCATTCCACCAGGTGGGGGCGGTCCAGGAAAAGGTCCGTGACAGTGATTTCATGCCTCTCTGGTATGGCACCACAAGGCGTCGTTCACTGGTAGAACGCAAACTCCTGGAGGGTGTGTATGTCTGAACAAGCGAGTTAAGGTAAATTGGTGCAGAGCCAGTGGTTGCTTTGAAGGCGAGTACCAGTGCCTTGAATTTGATGCGAGCGGCTATTGGTAGCCAGTGGAGTCTGATGAAGAGAGGCGTGACGTGCGCTCTCTTCGGCTCGTTAAAGATCACCCTCGCCGCTGCATTCTGGATCAGTTGCAAGGGTTTGATAGTGCATGCCGGAAGGCCTGCTAGAAGAGCATTACAGTAGTCCAGTCTGGAGAGAACAAGAGCTTGGACCAAGAGTTGTGTGGTCTGCTCTGATAGGAAGGCTCTAATCTTCCTAATGTTGTATAATGCAAATCTGCAGGACCGGGTTGTTGCAGTAATGTGGTCAGTGAATTTTAGCTGATCATCGATCACAACTCCAAGATTCCTGGCTGTCCTGGACGGAGTTATGGTTGATGATCCTAGCTGAATGGAGAGATTGTGATGAAGTGCTGGGTTGGCTGAGACCACAAGCAGTTCAGTCTTTGCAAGGTTGAGTTGCAGGTGATGCTCCTTCATCCAGGCAGAAATGTCTGTTAGGCAGGCAGCAATACGAACACCAACCGTGGGATCATCTGGTTGAAATGAGAAGTAGAGTTGAGTGTCGTCTGCATAGCAGTGATAGGAAAAGCCATGTTTCTGAATGACCGATCCCAGTGATGACATGTAGATGGAGAAGAGAAGTGGTCCAAGCACTGAGCCCTGTGGAACTCCAGTGGCTAGATGATGTGACTTAGACACTTCACCTCTCCATGACACCCTGAAGGACCTACCTGAGAGGTAAGACTTGAACCACTGGAGAGCAGTTCCTGAGATGCCCATCTTCATGAGAGTTGACAGGAGGATCTGGTGGTTAACTGTGTCAAAAGCAGCAGACAAATCCAGTAAGATAAGTACTGTGGATCTGGAAGCCGCTCTTGCCTGCCTCAGTGCCTCCGTAACCGAGAGCAGGGCAGTCTCAGTTGAGTGGCCGCTTTTGAAGCCTGATTGGTTGATATCCAGGAGGTTGTTCTGTTCAAGAAACGTAGAGAGCTGGTTAAAAACAACTCGCTCGAGTGTCTTTGCAATGAAAGGCAGAAGGGATACCGGTCTGTAGTTTTCTAAAAGTGCTGGGTTCATGGAGTGTTTCTTAAGCAGTGGGGTTACCCGAGCCTGCTTAAATGCTGTGGGGAAAGTCCCGGTGTGAAGAGAGGTGTTGACAATGTGAGTGAGTGCAGGAGTAACAGAAGAAGAAATGGCCTGAAGGAGGTGAGTGGGGATAGGGTCAAGCGGACAGGTAGTGGGGTGGTTGGAAAGGATGAGTTTGGAGACTTCAGCTTCAGAGAGCAGAGAAAAGGAGGGGAGTGTATGTGTTATGGTTGTTGAGATGTGCGTGTCGGTTTGTGGTGCGGAGAATTGGCTGCTGATGGAGGAGGTTTTTTGTGTGAAAAATGATGCAAAGTCATCAGCTGTAAGAGTTGATGAAGGAGGGGGGGGAGGAGGACAGAGGAGCGAAGAGAACGTTCTGAAGAGTGCACGAGAGTCAGAGCAGTTGTGTATTTTGTTGTGATAGTATGTAGTTTTAGCAGTGGAGACGTTACTAGAGAAAGAAGCGAGAAGAGACTGATACAGGGTCAGGTCAGTAGTGTTTTTAGTTTTGCGCCACTTCCTCTCTGCCGCCCGGAGCCCAGAGCGATGTTCGCGGAGAACATCAGACAGCCAGGGGGCAGAGGGAGTGGTGCGGGCTGGCCTGGATGAAACGGGACAGAAGTTGTCTAAGCAAGATGTAAGAGTGGAGCAAAGAGTGTCAGTAGCACTGTTAGTGTCCAGTGCTGAGAACTGAGCAGGTGGAGGGAGTGAGGAGGAAACCATAGTGGATAGACGGGAGGGAGAGAGTGAGCGTAGATTACGCCGAAAGGTAATCAGCGGAGGAGTGTGTGTTGTGTTAGGAGTTAGTAGGAGGTTAAGAGTGATGAGAAAGTGATCTGAGGTGTGTAAAGGAGTAACTAAAGTGACGTCTGTGGAGCAGTAGCGTGTGTAGATAAGATCAAGATGGTTACCTGATTTATGAGTAGCTGTAGTAGATACTCGCTTAAGATCAAATGAGGTCAGAAGAGTGGTGAAGTCTGCAGCCTGGGGTTTATCAAGGTGAATGTTGAAGTCACCGAGCAGTACCAGAGGAGTGCCATCCTCAGGGAAGTGAGAGAGTAACATATCCAATTCCTCCAGGAAGTTACCCAGTTGACCTGGAGGACGATAAATAACTACAACATGGATTTTAGCAGGGTGAGTGACAGTGATTGAGTGTGATTCAAATGAGCAGTTGCCAGATAGAGAAGGGATGGGCTCAAATATCCAATCCTTTGAGATGAGCAGACCAGTACCTCCGCCCCTCCCAATCTGGCGAGAGGTGTGTGAAAAAGAGAAATTATTTGAGAGGGCCGCAGGAGTGGCAGTGTCTTCTGGTTTGATCCAGGTTTCAGTTAGAGCCATGAGACTGAGATGTGAATGAGTGGAAATAGATGAAATAAAGTCTGCTTTGTTTACAGCAGACTGGCAATTCCAGAGACCAATTGGAATGGACATTAATGTAGCAGAGGAAATGGGTACACTACGCAGATTATTAGGATTACGGCGTCTAAAATGTACAGAGCGTGATTTACGGGTGTGTGTGATAATAGTAGAGATTTGGAAGCACATTGTGAATACGGGTCAGAGAAATTAGCAGATGAAAACAAGCAAAAACACAAAAGTGGACAAAGTATATATATATAGCTATACTCAAGTGCCTTGTCGGTGTCCTTGCTCGAGTGGAGTCGCGCAGAGTAGAGTCGAATGGTCTTTACACTCTTCGGTCTTCACACGAGGAGGGCTTCACACGAGGGCTGCCGCTTCCGCTGCCGCGGAGTACTACTCAATTTATACTCGCATTAAATGTCGTTATTGAATACAGCTGGCTACTCCCAGTGAAACGCGTTAGTTCGCACGAGGTCAAACAATAACAAACCAGACTACAACAAACAGCCAACTACAGCAAACAGACAGCGTTCTAAAGAACAGCTGAACTACAGATCAAATGAGGAAAATGTAAACAGAACTCACACACTAGCTGTTTTCCCTGATGTTCGATGCTTCTCTCTGACTCAAAGTAAACAATGAACGCTCTATATAGCACGCTGGCTTATGGCCACGCCCAGTGAAACGCGTTAGTTCGCACGAGGTCAAACAATAACAAACCAGACTACAACAAACAGCCAACTACAGCAAACAGACAGCGTTCTAAAGAACAGCTGAACTACAGATCAAATGAGGAAAATGTAAACAGAACTCACACACTAGCTGTTTTCCCTGATGTTCGATGCTTCTCTCTGACTCAAAGTAAACAATGAACGCTCTATATAGCACGCTGGCTTATGGCCACGCCCAGTGAAACGCGTTAGTTCGCACGAGGTCAAACAATAACAAACCAGACTACAACAAACAGCCAACTACAGCAAACAGACAGCGTTCTAAAGAACAGCTGAACTACAGATCAAATGAGGAAAATGTAAACAGAACTCACACACTAGCTGTTTTCCCTGATGTTCGATGCTTCTCTCTGACTCAAAGTAAACAATGAACGCTCTATATAGCACGCTGGCTTATGGCCACGCCCAGTGAAACGCGTTAGTTCGCACGAGGTCAAACAATAACAAACCAGACTACAACAAACAGCCAACTACAGCAAACAGACAGCGTTCTAAAGAACAGCTGAACTACAGATCAAATGAGGAAAATGTAAACAGAACTCACACACTAGCTGTTTTCCCTGATGTTCGATGCTTCTCTCTGACTCAAAGTAAACAATGAACGCTCTATATAGCACGCTGGCTTATGGCCACGCCCAGTGAAACGCGTTAGTTCGCACGAGGTCAAACAATAACAAACCAGACTACAACAAACAGCCAACTACAGCAAACAGACAGCGTTCTAAAGAAGAGTTCTAGCAGGTCCAGTTCGCACGAGGTCAAACAATAACAAACCACACTACAACAAACAGCCAACTACAGCAAACAGACAGCGTTCTAAAGAAGAGTTCTAGCAGGTCCAGTTGTCTCCAGCAGGGGGTGTGTGTGCTCGGGGTGTTGGGCAATGCCCCTGTGTCAGCAGATGCTCTGTCCTGTTGGATAGTCAGGTCATGCTTGTGCAATCCTGTAGACATAAGAGCAGTTCTCAGTCAAACCGGCTCATTCCTCTCTCCACATGGTTTCTGTATAGAGGAGCGCGGGCACGACCTGACGCCGGTTAGCTGTAACACGCATGATTTAACCCTTTCCACACATGCCAGGATGACCAAACTCAGTGTATTTACTAGTTGCCACATCAACATTATTTAGAGAGAAATAGCGGCAAAATGTAACACTCTTTGGAAGATCTCACTGAACATGTATTTAACCATAGCAAAAGTACATTTCTTACTTCAGTTTATTTTTCATCTCTGTTTTTTGTGTTTGTTTAAAATAAGACAAATCTGATATGATATTAATCTTATATCTGTTATTTAACATTTGAGAAAGTTCTTTATCCTCCTGGGACCCACGAATAGACTTTTGCCACTGTAGTGGACGTTATATTTTAGGGAATTTCTCTGACATCATACATGTCACATGTCACAGTCTGGATGCCCTGTGAAGAGCACATTCAGAAAAAATAAAGCATCTAAATGCTGCGACAAAGACGGGTCTTTGTTTTTATATGCCACCATCATACTAAACAGCGTGAAGTTTAGGGAGTTAACGCCGGGAGGAGAACTTCGGGCCCTGGAGAAGACGGATCTCCCCTGTATCTCCCAACCATGGTTAGGAGACAGAAGCAGGAAAGGTTAACATCAGGCATTCTGGAGACATAACAAGTGAATAGGGAAAGAAATTACAAATCAATATTCCTATGAAATATTAGATATTATTATGAAAATGTTGCCAATTATTACTCTTATTTTTTCATTACATGTTGCACCAAGAACACATTAAGATTATAATTATATTACAAAAAGTCTTTTAAAGCCATCATTATAATCACATACTGTATCACTGCTTACACATGAAGTAATCTCTAGTGTTTTAATCCGAGTCTCATGAAGCGATGCGATTACTTTATGATGAACAAAGTGAAATCTGAGTCCTATTCCCTCTCCAGCCCAATCTGTGATCAGTTGATGTCTACAGAAGCCAAATCAAATATGGGGACATGCAGGGCTGGACTGGGGCTAAAATTCGGCCCAGGCAAATCCAGTCCATCCGGCCCATGAGTTCCTCTTGAATGTTTTAACTGAGGTTAGGGCCTTAAATTGGAGTAAATAAATAAATCTAGGACAGGGACAACTAATGATGGATATTATCGAATTTACAGCAAATGCAGATAACAAACGTAATATTGCACTTTTGACACACAGAAATGCACTTGACAGTAAACCACTGATTTTGAGCTAGGATACATTAAAGTGAATTTACTGCTTTTAAAATCTGTCATCGTTTACTCACTCATGTCGTTCCAAACCTGTATGACTTGCTCTCTTCCGTGAAACATAAAAGAAGATATTTTGAAGAATTTTGGCAACCAAACCATAGGCTGTACCATTGAATAGCCTATTGTATGGACAAAAAAAGACTCAAATGATTTTCTTTTATGTTACACAGACAGAAATTCATTGAGGTTTGGAATGACATTAGCGTGAGTAAACGTTCACATGTTTTGGTTGAACTACCCCTTTAAAAACAATAAAAAATGTTCGAGAGTTAACACCTAATTTATGTAACACACTGATATGATATCTATCTTTCATGAGGTTCTCATTAAAATAACATTTTGTTAAATTTCATTAGATCTATTAAAAAGTTCATAAAACATTTACAGAGAAAAAAGCTTTGTCCTTAAAGGGATAGTTCACCCAAAAATGAAAATTGTGTCATCATTTACTCACCCTCAAGTTGTTCCAAACCTGTATGAGTTTCTTTGTTCTGCTGAACACAAAAGAAGATATTTTGAAGAATGTTTGTAACAAAGCAGATAAAGCAACTATTGACTACCATAGTATTTTTTTTCCTACTATGGTAGTCAATAGTTGCTCTATCTGCTTGGAGATTCCCCCCTTCTATGTAAAAAGCGCTTTGAGTGAGTGCCTCGAAAAGCGCTATATAAATGTAATTAATTATTATTATTAATGAATGGGATCCAGGCTTTAAAGCTGTTTTGTTGAATTATAATTTAATTACCCTACACTCTAAAAAAAAAAAGGGTTCTATATGGCACCAAAAATGGTTCTTGGCTCGTAATGATAGGGGAACCTTTTTTAGTGCTATATAGCACCTTAGTCAAAGAACCGATGAAGAACTTCTGAAGAACCACTGAAGCACCAAAATTGGTGCTATATAGCACTAAAAAAGGTTCCCCTATGATTACGAGCCAAGAACCATTTTTGGTGCCATATAGAACCTTTTTTTTTTTAGAGTGTAATGACATTTTAACTGAGTTTAACTGTAGGTCAGTTTCATTTAACTGTATGGGCATGGTAGTCACAGGTAAAATCATGCTCCTCATTACCATAGGTATATGGTTTCGAAAATAAATAAATAAATAATAATAAACTATTGAATTTGGTTGTGCTAGAGTGACAAGTTTGTAGTGTATTGCTGTTTTCCAATTTACCTCGTGATGTATTTACATCGCGGCTGTTTTCAGCTGATTCACCACAGAACCTTTAATGTTCCCATATCACACGATTGTATGAAACAACATTCGGAGTCAAAGTGCTGGTTCATCACTTCATAGAGCAGCAGAAACGCAGCGCACGTTCGTCGGCGGCAGCGCTATTGCGCGGATATTCGCCTTTTGCAGTTTCATGCGCCCAAATTTTTAAACAGCGCCTAATATGGACACAGTCTATGGAGAAGGGAAGGTCTCTCTCGCTTTGGCCTGTAAATTCAGAAGACAAACCAATGGGCCGCTGTCCCTGCATGATGGGCCAGTCCGTGGCAAAAAATTAAATAAGTAAATAACCTTGTATCGGCCCCAAAGTGCGTCGGCCCACCGGGAAAATGCCCGGTATGCCAGATTACCAGTCCAGCCCTGGGGACATGTCAATAGTGTCAAACCCTCAGTAGTGCTTGTGTCAGGATTAGGGCTCTGGAAACAGCAGGAACATTTCTCTAAATATCTTCTGTGTTGGAGGATTTCTGCATGTGTTAGTAATGGATGCAGGATCAGTTTCTCTAGTCATGATACTCACACTCTTCATGTCTGTTGATTTCCACAGACCCTGATCCCAAGACCAGGAGCGACTTCCTGCACTGTAAGAACACAAGCAGAGAAACTCATGAGTGTGTGTTCATGAGTGTGTGTTCATGAGTGTGTTCATGAGTGTGTTCATGAGTGTGTGTTCATGAGTGTGTGTTCATGAGTGTGTGTTCATGAGTGTGTTCATGAGTGTGTGTTCATGAGTGTGTGTTCATGAGTGTGTTCATGAGTGTGTGTTCATGAGTGTATGTTCATGAGTGTGTGTTCATGAGTGTGTGTTCATGAGTGTGAGTTCATGAGTGTGTTCATGAGTTTTAGAGTTGATCATGTGAATGATGATTAATCTGAACTGAGACACTGATGATATATTGAACATGAAGAGTTCAGCTGCATCACAAGATCAGATTCATAATCGCTCATTCTGTGTGTTTCTCTTCATCAGACTCTCTTCGGCTGACTCCAGACCTGAACACAGTGAATAAACGGCTCCGTCTGTCGAAGGGGAACAGAGAGATCACATACACTCGCACAGATCAGCCGTATCCTGATCATCCTCACAGATTTGATGTGTATAATCAGGTGTTGTGTAGTGAGAGTGTGAGTGGACGCTCTTACTGGGAGGTTGAGTGGAGTGGATATATGTTTATATCAGTGTCATATCAGAGCATCTGCAGGAAGGGATCGGGTGATGAGTGTCAGTTTGGATCTAATGATCAGTCCTGGAGTTTGTACTGCACTCCTGACAGTTACTCATTCATACACAATAGCATACGGACTGATCTTCCTGTAGAGCCCATCAGCAGCCGCTCTGGCTATAATATTGTAGGAGTGTATGTGGATCCCAGAGCAGGAACTCTGTCCTTCTACAGCGTCTCTGGAGACACACTGAGTCTCATCCACACAGTCCAGACCACATTTACACACACACTCTATCCTGGGTTTTGGGTTAATTATTCTGCATCATCAGTGAAACTGTTGTGATGAATCAGGAGAGACTGATGAGAGATTCTACCCATAATGCTTTGAGCTCATGATAAATCAGTGACTGTGAGACGTTATAGAGTCTCTTCATTACATTAATACTACAGCTGAACTCCTGTCACTGAAACAACAAGTATGTGTGTAATAAACCCTCATACAGACAAGATCAGTGTGTGTGTGTGTGTGTGTGTGTGTGTGTGTGTGTGTGTGTGTGTGTGTGTGTGTGTGTGTGTAATAAACCCTCATACAGACAAGATCAGTGTGTGTGTGTGTGTGTGTGTGTGTGTGTGTGTGTGTAATAAACCCTCATACAGACAAGATCAGTGTGTGTGTGTGTGTGTGTGTGTGTGTGTGTGTGTGTGTGTGTGTGTGTGTGTGTGTGTGATAAACCCTAATACAGACAACAAGATCAGTGTGTGTGTGTGTGTGTGTGTGTGTGTGTGTGTGTGTGTGTGTGTGTGTGTGTGTGTGTGTGTGTGTGTGTGTGTGTGTAATAAACCCTAATACAGACAACAAGATCAGTGTGTGTGTGTGTGTGTGTGTGTGTGTAATAAACCCTCATACAGACAACAAGATCAGTGTGTGTGTGTGTGTGTGTGTAATAAACCCTCATACAGACAAGATCAGTGTGTGTGTGTGTGTGTAATGTGTGTGTGCAGGAGAAGCGCGCAGAGACTGAAGGAACGCATTGAAGCCGTGTGTAAGTGTTTTTTTTTTTCAAATTACTCAGTTTGCTGGATTTGCTCAGCGTATTACACTCTATCAAGTGGATACATTTCGATTCTGTAGTTATTTGTGGATTTATAATTTTACTGGCTAAGATAATTGTATTTGAATTAAAACCAGTGCTGTTTTAGCCGTCGGCACTCAAATATTATCTCTGGATATTCGCACGAGTAAGTGATAGTTTCGTTTTGGAGCTGAGCTATTGACAGGCTGTTACCTTGATTGTCTGAGCGAATTACAAAAGTGTCCTCACCTGTTCTGAGTGTAGTGATTAGCGTCTATTTCATACGCTCGTTAACGCTGGTGCGGAAGCGTCAGCGGGAGCGTTCAGCCTCCTTGTGTGAAGACCGAAGAGTGTAAAGACCATCGACTCTACTCTGCGCGACTCCACTCGAGCAAGGACACGACAAGGCACTTGAGTATAGCTTTCCTTCTACTTTGTCCACTTTGTGTTTTCATCTGTTTATTTCTCTAACCCCTATTCACTATGTGCTTCCAAATTGCTACCATTATCACATACACCCGTAAGTCACGCTCGTTACATTCTAGGCGACGCAATCCGAATAATCTGCAAAGTGTACCTATTTCCTCTGCTACATTAATGTCCATTCCAATTGGTCTGTGGAATTGCCAGTCTGCTGTAAACAAAGCAGACTTTATTCCATCTATTTCCGCTCATTCATGTCTCAGTCTCATGGCTCTAACTGAAACCTGGATCAAACCCGAAGACACTGCCACTCCTGCAGCTCTCTCAAATAATTTCACTTTTTCACACACCCCTCGCCCGATTGGGAGGGGTGGAGGTACTGGTTTGCTCATCACAAATGATTGGAAATTTTAGCCCATTCCTTCTCTATCTGGCAACCGCTCATTTGAATCACACTCAATCACTATCACTCACCCGGCTAAAATCCATGTTGTAGTTATTTATCGCCCTCCAGGTCAACTGGGGAACTTTTTGGAGGAGTTGGATATTTTACTCTCTCACTTCCCTGAGGATGGCACTCCTCTGGTACTGCTTGGTGACTTCAACATCCACCTTGATAAACCCCAGGCTGCTGACTTCACCACTCTTTTGACATCATTTGACCTTAAGCGAGTATCTACTACAGCTACTCACAAATCAGGTAACCATCTGGACCTGATCTACACACGCTGCTGCTCCACAGACAACACTTTAGTTACTCCACTGCACACCTCAGATCACTTTCTCATCACCCTTAACCTCATACTGACTCCGGACACAACACACATTCCTCCGCAGATCACCTTTCGGCGTAATCTACGCTCACTTTCTCCCTCCCGTCTATCCACTATGGTTTCATCCTCACTCCCTCCACCTGCTCAGTTCTCAGCACTAGACACTAACAGTGCTACTGACACTCTTTGCTCCACTCTAACATCTTGCTTAGACAACCTCTGTCCCCTTACATCCAGGCCAGCCCGCACCACCCCCTCTGCCCCCTGGTTGTCCGATGTTCTTCGTGAACATCGCTCTGGACTCCGGGCGGCAGAGAGGAAGTGGCGCAAAACTAAAAACGCTACTGACCTAACCCTGTATCAGTCTCTTCTCGCTTCTTTCTCTACTAATGTCTCCACTGCTAAAACTACATACTACCACAACAAAATCAACAACTGCTCCAACTCTCGTGCACTTTTCAAAACATTCTCCTCGCTCCTTTGTCCTCCCCCCCCCTCCTTCGTCAAACCTTACAGCTGATGACTTTGCATCATTCTTTACAAACAAAACCTCTTCCATCAGCAGCCAATTCTCTACACCACAAACCGACACACACATCTCAACGACCATCACACCCACGCTTCCCTCCTTCTCTCTGCTCTCTGAAGCAGATGTCTCCAAACTCATCCTTTCCAATCATCCCACTACATGTCCGCTTGATCCTATCCCCACTCACCTCCTTCAGGCCATTTCTTCTTCTGTTACTCCTGCACTCACATTGTCAACACCTCTCTTCACACCGGGACTTTCCCCACAGCATTTAAGCTGGCTCGGGTAACCCCACTGCTTAAAAAACCCTCTCTAAACCCAGCACTTTTAGAAAACTACAGACCGGTATCCCTTCTACCTTTCATTGCAAAGACACTTGAGCGGGCTGTGTTTAATCAGCTCTCTACGTTTCTTGAACAGAACAATCTCCTGGACATCAACCAATCCGGTTTCAAAAGCGGCCACTCAACTGAAACTGCCCTGCTCTCAGTTACGGAGGCACTGAGACGGGCAAGAGCAGCCTCCAAATCCACAGTACTTATCTTACTGGATTTGTCTGCTGCTTTTGACACAGTTAATCACCAGATCCTCCTGTCAACTCTCATGAAGATGGGTATCTCAGGAACCGCTCTCCAGTGGTTCAAGTCTTACCTCTCAGGTAGGTCCTTCAGGGTGTCATGGAGAGGTGAAGTGTCTAAGTCACATCACCTAGCTACTGGAGTTCCCCAGGGCTCAGTGCTTGGACCACTTCTCTTCTCCATCTACATGTCATCATTGGGATCGGTCATTCAGAAACATGGCTTTTCCTATCACTGCTATGCCGACGACACTCAACTCTACTTCTCATTTCAACCTGATGATCCATCGGTTGGTGTTCGTATCGCTGCCTGCCTAACAGACATTTCTGCCTGGATGAAGGAACATCACCTTCAACTCAACCTTGCAAAGACAGAACTGCTTGTGGTCTCAGCCAACCCAGCACTTCACCCCAATCTCTCCATTCAGCTAGGTTCATCAACCATAACTCCGTCCAGGACAGCCAGGAACCTTGGGGTTGTGATTGATGATCAGCTAAAATTCACTGACCACATCACTGCAACAACCCGGTCCTGCAGATTTGCACTATTCAACATTAGGAAGGTTAGACCCTTCCTATCAGATCATGCCACACAACTACTGGTCCAAGCTCTCGTTCTCTCCAGACTGGACTACTGTAATGCTCTTCTTGCGGGCCTTCCGGCATGCACTACCAAACCCTTGCAACTGATCCAGAATGCAGCGGCGAGGTTGGTCTTTGGTGAGCCGAAGAGAGCACACGTCACGCCTCTCCTCATCAGTCTGCACTGGCTACCAATAGCCGCTCGCATTAAATTCAAGGCACTGGTGCTCGCCTTCAAAACATCCACTGGCTCTGCACCAATATACCTAAACTCGCTCGTTCAGACTTACACACCCTCCAGGAACTTGCGTTCTGCCAGTGAACGACGCCTTGTGGTGCCATACCAGAGAGGCATGAAATCGCTGTCACAGACCTTTTCCTGGACCGTTCCCACCTGGTGGAATGACCTGCCTATCTCAATTCGTGCGGCCGAGTCTGTGGCCATTTTCAAAAAACGTCTAAAGACACATCTCTTCCAGCAGCACCTGACCAATCAAGAATAGCACTTATCATTCTATTCATTGTCTGTCTGTCTAATTTATTAAAAAAAAAAAATGTGTATATTTCTGTGCTAGACTAACTGAGACTTGTTACAGCACTTGCATATTGCTGACATTGTTGCCCTTCGACTGCTCTAGCTGCTTCTATTGCCCCCATTTGTAAGTCGCTTTGGATAAAAGCGTCTGCTAAATGACTAAATGTAAATGTAAATGTAAATGTAAATGTGTAATAAACCCTAATACAGACAACAAGATCAGTGTGTGTGTGTGTGTAATAAACCCTAATACAGACAACAAGATCAGTGTGTGTAATAAACCCTAATACAGACAACAAGATCAGTGTGTGTGTGTGTGTGTGTGTGTGTGTGTGTGTGTGTAATAAACCCTAATACAGACAACAAGATCAATGTATGTGTGTGTGTGTGTGTGTAATAAACCCTCATACAAACAAGATCAGTGTGTGTGTGTGTGTGTGTAATAAACCCTCATACAGACAACAAGATCAGTGTGTGTGTGTGTGTGTGTGTGTGTGTGTGTGTGTGTGTGTGTGTGTGTGTGTGTGTGTGTGTGTGTGTGTGTGTGTGTGTGTGTGTGTGTGTGTGTGTGAGTGTAGGGTTAGGGTTAGGGTTAGGTTAGGGTTAGGGTTAGGTTAGGGTTTACGAACTTCCAATCAACAGGACCTGAAGATGGTTATGCACTGTCCATCCGTTCCGCTGACCGCTTTGAAACAGTGTGGGATCAGGATTGGTCCCATCATCGACTCTCCTATTGCTCTATATGTCTTTTTATTGATGATTTTATTTATATATTTATTTATTTATTTATTTATTTGTATATGCATGTGTTAATCAATATATTTATTTATTTGTATATATATATTTTTTATATTTTTATTTATTTACATTTTTCATCCTTCCTTCATCCTCCATACCCAATCTAGTGCCAAAACTGGAGAAGATCCCAACTCCTGGTGCAATAATGACCCCTAGTGGCAAAAAAAGTTGCTAACACCTCCCAGTAAGTGTGCAAGCATGATTCAAAGGGTCACGAGGTCAGTCAGGGCCATATAGGTTGCAAAATAAGCCAAGTGGCAAAAACACAGGGGTCTGCCTGTGAAAAACAATCCAATATACATTTATTTAGATCAATAAATAAATAAATAAATTAATGTTCAGGGTATGATAAGCCGGGCTGTTTGAGCTCAGGGCTATTTTATATAGAGTTAGTTTTTTTGCCAGGGTTCTTGGTCAGCCCAGGGCTATTGTGGGTAGGGTTAGGGGATGGAGAGGGTTCAGGTGTCCAGGGGTAAGATGTCCAGGGGGTTGTGACGGTTAAGTTTTAGGGATGAGGGGTGTTGGTCAGCCCAGGGCTATTGTGGGTAGGGTTAGGGGATGGAGAGGGTTAGGGTTAGGTTAGGGTTAGGGTTAGGTACAGGGGGTTGATACGAACTTGAGCTCCCCCAGAGTTGAGCCCCCTGTTGTTTTATTTCTGTTATATCTTTGCACCCTTTGTTGCTAGGTGGTTGGGGCTTGGTACATGTACTAATTGGGCGACGCCCGATCCGCCTGTAGCGTTTTCGAGTCTCTAGCTCCACCGTGCGTCGAGTTACGGTACTGCACTTCCATTTCTACCCGTCCCAGAGAGCTGAAAGTCGGCCCGCTTGTGTTTTAGGGTGCGCTGATCACGGTGGTGGTGGTCCCGTGTCTCTATCTCGTTCAGTTTGTCATGGAGAGCCGGTTGAGTCCCGGCACAATACAGGGGGTGAGGGAACCACACGTGTACCCAATGGTTGATTTGACATATATACACATATATGCATGCATATTAGGGTGTTTTTGGGGTGTAAAAAGAGATGATGTGTTGGATTTGGGAGGGCTGTTTTAAAATCAACCAGGTTGTAGCTCCTGGGTTTGTAGCGGGTAGGTTTTAAGTGTAAGGTTGGGGTTATTTGAAGGCGGGTTTACATTCAGTAGGGTTGTGGTAGGTAGGGTTAGGGACGGGTAGGTTTAGAGAAGGTGGGGTTGGGGTTAGGTTAAGGTTAGGTTTAGGGTTAGGTTAAGGTTAGGGTTAGGGTTGGGTTAAGGTTAGGTTTAGGTTTAGGTTAGGTTAAGGTTAGGTTAGGGTTAGGGTTAGGGTTAGGGTTAGGGTGGGTTAGTTGAATGAAGATCCAGGATCCGATTCCCGAAGGATTCGGAAACGGTTGTGCACTGTCCAGAGTTGTACTGGCCGCCACGAGTCCACACACACACAGAGATATATATATCATTATTAAAAAAAATATAAAATAGAGGGCTAAAATTGCCAGGGTTCAAACGAAGAGGGCTAAAATTGCCAGGGTTCAAATCAAGAGGGTTATACCAACAAGGGTTTAATTTTATAAAAAAACGAAGGTTAGGTTTTAGGCAGAAAAAATTATGTGGCTCTTCAACATCACTCGCAACAATGATGGCGGCCATTTTGACCAACTCGACGCCTGTATGGGCAAAGAGAAAATTTTCCAAGGCTCTGCTACATCACCCACCTTTCAAATGATGGCAGCTGTACTCATTTTTACGGTCCCGTGTCATCCAGGCATACTCTCGCGACGCGTTTCGAACTTTCCCAAGGTTCTCATCAGGCGAATTGGGATGACAACTGTCTCTGTTCCCTCTCCAACTCCATAGTGGTAGAGGGCGGGGTGCCCCTCCCACTACTAAATACCTTTCAACACTGTATGGTGCTTCATAAATCGTTTTTTCACTATCAATACATTTGTTTTTAATTTTAAAATGTAATAATCATATATAAACAATCAAGTATGCGGTCAACACGAGGTCCAGTCGTCTCGGCGCGGGCTGTGTTAGGTGAATGAAGATCCAGGATCCGATTCCCGAAGGATTCGGAAACGGTTGTGCACTGTCCAGAGTTGTACTGGCCGCCACGAGTCCACACACACACACAGAGAGATATATATCATTATTAAAAAATAAAATAGAGGGCTAAAATTGCCAGAGGGCTAAAATTGCCAGGGTTCAAATCAAGAGGGTTATACCAACAAGGGTTTAATTTTATAAAAAAAACGAAGGTTAGGTTTTGGGCAGATGTGGTGAGGGGCATATAACTCACGTCTGTATGGACATGAGGAGACACTCGACGTCACAGGGGACGGAGAAAAAATTATGTGGCTCTTCAACATCACTCGCAACAATGATGGCGGCCATTTTGACCAACTCGACGCCTGTATGGGCAAAGAGAAAATTTTCCAAGGCTCTGCTACATCACCCACCTTTCAAATGATGGCAGCTGTACTCATTTTTACGGTCCCGTGTCATCCAGGCATACTCTCGCGACGCGTTTCGAACTTTCCCAAGGTTCTCATCAGGCGAATTGGGATGACAACTGTCTCTGTTCCCTCTCCAACTCCATAGTGGTAGAGGGCGGGGTGCCCCTCCCACTACCAAATACGGTAACACTTTATTTTAAGGGTCCAGAATAATGCATTAGTTAAGCATTAATTAAGGGTTAACTTGTTCACAACTAAGCATTAGTTAAGCACAAACACACTAGTAATTAATGATTAACTTTACATTTTAAGGGTCCATAATTATGCATTAGTTAAACTAGTAATTAATGATTTGCTTGTTCACAATTATGCATTAGTTAAGCATGGACACACTAGTAATTAATGATTAACTTTACATTTTAAGGGTCCATAATTATGCATTAGTTAAACTAGAAATTAATGATTTGCTTGTTCACAATTATGCATTAGTTAAGCATGGACACAATATAACTAATGCATAATTACGGACCCTTTAAATGTAAAGTTAATCATTAATTACTAGTGTGTTCGTGCTTAACTAATGCTTAGTTGTGCACAAGTTAACCATTAATTAATGCTTAACTAATGCATTATTCTGGACTCTTAAAATAAAGTGTTACCCTAAACTCCTAAACTCAGGATCAAAGCCTGAGTTGACAGAGAAAGCTGATGATCAGCATCATGGGACCAACAAAGCCTGAATAGATTGGTTTGGTTTTGTCAACTCAAAACTAATCCTGTAACCCTGAGTTTGTTAAACTACCATCATGGTACAGGCCCCTGGTTGCTGCCTAATGCTAGTAAAATTGCATAAATGAAAACGTTTATAACAGTAATCAATAAACAATTCACATGCTCTACTTAGGAAGGAAATTAAGTTTGTGAAGGCAAAATTAATAGCGGAGAGTAGAACTATCCGAAAATACCCACGAGATGTCCCAGTCGAGTCCACCCAGACTAGAGTTAGTTAGGAGGAGTGCCCACCAGATGGCGCTGTTGCGCCCGCTCGGGATAAAGTTATGATGAAGTGTAATTCGAGAGCTGTGAACTCTGGTGTCTAGCACGCGGAGTTGCAACACCGGCTCGTGTGACTCAGACCAAAAATCCAATGATGGTCGCACACAGAATTAACACAAATCACAATTACTCTTTAGACCACGGCGGATCTTTGTGCTATAATGGCACAAGAAACATGTGGATACAGGAATTAACATCTGCTTTGTTTCACATTTAAAAGAGCTCCAATAGACATTTATCAAACAAAACATTTAGGTCTCCGATTTGGGTAGCTAAGCCAATGTGAAACCAGGAGTTTTATCGTTTATCTTAACGATTTAATATTAAATTAGGCCTATTATTGAAGAGAAAACTCGCTCTATTACAATCTTCCGCTTGAAAGAAGATTTCTTCGTTCAAGTCAAGCGGGATAAAACAATATTACTCATGTACGGACTGTACAGAGATTTCGTTATCTCTGCAGGACATATAATATTGCCAATTTAGCATTTGTTAATATGCTTAAGCTGAGCTCGGCGTTGTGCCTTAGTCAGTAAGTGAGTTCGCTTTGCGCGATTTGTCTCACAGTTCAAACAAACGAACGAAAACATGCATGCATAATATTAATACCCAAAAATACACATGAATATGTATATTAATATTGCTCACAAAAACAAAGTTTGAACCGTGCCTAAAATATCCTCCACCAGAATGTAACAACAATGAGTTTCGGGGAATAATTAAATCAAATGGTATAAATATTCATGAGTCTATGAATATGATTTGCTTGTTGTACAGACAATATTAACGTATAACGGAACCTTTAATCGTTTAAAATGAACCTTTATCCAAATTGATTTCTTCATCAATTATCAATCTTACAAACCTTAAGAAACATTGATCTGTTTGATCAGGACAAATAATATTTCTTATGTTTGTACAATTTGTATTACTGAAGTAGTAATACAGGAAAATCAAGCTTAAATGAGTAGCTAAAATCTTACGTCTCATTGACTTCGATATTTGTGAGCAAAACAATACGGATTCAATTTAATGCAATTATTGGGTTTTAATAAAACAACTACAGAATACAAAGCTACGAGTCACACGGGGGTAAATATGCATATATGTAGGAGAAAACAAACGATCTGGTACATACAAGGAAAAATCAAACTTAACGAATAAAATCAAAGGGAGAAGAATGAGGGAGAGAGAGAGAGAGAGAGACAGAGAGAGAGGGAATTATTTTTTTGAATTTTAACAAACCTTTATTACAAATAACCTAAACTAATACATTCAGTTCCTACCTACCAGAGTACAAAAATACACACATTCAATATATCAAATACCCAAATAAATACCAATAAAAATCATTCCATAACATGTGCAAACTGTAAACTCTCATCAATAATTTCACACAGAGCCCCCTTGTAACACCAAATCAATTCAAAAGACAGAATATCTCCCATAGCCTTATAATACCGAAAGTCAATTAAAACTCTAGATTTTACTAGGTTAAGAAACACCAGTTGCAAATTAACACTTGAATTGCGTTCAATTATTATTTTTCTAGTGTCATATATCGCCTTCTTCGCTTGACCCAGTAAAAAGTTCAGTAATTGACAACAAACTCGACGTCTCCGGATGTATTTAAATCCACAAATAAATATTTCTAGAGAAAAAATCTCATCAAAACGACCAAATAAACTCTTTAAAACCTGAAACAATGGTAAAAGTCTGTTACAATACATAAAAGCATGAAATATGTTCTCCTTCTGAAAACAAAAAGGACATTCATCATTAATATCATGGTTTATGACTGAAACAAGTGCATTCACAGCAATCGCTCCATGGAGGATCCTCCATTGTAAGTCACCCACTTTTTTTTGCAACGGTGACTTATATAATGCTCGCCATTCTGGCTTGACGTCCTCCCCTAAATGGAGGGCAGAACGCCAAGGAGTGTCAACTCTTTTATGTAAAGCCTTCTTATTCAGTGTTTTAACACAGTTAAACTACCATGATTTTTGTACAAAATCTTTCCAGACACAGGATTAGGACCCATTAATATCACCAAATTGGGCTGTAAAAAAACACTTTCACACTCTTCAAAATCAGTCAATAAAAACAAATCAGGAAAAGGGTCATTACAATCTGGAGTAATTAACCCTTGAGTGTAATCTTCCAGCAATTTGACTTCTTCCGACGTAAGTGCTGACTTCCATTCTTGAAGTAGTTTGGCTGTTATGCGTTTCGAATTTAACCCCAAATGTCTGGCGACCGCATCAACATTCTCAAAGTCCAGTCCAGCCAGTTTAAATAATTGTCCAAGCGTTAATACTCCAGCATTCAGAAGAAGATCACCAATAGCAGGGAGTGTTTTTTCCTTCGATAGGTCCAAACGCGATCCATAAACCAGAGGTTCTTGTAGCAACCAATGCAGAGAGGTCATAGAGCTGGGTCTCTGCACCTTGAACAATGACCAAACTTTAAATAAGTTCTGATAAAAAGTGGGCAGCTTAGACAAGTCCATCTTTTGCGGATTCAACCAAAACAAAGATCTCTCAAAGTCTAGACCTCTGAAATCTCGCAAAATAATACAAGCAGCATATTTCCAGCTTGAATCCACTGGTCCAGTCAACAGCCTTTGAGCAAACTGAAGCCTAAAGGCTGCTATTCTGCTCTGTATATGCATTAAGCCATGCCCTCCTTCTTCTTTGGGTAAATACAGAATAGCTTTCAACACCCAATGCATCCTGTCCCAAAAAAAGTCAACTAAAATAGATTGTAACCTTGGCAGTAAATCTCGTGGAGGATCCACACAATTAAGTCGATGCCATAAAGCAGATGAAACTAAATTGTTTATGATCAATACTCGACCTTTATACGACATTTTAGGGAGCAAAAAATTCCATTTATTAAGGCGACCTTTAAACTTCTCCACAATCCCTTCAAAATTCTTTTTCATAAACATTTCATCCCCTAAAAACACTCCCAAATAGTGTATGCCTTCCTTGGTCCAGGATAAACCTTCTGGAAGTTTTGGTTCCATATTGGCCCAGCTTCCAACCAATATTGCTTCACTCTTGGACCAGTTTACTTTTGTGGCAGATATTTTTTTGAAATTTTCCAGGATTGATGCATCGCAATGCATCGTAAAATTGAATCGAATCGTTACCTGGTGAATCGTAATCGAATCGAATTGTGAGGGCAGTGCCAATGCACACCCCTAATCAATAGGGTGGTAATTTTAAGCCTCTATTTCTTAGAAAGCTGGTACTTCTGTAACAATGCATCTTGTTGTAATTTGTGAACGAGATTCGGTACAGTCGAGTCTCTGCGATAACAGAGATACCAAAAACTGTCATTCTGCGACGTGAGCGTACAGATATACAGGATTATCACAGTTACTGGCATACAGGGTTTGATTTACATACAGTAAACATCCTAGTTATTCTAATACATCGTATAAAGACATTAAATCAACAAAATATATATATTTGAACATTATTGAGACCACATGGTCCACATGGTTCAAATAACGCGTGTGTGTGTGTGTGTGTGTGTGTGTCCATTCGTAAAAAGGGTGTGTGTGTGGACGTGTCATGTGAATGTCATGTGAATGTCTCGGGGCTATAACATTCAACGTTCCATTCTCTTGCGGAGACATTGTGGCTCCTTGGGTTGTTAATTAACTTGTTAGGTTGTTAATTGTTTTTTGGGGGCCCAAACCAAGTACGGTGATCCCGAGATGGGACAATGGTAGGTCAAACAAGCATAGGCCCGTGCCTTTCCTCAGTCTCCTTTCCGGCCTGGACGAGTTCCGGGTTGGGGGGAGCTGTTGTAATTTTACAAAACCTAACCTTGCCAGTGCCATGCAGCCAGACTTACTGTGAGACACAAATCAGGGTCGGTGAAGGGCTTTTAGGGAATTAGCTAAGTGCCGTGAGTTTAGGCGGGTGGGGGGGGATATAAAATTGACTGGTGGAGTGTGATGCCGGGCCAGGATTATCCAGTCATGGCCTCCGGGTCGGGCTGGGTTCGCTGGTTCGGAGCAGGTTCAGTCAAGGACTTTGCGCTCCACTGGGCTGTAGGGGAATGGAACAGATCTATCTGTGGGAGGAGTAGATTCGAATTAAGGTTTTTTTGGAGTACCTTTTGAATTTTAATCAGAATATACTGATGGGAGTGCGGCGTTGGGCCAGGAGTATCCAGTTGTGATCTTCGGGTCGGGCTGGGTTCGCTGGTTCGGAGCAGGTTCGGAGAAGGACTTTGCACTCAGCCAGGTTTAGGTAGGATTGAGGCGTTTAGTCAGTTTATGGATTAGAGTACTTTTAGACTAAAGTACAATTTTTATAATAAGAAGACACTGATGGGGGTGCAATGCCGGGCCAGGATTATCCAGTCGTGATCTTCGGGTCGGGCTGGGTTCGCTGGTCCGGAGCAGGTTCGGAGAAGGGCTTTGCACTCAGCCAGGTTTAGGTAGGATTGAGGCATTTAGTCAGTTTGTGGATTAGACACCCGGGGTTTTCTTTGTTTTTTGGGGGTGGCCAGAGACTCCCTCCGGCATCTCTCTTGGCTTGTAGCCAGGTGAGATGTGGGATGGGGGAGCGAATCAGGCCCAGACAGGCCCTAGGGAAATGTGTGGCCCAGACAGGTCTAGCATTTCTTGGTTCGTCTCTGAGTAAAGTTCTTGGGAGGGTTGTAGTGATATGAGGGGGTCAGAAGGGAGAGAGGGGGATCTAATATTTTTTGTCTTTTTGTTTTTTTGGTTAGAACGATTGGGTTGAGGAGTATGTCAGCGGAGGAGGGATTTAGAGCAGCAGTAAGGGCCTTATATAAGTTCCTCAAGGCCTTCCACCATGCCCGGACTATCCGGGGCCCGGGGGAACAGGGTTCCCAACCGGCAAGGATGGCCAGGCAATTATCAGAGGGCGTCCGGCCAGCCTTCCCCGCAGCCAGAGCGGAATGGTTGGGGTATGGCAATGCCAAGAACTGGCTGTACACAGGGACAGAGATCCTCTGGGAACACTATGACGGGGTGTTGCAGGAGGCCAGAGAGCAGTTGAGGGACATATCCAGGGAGAGATGGGAGGAGGCCTGGGAAGTGGGAGGTAGGTGGGCGACAAAAAGTTTAAAAACCGTTCGCCCTCAGACAATCAGGCTGGCCAGGGAGGAGGTAAGGGTATTGAAGTCAGCCCCCGGGCCTCAGGTTATAGAGGCACCAAGGGTGGTAGCAGCGGCAGAAGAGCCACAGAAGGAGGCCCAGGGGGGCCAGGAGCAGGACTGGGGGACCTGGTCTGAGTTGGGGGATAGCCCCCTCTGGTTCCTTGAGGCAGAAGGGGAGGGGGGGCAGCAGCAGGGGGTGGTTTCGGGGGGAAGTCAGCAGGAGGGGGCCCAGAAGGGGAAGGGGGAAAGGAAGGATGGGAGTGTGGAAACTGGGGGTTCAAAAAAAGATACATCGGGCACTTCGAAGAACTGGCGATCAAAACAACTGCAAGGACCTTTGCAAGGCTGGAAGGTGTGTTTTTGGTGTCGCCTGAATTTCCTGGAGTTCTGGAGCCAAGCGATTTCTTTTTTTTTTTTTCGCAGTCCATGTTGGACTACATGCTGGAAAGCGTTCCAATGGTCATACCTTTTAGAGACAACGATGGTCTCCGCCACATAGTTAGACCCGTGGCTACCTATTTGAGCGACACCCTTTTGCACGTTTTTGAGCGTAATAAAGGAATGGGTGGATTTGAAAGTTCCTGGAAGGCTTTCCAGGTGGACCTTGCCTCAGAGTTCTTCTTCTATGGACGGCCATTTTGGCCCGCATCTAGTCAATATGCGTCACCACTTGGAGTTTGTGCAACCAGCGCAAATAGCCTGTCTCGCATGAGGGGGTTCCTTGGACTGGGACCAATTGGCGCTGCAAGTGTTGGAGAAAGTCCTCCTCCTTTGGAGACATGGCTCAAAGATGATCTACAAAAACTCAGGAGTCCAACGTATCTTTCCTTTGACTGATTGCCTTTTGGCTGGTCCACAAGTGTTAGGAGACGATTTGGTGAGGGTTCTTCTCTGTGACTTGTCCAAGAGGAACGATCGGATTCCGTTGGACACTTGGAAGGGGCCAGATCGTCCGATTGGAAAACTAAAGGACTGCCGGACAGTCAGAGAGTTTGCTAAGGAAGTTTGTGAGAGGAAGGGTTTCGGCTATCCACACACTTTTGGCCGAGCAGCTGAACTGGTGATTACCATGGGCCTGGATCCTATGCATTGCTTAGAGCTTGGGTTGTCTAAGATGAAGTTCTTTCCACACATTCAGTATTTCAATTAGAACAGGAACAGGAAGGCCAGTTGGAACTTCGTGGACTTTGTGGAGCTATACCGACCGAGTGATATTCCCTCTGCTGCATCATGGGCAGCAGCCTATCTTGGAGATGTTTGCTCGAAAATTGAAACTTTAGATCTGTCCTTCTCCCGTAATGTAAAAAAATACCATGAGCATGGGATGCCGTGGTTGGAGGGTGTTGAAAAATTTCACAAGTGTATTTCATGTTATAATGATTAATGTTTTGCATTACTATGCTTTTAATGGAAGAATATGAAGGATGGTCTTAAGAGCATGCATGTAATGGAAATAGAAGGATGATGGTTTTAAGCACTTAAAGGTAAAGAAACCACCAGATAAGAAGGTCCCTAATGTACACCACTTGTATGTATGCATGGAAACCACCTGAAATGTGTGTATCTGTATGGAAACAATGGAATGTTAAGTAAAAGGATGATTTTTAAAAAAATGAAAAGCATGGGACTTTCCACCATTAGAGACATAATGTATGACTTAATGTATGACTTAATTATAATGGTGGCGAAACCTAAGGTGGAGCCAAAAGCTAGAGATAAGCTTAAAAGTGCTCATTGGATCCATAGCGATAAGAAAAAGTACATAAAGTGATGTTTTACCCTAAAAGCTTCAGATGATCAGCTGGCATCTCACTTTGTTGTTCTGGCAATAAAGTTTAACCTTCTGAGACCTGGAACTTCGCTTCTGAGACTTATTTTCTTCTGCATTGATTGAATTGGGAGGACATTTTGCGACCACCGACTTGCCACAACATAAATTGGCGACCACGAAGGGACTTGGAAAAGGCGGAGCGGATCCTGTGGTGGGCGGATTAGCAGGAGGCCTCACAAAACAAAAGACGCGCCATACAAATAAGGTAAGCAAATTTGCTTATATTTTGTTTTGTGTGGTCCCTGGCGAGCTGCTGCCTAGGGAGTCTGCCTAAAAGCCTTGCCAAACGAATGAATTGGGGTAAGATTAAACGTAAGAAATATTTTTTAGTAAAAAGGTGTAATTTCTAGGTCTCAGAAAAGCGTGCAGGGAGACGCGATATATGCACAAGGGTTGCATAAAGGTCCAGGGAGAGACCAGCACAAGGAGTGCATTATTTATGTGTATGTGTAGCCTAGAAGGAGGCTGTGTGAGAAAATTGGCATAGAGTGTTTCTTTGAGAATTATGCTAAGAAAAACCATTAGGTTGATACATTGAAAAAGGCCTTGTAAAATTGTAAATTGCACTGTATAAAAGGTAGATTAGAGCTAATAAAAATAAGTTGTAAATGACTGAAAGTGTTTGCATACCGTGGAAAAGAGTTGTTCCAATTACAATAGAAGAGCAGGGACTGAGGAGAGCGGAAACTGTGTGGAATAAGAGATACCTGTTTGCTCCAGTGGGAGCACAATATTGTTTGAGGCTTTTGGGAAGAGAAAAAGGGAAACAAATAGAGCAAATAATATTGACAGATCCAGCAATATTATCAGTAGTTGCAACCACAAGCAGAAGATCACCATTAAACAAAGGGCAAACGGTTGTGGTGGTTTTCAGTGCCCCACACTGGAGGCCGTGTTTGAATAGAGAAACGGGAAAACTTAGCTTAAAAGTGACTAAATTACCATATGAACGTTGGCAATATGCAACTGCTGCATACTATGTGAATTAAATATAAATGAGTGATAAAAAACAGGATATACAGAATAAAATAAGTCTTGTAAAAATTCAAGCTAAGACTAAAAATACTCCAAGAAAATTATTGTGTCGTCTGTTTGGACATTCTCCAAATTGTAAGCAGTGTGATCCAAACGGAGAAACACAACCTCTAGTTGTGAAAAATAGCCCTCTTCCTTCCCAAAAGTCATCAAAAGTGTAAATAACACTGCATGAAAAGTGGGATTTTCGACCCCATAAACGCCTGTATACTCCTGGAAATCTCCCTAATTTTCGGCAGTTTTCGACAATTTAGAGGCAGCGAACGTCGCGTTCGTCTGTGCCACAAATTGTCGTAAACGAACCATGACGTAGGTGGAGAGCCCCCCGCTGAGAGACCGCGCGGAGGTGCGACGCCTCTAATTAGCATATGAATATCAGCGAAACCAGAGAGTCAACGGCCAGACTTGAATTTACTCACTCACTATTGGCTGAAGCCACTACATTTAAAAAAGAAAAATCCCTCGTGATTGGTTGGCAGATCACTGCAAACCAATCATTATTGGTCCCCCTGGCTCATTATAAATGTAAACCCCAATAATAATAATAATTATATAATTTATGTTGTAATAATTTGTTTCATATTAATGTTATTGTGCTATGAAGTATTCATACCATCAAGGAATATATGGGAAAATTATACGGACCGTGCCGTTTATTCAAACAAGGGGCTTCATTTATAAGCATACAGCTGTTCATTCAAAGAAAGGGCTTCATTTATAAAACACAGCGGTTTACTCAAAGAAAGAGCTTTATTGTTAAACACACAACTATGTACAGTGCAGCAGTAATGTCTCGTAATGTAATGTAAAGTTCGGCGTGCTCCAGGCTGCGAGAGCGCGGTGGCCGCACAATCCATCCAGACACCCCGTCAACAATGCCGTCTTCCTCGTCAAACATGAGTTCAATGGTCGCGCACTTCCAAATGTCCACCTCATCCAGCACACTCTTGCTTCCAGCAACTGTAATACAATCCATAAAGACAATAAGCAACCTGAAAAATACTCACATTGACAAAAAACGGATCTAATATAATAAATCTTACCCTTTTTCTTCTTGATCGACTCCGAGCTAAACTTCGCAGTTTCAGGTTGTTTGTATCTGAAGCTCCGGCGTGTCGATTCATAATACGTCTTACAGGCAGCTGGAAAACAATTACATGAGACTGGTATTAATAAAAACGGTCACGGTAAAATTAAACAAGGAATGAGAAACACATTAGAAGTTACTTACACACAATTTCGTCATGATCAGCGGTTAAATCTGGACTCGCGGAAATCGCTCCAAGCAGATAAGAGCTCACGGCTTCGTTATGAGGCGAGGATAGTCTGTGTAAACAAAATGTGCAGTTTTAAGCTCGGATCTATTAACGCATCCATTTCCTTATACAGCTGAATAAAAGCATATTCTTTAAATCGTAACGTTACATTACCCATGCTGTGGTTCATAGCGACTGCAGTTTGCCTCAGAGTTATGAAGACGAAGACAGCCTCCTGAAAATGAGTCCAAAAAGTTCGTCGCGTCCATGCAGAGATTGAGTTGAAGACGGTGTCCTGTCATTGTTGATCACGAAAAAGGAAAGCAGCAAAAAACATAAAAAAAAGTTTAAAGCTCGTCTTCTACGCGTCATGGCCATGACCTCGACCTCGCACCTCATTGGACTAGGGCTCTGATATGGAACGCGCCCGGGGCCAAATCTCTTTATACGAAACGCGTGACTTATGATCGTTTCAACCTTCAACACGCCCTGTTTTCCGCTTCACGCACAGTTTTAACACATTTGAACGTGTTTCTTAACGCGCACATTCTGTACATGTCGAAGCGTAATATTTTTTTTTTTAAAGCAGACTTACCTTTAGATGTAGCCTAGGCTACATACATATTAATATAAGATATTAATTCATTGCTTAACTGACTACTGTGCTAGAGTAAAGTAGCCTAATGTTACAATGTATATTAAGTAAATGCTTAATATTATACAATTATTATAATTTATCTATATGGGTTATTGTTTGTTTTTTAAAGTTAGGCTATATATAATTTCTAAAAGTATAGGCTAATTTACACAGCACATATTTATAACTGAAAACACACACAACTTTATTCACTTTCACATAATAATGTTTTTGTAATTTGGTGTTTAGTTTGTTGTATAGTTTGTTTATACTGTTCTGTCTCTGTTTTGTTTCCAGGAACATCTGATGAGTGCTATAATAAAATGACTTCATTATATTTAAAATATGTTTTGATATTCATTTTATTTATATTATTAATATTTTATTTACCCATAAACGTGTCTTTAGGAAGCCATAAGTTATAGAGACAAGAATAACTTTTGCCATTTAAATGCCACATTCATTTACTGAGGACCCATACAGCCAATGATCATGTGTGAAAACACTTATACATAAATTGATCACTTAGAAATCAAAACTAAGGTTTGAGAAAGAAAGAATATGCATACAACAAAATATATTGTTTCATAGCAGCTTCAGTAACAAGTTCAAAACAAATTCTGCTGTAAACCGGCTCTAACAAGCCAATATAGTGTCAATATTCAGCTCAAGTGACTTCAGTGTTGATTCAGTTCAGTTGATTTCAGTTCAACTGTAAATTCCATGTTAATCTTGAGTACCTATAGAGTAGTGTTGCATCCGTCATATCTCTGTAGAGTCTTTAGTTTGATCATATTTATAACGCTGTACCGATTCTTTTCGAAAACACCCGAGCTCATGCAGGCGTGCAGAGCTAAAGAGTCACGGACACACACACACACACACACACACACACACACACACACACACTACATCATGACATTATCCCTGGATAACTTTCGATTCACTATAAATGCCACCCAGTTGTGCATTGTGTAGTTAGATATATGCAAAAACAACATTTTTGGAAATAGTTAAAATAGTTTTGCACAAAGTGTTGCTTTTGCAAGAGATGTCTGATGTTTTGTGTGTAGAGTTACAAGAAATGGAGCCATATTTTCAGAAATTGTGTGTAAGCAATTAGATAAAACTGTAAATGAATCCAGTTTATTTTAGTTCAGGACTCATAGTCCAGGTGTTAGCAATCTGTGCTTAATCTTTGTTCCAGGCAACAATTTTTTAACTCACGATTAACTAGATTAAGGCCTACTCTTGGCATAATTTAAACCAGGAAACCACCTATTGAAAATCTGCATTGATAATTCATAAAATGTGGTGTGAGCTCAATTTAAATGACAATTACAGAAAAACACAATCTGACTTAACTATAAACACACAAACTTGTACTTTTCACATTTATGATTATTAGCCATTTAAAAAATCATTCACAGTGCAGGGTGGAAAAATTAATGTTGGTATGTAAACTGTATGCTTTACTTGATTTATTTGTGTGCTTTGGTTCATTGTCTTGTTGCATCACATAACCTCTCTAAAGGTTGAAGACATGAACTGCTGTCCTGTATTTTTTTATTTTTTTTACATAACATTGGTTATCGCTAATGACATACAGAGTAATTAATCTACACTGTGAGCCCGGACAAGTTGAATCTACTTAAAAAATTGGAGCAAACTGGTTGCCCTAAAAATTTAGTAATGTGTACTAAAACGAGTACATTTTACTTAAATTTAAGATAACATTTTAACTTAAACTTTAAACTTGTTTTAGTCAAAAAAATTCAGAACCTAGATAAAACTCCCCCTGCTGCTACTCTGATTTGCATTTGTGTAGCTCACAGCATGTTCATTTACATGATAAAGCCTCCCCTAGAATTAAGGGAAGGGGGGGTCATGGGGGGTCAACTGCCAAGCAAGGCCCACGTCAATTTACCACAATTTACGGCAGTTTTCGGTGTTGCCTGCAAATTGCCGTGCACAGTCGTAAACCTGAAGTTTCACGGCAATCTACAGTGTCACATACTGACGAAAATCCCACTTTTCATGCAGTGTAAATGCCCGAACAGAGTGAATAGAAGTGTGTTGTGGTTCAGGTGTATATAAGAAGAGATGTGTATATGTGCGTTTGAGTGAACAAGGGGGGCCCCTGAAAGTGGTGTGTGTGAGTGTGTGCAGTGGATGAGTAATTAATCACTAAGCAAGTGCTTTTTGAGTGCCTGCAGGCAGATAAGGTAAGACAAACTAAGAGAAGAACTGTGATTAATATAGAGGACTCAGAACTAAGTAAAGAAAAATAAAACTGCAGTACAAATTGTGACATGGATGACGTGCCAAACTGGAGGTATACGAGTGAATGTGATGAGGATCATATAAGAAGGTTAGGAAGAAATATCAAAGAGTGGGCTGAATTTGAAAACGCTTTGATAGAATCAAAGGGAATCAGGAATCACTTTTGGTTGGAAGGGGAGTACGTAGACAAGGAGGGACAGAAAAGAGAATTGACAGAGGAAAAGAAAGAGGAACTATTACGGCAGCTCACAAGAATTACAAATTTGAAACCCATTGAGAACGAGTGGCCATGGATGGGCTGGCGATATGAGATCAGAAAATACATGACTTTGAAAAACTTGAAACCACAGTTAGATAAGATCTGTTCCCCCAGAACCACTCTCTTGGAAACTCTACTGACAGCAGTAGAAATAAAATTGGAGCCAATTCTAATCCCATATCTAAAAAAGAACTTGTGGCGTTTTCAACCCCAGCAGTGGGGAGGAGCGACCATACTACAGAACGTTTACATCATAGTGGCACTTGGGATTAGGCCAGTGAAGTGGGAAAGTCAGACTCTGTGCAGAGTAGGAAGAAGGGAGAGGGTTGAGCCTCTACCCACCACGAACTGGACTCTTGAAAGATTGGCAGTGTCAATAGTGCTTAGAAACAACCCAGTGCACATACACCACCTGTGGGTGGAGATACGCAAGAGCAAAAGGGAAGCTGAGAAGCAGGAAGAGCAGCAAGAAAATGGAGAGTAGAGAAGGGAAGAGAAAGAGGAGGAGGAGGGGAAAAAAGGGAAGGCAAATTCTAAATCAAGTTGAACGAAAAGCTCTGGTTGAAGCCTTTGAACCATTGGATTTTATAAAATTTCCAAAAAGTGAATTGCATATTTCGATCACTGTGGCAGCTGGATTTGATACCCAATTAACCCCATGTCTTACCTATTCCTATTGGGCAGGAGGAATCACTCTGAGAAGCCGAAAGGTGGACGAGTCTGAGCTCTGGAGTTTTGAACTGATCTGCCTGGGAAGGGACATTATTTGGAAACGCAACAATCGCAATTGGCTAGAATTGGAGGGCGTGGAAACGAAGTCATTGACTGAGGTACAAGTAAAAGCAATTTTGAAATATATAAGAAGTCCCAAAGCTAAGAAACTGCTGTGGAACTAAATCTAAAAATTAAAACATTTGAATGAAATCCAATTAGGAAGATAAAAGAAAAATTGCTAAAAACCATAGATATTAAACAAAATCCTGAGACAATGGCTTCGGTGACACAAAATGATAAAACCCCAGTAGAAAAGATAGCATCTCAATACCCAATATGTGCTGACACCATTAAGAATCTTTCAAAAAAGTGGGAAAAGAGAACCAAAAAACTAAACACAAAATGGCCAGCAGAGGGAACATTTGACTTACCCCAAGTAAGGGATATGGAAGCATTGATAAAGAATCATAAAGCCCATGATAAAACTAAGAAGAGGGAGGAAAAAAGGGATAAAGAACAGGAAGTATTAAAACTATTTAAAGATTGGGCAGTAGGACTGATTAAAGGCAAGAAGGAGGAAGGGAAAGGGATAGTAAAAGAAGATAGACCACCCCCATATGCACCATCATATAAAACAACTGAAGTCAGACAGTTCCCACTCATAGAAGGGAAAGTAGAAATTAAAGGGAATGTGACAATAAAAGATGAAGAAGAAAATGAAAATGAAGTAGAGGCAGAAGAAGAGGTGATAGACGAGTATGTGAGACAGCAAACCCAGGATGTTGAAGGAGGAAGTCCAGTACACAGTCAGAATCTCACTAAAGAGAAGCAACCCCCACATAACAAGACCTACATGAAAAATGATGAAGGAAAGTTTGTTGAAGTTAAAACTATGCAGTCATCCACACAGACCAAGGGAAAATGTGACACTCCAGCAGACATAAACACATACAATGAAAAAGAAAAGCAAGAACTCTATCCAAACAGCTTACTCCAAGACAGTCGGCAAGGGGGTAGAAGGCCATCATCTGAACAGTGGGAAGAGGAGATATATGGACCGCAAAATGGGAACACCTACCGGCACCAGAAAGAGGCTCTGCAGAAAATGACCAAAGGATATTTCACCCATTTGACTCCAAACTCACAACAGTATCACGAAGACGAGGTCAGGAAGGCACACCAACAACATAAATTGACAATCAATGGCATGAAGGGAATGTCACCTGAAACAAAGGGGGAGCTGAGAGACATATGGAACAAGTCAGGACAGGTGACCCCAGAACAAGTCAGGCAAGGAGGGGCGGAAGTAGGCATCCGGGACGAGGAAGTGGACCGAGAGGTGATGAGACTAAGAGAAGAATATCATCAAAGTCAGCTTGAAAGAAGCCCCATTCCAGACACACCAATAAGAAATTACAAGTATGTGTCTGGAACCCTGTACATGGAAGATGTACATCCACAGCAGAACAACTGGACGAGGGGAGGACGCCTGAGATCAAGACCATCCAGTTACACTGAGGGAGAGAGCGAGAGGGAGAAAAAAGCAAGACAGTGCCCTATCCTGATCAAAGGAAGAGGGGGAGAATATGTACCATGGGCGGGGCAGGATCTTGATGGACTGGTGAGCCGACTACCAGACATACACGAAGGAGCAGGGAAATGGATAAAGCAGTTGGAAGAGGAAACGATGGGAAAGATACTGGCCATCGGAGATATCAAGGCCTTATTAGCAAAAAGCGTGGGAGGCGCCAGAACTAACGAAATCCTGCAAGATGCAACCCTAGGAGCAGCAGTGGACAACCCAAGGATGGATGGAGTTCCACTGGACCAAGTTCGGGGTATAATGTGGAGAACCTTGAGAGACCTGTATCCCACACACATGGACCCAAAGATGCTGAGGGGAGAACCAATAGGGGATACTGAAAACCCTGCCACGTATGTCCAGCGACAAGTAAGGAGATGGAAGCAAGAACTGGAAAGGGACCCAGAAAGAGACCCAGGGATAACTGCACTATTCAGACATTCCGTAATGGAGGCGATGCCGGCAGCGGTAAAGACAAAACTGGAAGATGTGGTAGGACTTACATCTAAAACTTCAAAAGAATTCTGTGACCATGTGGCTCATGCAGTGGAACAATACAGGAAAGGTGAGCAAAAGATGAAGAATCAAGAAAGAGAGTTGCAAAGAAGACTGACTCAGCTACAACTGGAAGAACTCACAAACAAAAAGAAGAAGGTGCAGGCTGTAATGAAAGACAACAATGAGCCACCAACAGTGATGGCTCCTGTGAATGTAGGACCATTGACACAGACTGCAACAACCAACATGGCAGCTCAGCAACAGGCACTGACACCAGCCACATTGATCACACCAGTCCAGAATGCAACAATGGCACCACCCACAATGACTCCAATGATGGCCAACCAGATGACAACACCCTTCCAGAGCACATTGATGACATCAACTCCAATACATCCAATAATGACTAATCAAGTGATGACAGCACCGCAGAATACAACAATGACGCCTATGCCAGCACCTCAAGGAGCAATGCCAGCCAATGGGCAACAGCCAAATGCGCCCATAGTCATCTATATGCAAGAACAAAGAGGAAACAGAGGTGATCCAAGACAACTGAGAGGAAGGGGGAGACAACAAAGACCAATGGATCGCGCAATGATCTGCTGGGGATGCAATCAGCATGGACACACAAGAAGGAACTGCCCTGTCAACCCATGGCAAGATATGCAACAAACAGGTCCAATGCAGCAAACATGGCAGCAGAACCCACAACCACAAGGACCAGTCAACCCATGGCGAGGCCCAGATGTGGGGTACTAGGGGTGCCCAGAGAATCCTACGGGGAGGAGTCAGTTTCCAGTAATAACCAACAATGCTGACCAAGAACCAATGATGCAAGTAGAAATAGAAGACAAATTAACACCCATGCTTGTGGACACGGGGGCAACGTATAGCTGTCTAAGCCCAGAATATGCATCTCACCTCCCCAGGTCTGGAAAATATGTCAAGACAGTAGGATTCTCGGGACAAACAGTTAATACCAATGACAACCCCTGTAAGCATAAAAGTAAAGAATACTGAAATAAGACTTCCAATCCTGATATCAGAACAGACACCAGTTAATTTGTTGGGAAGGGACGCAATATGTAAATTGAAATTGCAGATTTGGTGCTCCCCGGATGGAATATATGTGGAAGAGCGGGCAATAAAACAAATGACTATGACACTGGACGACAACTTTGAAGAACCTCAAGCCAATGTGTTCTGGGTAGGAAATCTGGATAAAGACATAGAAAGGACTCTAGAAAGATGGGGAAGGTATATAAGAGAACAATTGGAAGACCTGGAGAAGCCAGAGACTGAGTATCATTGTACCATGATATATGACCCTTTGAGAGACTCTGAGACTGAAAAAGAATGGCTGGAACAGACAGGAGGTCAGAAGATCTCATTGACTTCAGAATATCTAGTGATAGGACCAGAAGGTGCAGCACTCCAGATAGAAGAGTGCGAATTTACCAAAAGATGGTTTAGGGTAGAAAAATCAACCCCACATGTCACACTATATGTAAGAAAGGGAGGCCAAGCCAGAGACTTAGGACCCATGATGAAGAAAGCCAAAGAGAAACACTGGATTAATACAGAAAATCCTTTTATTTTTCAGACACCAGATGCAAGCCACTTGAAAATTGTAGACCACTCAGACATGTTAGGAAACCCAAAAATGGTAATAGAAACGGCAAGAAAGACATCAACTAACAAAATAATAGATTCCAAATTGAGGGAATTAATCAACGAAATGGAGCAAAAAGTTCCAAAAGAATTATGGTCACAACATGACACAGATGTAGGTTTAGTAAAGTCTGCAAGCCCAGTGAGAATAAGAGTTAAGTCAGGAGCTATATTGCCCAGGAAAAATCAATACCCCTTAAGACCAGGAGCAGTGGAAGGAATCAGAAAGACAATAGAAGGACTGATAGAAGCAGGAGTGCTGATTGAAACAAAAAGCCATTGCAATACACCCATTTTACCAGTAGAAAAAGCTAACAAAAACAAATGGAGGCTAGTGCATGACTTAAGGGCAGTGAACGAGGTAGTAGAAGACTGGCCAGCAGAAGTACCCAACCCCCATACATTGTTGACAAATGTTCCACCTGCTGCTAACTATTTTACGGTGATTGATCTTTGCAGTGCTTTTTTCAGCATCCCATTGGCAGAAGAAAGCAGGCATCTTTTTTCCTTCACTTATCAAGGTAAACAGCTGACATATACTAGAATGCCACAAGGCTTCAAGCACTCACCACATGTGTTTAACCAAGTATTAAAACTAGACTTAGAAGATTTAAGACTGGATAGCACACTGATACAATATGTGGATGATTTGTTAATTTGCTCTGCAACCCTGGAACAGTGTCATCAAGATTCAATTAAAGTACTTACCAAGCTAGCAGAAGGAGGTCATAAAGCCTCTAAAGAAAAATTGCAGTATTGCCTTCCACAGGTAGAATACCTGGGAAGGATTATTGCACATAAAACTAAGTCAATTTCACCAAGCCAGCTCGAGGGTATAAGCAAGGCACCGCAACCCTTGACAGTGGGCCAGATGATGACCTTTTTGGGAATGACAGGGTTCAGTGCTGATTGGATAGAGGACTATGCTGTAAAAGTGGCTCCTCTAAGAGCATTGATGAAGCAAGCAGGACAACAGAACCTCAGAGAAAGGCTCGCTTGGAGCACTGAGGCCCTGATAGCATTTGAGACGATGAAAAAGGAACTCCAAACTGCACCTGCATTAGCCTTTCCAAATTATGAGAAACCATTCCAATTATATGTAGCAAACAGAAAAGATGGGTTTGCATCAGCCATTCTAATGCAGGAAACATGCAGTGGGAGGAAAAAACAACCAATTGCTTATTATAGCACAAGATTGGACAATGTGGCACAGGGCTATCCTCCATGTTATCAACAGGGGGTAGCAGCCGTGTATTTTGCTTATGAAAAAGCATCTGCTGTGACAATGGGCTATCCAGTTACCATTTATACTCACCATAAGATAACTGAGCTACTAGACAAAGGACGGTTTGTTTTAACCCAAGCGAGATGTCTAACCTATTCTGCTTTACTAACTTATCCTGACATTACTATAAAGAGATGTACAACAGTAAATCCAGCAGATTACGTTCCCCTGGAAGATGAAGGGACACCCCATGAGTGTGTCACAGACTCTCTGGTTTTTAGTCTGCATTTACTCACCTGAGACCAGATTTAGAATCCACTCCAATCATTGACGCTGAAATTAACTATTTTGTAGATGGGTCTTGCTTTAGAGACCATATGGGGAACCATGCAGGTTTTGCTGTTGTAAAGAAAGAAGACTCCTTTACACCAGTTTTGGTGCAGCATTGTGAACAACCTTGTTCAGCACAATTGGCAGAACTGAAAGCCTTGACTGAAGCATGCTCAGACGCCATTAGAACAGCTCCAAAATGAACTTAAAGCCTATATGAAACAACTAACTGCTATACATAGGGCTATTTATGAGCAGGAGCAGAACAGGGGACCCAGGGAGCAAGAAGAAGGACCATGTCCTGTGGTTCCTGGAGATCAGGTCTACGTAAGGGTATTTAGGAGAAGATGGAATGAGCCAAGGCGTGAAGGACCTTATACAGTAGTAAGAGCAACCCCAACAGCAGTACAGGTAGAGGGCAGTACTCAGTGGTATCATTTGAATCACTGTACTAGGGTGCCAAGATTAAACCAGGAGGGCCAAGAAGTGGACTCAGAAAGTGATGAGGAGGAGGAGACACAAGAAGCCCAAAGAGGACAAGTGGACACAGTGGCTGCAGGGGAAGGTAATAATGTTACTGAACCTCATTCTAGGGTTGCTGAAAGAACTGAACCTCGAGATGAAATGCCGGCACATGACGGGTCAACTCCACCAATGGACACGGAACAGGAAGGTGAGAGAGACCCTGTCACTGATCATAGTGTTGATACACATGCTACAGTGCCTCCCACAGACTCAGAGCCTCCAGGAGAATCACACACAGAGGCAGGACCCTCAGCAGATGGAGAACCCTCTACAGAACCAGAGCCATCCAAAAGTGGGACACAACGATATGAAGATCTACAGACAATCAATCCCCAAGACATCGATTTCTCAGACACAAGTTACCCAAAC
The DNA here is from genome assembly GCF_949357685.1 of Gobio gobio. Lineage (NCBI taxonomy): Eukaryota > Metazoa > Chordata > Actinopteri > Cypriniformes > Gobionidae > Gobio > Gobio gobio. The sequence continues at coordinate 65,479,170 of NC_137101.1, read as the reverse complement.
GCCGGCTTTGAAGAACTGCTCGGAGAAATTGACTTTCCGCAAGAGTGGGTTGAACCGTCCTAATGTAACTAGCCAAAAGCAAGGTACTGTCACACACAATCACACCAGACAGAGGAGATCATGGGAATGGATTGGGAACAACAACAATAGTGATAATGAGGTAGATGATGATTTTGATCTAGAGATAAGAAAAGAAAAATTATGGGACATGGCTTATCACAATGGGTGGTATAAGTGGGCAGAATATACAACAAAACAGCTAAAGCCAAATGACTATGTTATGTGCACCTTCCCCGTTACAGAGACCAATAGTAGTGCCCAACCAATATGACAACAGACACTGTGGTAGATTTAATGCAAATTACTGCGTCATAAAAAAGAGTCAGAGACCATATTGCCCATCAGATTGTTTAACAATGCTAGGAAATCCCTATTACAGGAAATTTTATTACCAGATAGGGTGGGGTGATATATGCAGGAAATTAGATGTGAGAATAGACCCAGAAAGAAGAGAAGTTCCGCAGGACTTTGTACTAGACCCAACACTAGAATATGAGTGCTACAACAAAACCCAAGGCAATGAAAATTTGGGAAAATTTAGGGGAAATTGCGCTGTGATTTGGCACCTGGACAGGGAAATGTATAATGAAGATGATCCTAAAATCCACAAATCAACTAGTAATGTGTTTGCAATGGCAACAATAAATACTGAAATGGAGGTAATTGAGGAAAACCAGGACTGTGAGAACACCACCATACATTTCCCTCTGATAGAACCAATGGAAACTCAGAATGAAACAATAGCTGATTACTTTTGGCTGTGTGGAGGGAAACGACTACGATCTACTCTACAGAGTGGATGGAGGGGTTTGTGTGCCAGAGTACAATTGACCCAGGAGGTAGGGATAATAGACTGGAATCCAGAAGGAAATAAGAAATCTGACGATATTCGCAAACCATTAGTGCAACACATAAGAAGAAAGAGAGCATATTCGTCAGATCCTAACATAAAAATAGATGCAATAGGTCAACCGAGAGGAATACCACATGAATTTAAGGCGAGAGATGGCGAGAGACACCGATCGCAAGTTCAGTATGGAGTACCGCAAGGCTCAGTGCTAGGACCGCTACTCTTCACCCTGTACATGCTACCACTGGGAGATATCATTAGGAAGCATGGCGTTAGTTTTCATTGTTATGCTGACGATACTCAGCTCTATATTTCTTCACGCCCTAAAGAAACTTACCAATTCACAAGATTAACGGAATGCATAGCTGATATAAAACATTGGATGACTGGTAATTTCCTGCAACTCAATTCAGAAAAAACTGAATTTTTAATTATTGGACAAAAAAGCTCCACAAGTAGTAACCTAGAATACTGTCTAACACTTGATGGCTGTTCTGTCAAGTCCTCGACGTCAGTGAGGAACCTGGGTGTGCTCTTTGATACCAATCTTTCGTTTGAAAGCCACGTTTCTAGCATCTGTAAAACTGTTTTCTACCATCTTAAAAATAGATCTAAATTACGGCACATGCTCTCAATGCAAAATGCTGAACAGTTAGTTCATGCGTTCATGACCTCAAGGTTAGATTATTGTAATGCTCTACTGGGTGGTTGCCCTGCTCGCTTAATAAATAAACTCCAGCTGGTCCAAAACGCAGCAGCTCGAGTTCTTACTAGAACCAGGAAGTATGACCATATTAGCCCAGTTCTGTCAACACTGCACTGGCTGCCTATTAAACATCGCATAAATTTTAAAATCTTACTTATTACTTACAAAGCACTAAATGGTTTAGCTCCCCAATACTTGAGCGAGCTCTTAACATATTATACTCCATCACGTCTACTGCGGTCTCAAAATTCTGGCCAGTTGATCATACCGAGAATATCCAAATCAACTGCAGGCGGTCGATCGTTTTCCTATTTAGCACCTAAACTCTGGAACAGTCTTCCTAACATTGTTCGGGAAGCAGACACACTCTGTCAGTTTAAATCTAGACTAAAAACACATCTCTTTACTGTGGCATACACATAAAACACTTTTTCAATGAAATGATTGTTAGGCTGCATTAACTAGGTCAGCCGGAACCGGGAACACTTCCCATAACACCTGATGTACTCGTTACATCATCAGAAGAATGGCATCTACGCTAATGTTAGTCTCTCTGTTTTATCCCGAGGTTTACTGCAGTCAGCTGGATCCGGGCCGTATCCAGATCAGATGGTGGACCTGCGCCCAGAGAAGACCAACACAGGACCCCGAAGTGTCTGGGAGACCGTGATTAGACTCCCCCTGAAACTGCCTCATCGACACGGCATCTCAATAAACCCGTCTCCTGCGTGTTGCCTCCGATCATTCGAATATTGCACTTTAATAATTATTTAATCAACATCATCCTCAATAAACCCGTCTCCAGCATGTTGCCCCCGGTCCCTCGAATATTCTGATCTATTATGACCTCCGAGCTGTAAAACTGCCAGAATAATAATAATAATACGCTGTTTGTTAATTGGCCAGAGGAGAACTGGCACCCCGACTGAGCCTGGTTTCTCCCAAGGTTTATTTTTCTCCATTAGGTCACCTAATGGGGTTTTGGTTTCCTTGCCACTGTTGCCTCTGGCTTGGCGTGCTCAGTTGGGGACACTAAATTTTTCAACTAAACATCGAAATACATCTAAATAATAAACTAAATTAACCATTTAAACTAAATTACTGATCAAATTATTGATCTAAAGCCCACACTGTCACTGTATGATACTTGAAATTTTTCCAGAATGGCTATACAGCTGAATAAAATTATGCTGCATTATTTTCCTGTTTAACACTGTAAAGCTGCTTTGAAACAATCTACATTGTTAAAAGCGCTATATAAATAAAGTTGACTTGACTTGACTTGATAGCATCTGGATTTGAGTCAATATTTGTTTGGATAACCCCTAACAAGAATGCAGAATGGATAAACTACATCTACTATAATCAGCAGAGGTTTATTAACTACACTGATACAGCATTAGATGCATTAGGAGGTCAATTAAAAGCTACAAGTAAGATGACATGGCAAAACAGACAGGCATTGAACTGGTTGACAGCAGAAAAAGGAGGGGTATGTGTGATGTTTGGAGCTGACTGTTGTACTTTTATTCCCAATAACACAGCCCCTAATGGATCCTTTACTAGGGCCATGAAGAAATTAAAGGCCCTCAGACAAGAGGTTACAGAAAATGCAGGTAGCCAAAAAGGCGTTGGACAGTGGTTCGACTCACTGATGGGAACATGGAAAGAATGGTTGATGAAGGTGGGAGTAATTGTAGCAATAGCAGTTGGAATTTTTGCGTTGGTGTTTTGTTGTGTTATGCCTCTCCTTAGAACGATGATGTCCAATGCTGCAACCAAACAGATGGTCAATATATCGGTACAAAGACAGGGAACCAGCCCTGAAGTATATCCCATAGGGCCGGGAATAGATGAGCTGGATGACTTCCTGTGAAGGGCCCATCATGAAGTAAGGAAAGGGGAGCCACCTTTTATTTTCAAATTTTTGTGTTGACATTTTTATACTGTGTTTTTGTAGAATTAGGGAGCTAGCCCCACTGTGTATTTTATTTTGGGGAAAATAGAAAGGTCCTTAGAAGAAGACAGAGTAGGCAGTTAGACTAGGATACCTTTTTAAAGGCCCCCTTTCCAACATAATCTAGTTCTTTATATTATACTCACAGGTACACTCATATGGTTTACTTGTTTTACTTCATTTTGTGAAAAGATGGGTGGCTGGATTCAGCCAGGTTGTGGATGAAGGAAAGAACTGAACTTGTGGGGACAGGACTTAACCAGAGGGCATAGGTATGGGACTCGCTTTAAGTCCCAAAGGGGGGATGTGTTGAAAAATTTCACAAGTGTATTTCATAGGCATGCCCAAAGAACATGTATTGACCACTCTGGTGTTCCTGAGCTGTGCAGGAATGATTCAAAACGGCGGCTTTGTCGGTTTCAAAAAACTGCTAGAGCTAGAACGCCAGCTTCCAGTAACTCAAAGGCATATGAAAGAGTTACGTATTTTGTCGCAGCTCCTCTTGATTCAGTCTCCTCAAGTCTGGAGGTTGCATGTGTCAAATCCCTCCAAGGTGGTACTGCCTCCAGTGGTAACTGCATGAAAAGTGGGATTTTCGACCCCATAAACGCCTGTATACTCCCGAAAATCTCCCTAATTTTCGGCAGTTTTTGACAATTTAGAGGCAGCGAACGTCGCGTTCGTCTGTGCCACAAATTGTCGTAAACGAACCATGACGTAGGTGGAGAGCCCCCCCGCTGAGACCGCGCGGAAGGTGGAGAGCCCCCCGCTGAGAGACCGCGCAGAGGTGCGACGCCTCTAATTTGCATATGAATAGCAGCGAAACCAGAGAGTCAACGGCCAGACTTGAATTTACTCACTCAGTATTGGCTGAGGCCACAACTTTTAAACAAGAAAAAACCCTCGTGATTGGTTGGCAGATCACTGCAAACCAATCATTATTGGCCCCCCTGGCTCATTATAAATGTAAACCCCAATAATAATAATAAATATAAAATAAATATATAATATATGTTGTAATAATTTATGTTTTATATTAATGTTAGTGCTATGAAGTACACTATTCATACCATCAAGGAATATATGGGACAATTATACGGACCGTGCCGTTTATTCAAAGAAAGAGCTTAATATATAAACACACAGCTGTTCATTCAAAGAAAGAGCTTTATTGTCAAACACAACTAGTACAGTGCAGCAGTATCTTATGTTGTCCTCCAAAAACGTCAAAAAGAAGTGCCCAACACATTAGGGGAACACAGGCGTATATGGTGAGTCGCCCTGTACTTCGGTGTGGCCTCTAATCTGGATTGCAAAGTGTTACAGAGTTCGGTGAGCTCCAGGCTGCGAGAGGGCGGTGGTCGCACAATCCATCCAGACACCCCGTCAACAATGCCGTCTTCCTCATCAGATATGAGTTCAATGGTTGCAGACTTCCAAATGTCCACCTCATCCGGAGCCAGCACACTTCGTCTTGCTTCCAGCAACTGTAATACAATCCATAAAGACAATAAGCAACCTGAAAAATACTCACATTGACAAAAAACGGTTCTAATATAATAAATCTTACCCTTTTTCTTCTTGATCAACTCCGAGCTAAACTCTTCGCAGTTTCCGCCTGCGATACAAGTTCAGGTTGTTTGTATCTGAAACAATTCTGAAAACAATTACATGAGACTGGTATTAATAAAAACAGTCACGGTAAAATTAAACAAGGAATGAGAAAAACATTATTAGTCATACTTACACACAATGTCGTCATGTTCAGCGGTTAAATCTGGACTCGCGGAAATCGCTCCAAGCAGATAATTCAATTCAATTCAATTCAAATTTATTTGTATAGCGCTTTTCACAATACACATTGTTTCAAAGCAGCTTCACAGAAAGTGCATTTCATAAATGTACATTGAAAAATGTTAGAAAGAGAATGTTAAAGAAAAATGTTAGGATAAGTTAATCAATCATGTATTATTTTAGGCCATAACAACGCTGGCGTTGAGTCGTCTCTTCACAGGCGTCGAGTCGTCTCTTCACAGGCGTCGAGTCGTCTCTTCACAGGCGTCGAGTCGTCTCTTCACAGGCGTCGAGTCGTCTCTTCACAGGCGTCGAGTCGTCTCTTCACAGGCGTCGAGTCGTCTCATCACAGGGGAATCTGAAGTCTCCATGAGAGGCTGGATACAAACTGGAGCTGACGAACTAGTTACCTCGGGACTAGTGTCCCGAGATAACAACAGAAAAGCAGATGGGAAATAATTAGCATAGCTGCTGTTCAGAATATTAATGCTGTTGGTGCGATTTAACTGTAGTATAAAACGTATTTATAATGTGAATGCTTGGCTAAAGAGATGCGTCTTTAATCTAGTTTTAAACTGGGACAGCGAGTCTGAACCTCGAACAATATCAGGAAGACTATTCCAGAGTTTAGGAGCTAAATGTGAAAATGCCCTCCCTCCTTTAGTGGACTTAGATATCCTAGGAATGACCAGAAGCCTCGAGTTTAGTGATCTTAAAGAGCGCGATGGATTGTAGGGCGATAAAAGATCCGTTAAATACACTGGAGCTAAACCATTTAGGGCTTTATAGGTCAGTAGCAATACTTTGTAATTGATACGGAACTTAATAGGTAACCAGTGTAGAGATGATAAAATTGGTGTTATATGATCATATTTTCTTGACCTAGTAAGAACTCTAGCAGCTGCGTTTTGGACTAACTGTAGCTTGTTTATTGATGATGCAGGACAACCAGCTAATAAAGCATTACAGTAATCTAGTCTCGAGGTCATGAATGCATGAACTAATTTTTCTGCATCAGAGCTAGATAGCATGTTACGTAGCTTAGCAATGTTTCTAAGGTGGAAAAATGCCGTTCTTGTAACATATGAAATATGATTTTCGAAAGACAAGTTGTGGTCTAATATAACACCCAGGTCTTTTACTGTAGTGGATAAAGCGACAGGACATCCTTCCAAGTTAAAGTTGTATTGTGAGAGGTTTTGTGGGCAGTTTTTTGGACCAATAAGTAATACCTCCGTTTTATCTGAATTCAATAGCAGAAAATTACACGTCATCCAGTGTTTAATATCATCAACACACGCTGTCAGTTTAGATAATTTAGCGTTTTCATCTGGTCGTGATGAAATATATAATTGAGTGTCATCAGCATAACAGTGGAAATTAATTCAATGTTTTCTTATAATATTACCAAGTGGCAGCATATATATAGAGAATAGCAGAGGGCCTAGCACGGATCCTTGCGGCACCCCATAGTCTACTGATGTTATCTCTTTTTTTCCCCATTTAGACAGACAAAATGGTAGCGGTCTGATAAATACGATCTAAACCAGTTTAATGCCTGTCCCTGTACACCAGTGTAATTTTGAAGTCGATCTAATAGTATTTTATGATCTATAGTATCGAACGCAGCACTAAGATCGAGTAGAACTAGTATTGAGATACAGCCTTGGTCAGAAGCTAGAAGTAAATCATTTGTGATTTTAACGAGCACGGTTTCTGTGCTGTGATGCGGCCTGAATCCTGATTGAAATTTTTCATAGATATCATTTTCTTGCAAGAAAGAGCACAATTGAGTGGACACAACTTTTTCTAGTATTTTAGACATGAATGGAAGATTTGAAATTGGTCTGTAATTTGCTAGGTTATTATGATCTAATTGTGGCTTCTTAATGAGAGGTTTTATGACTGCCAACTTGAATATTCTTGGAACATGACCTAAAGATAAAGACGAGTTAATAATATTGAGAAGAGGCTCTTCCACTACAGGTAACAACTCTTTCAGTAGTTTAGTGGGTATTGGGTCTAATAAACATGTTGTTGGTTTAGATGCAATGATAAGTTTATTTAGCTCTTCCTGTCCTATGGTTGTAAAGCGGTGTAGTAGTTCTTGAGGGGCGATAATTGCGGTTGAATCATAAGATATCATTAATGATTGTACATTTACAATTTTGATTCTGATGCTTTCTATTTTGTCAGCGAAGAAGTTCATAAAATCATTACTACTAAACTGTAACGGAATATTTTGTTCAGGCGATGCTTGTTTATTTGTTAGTCTAGCCACAGTGTTAAATAAAAACCTTGGATTATTGTGGTTATTTTCTATTAGTTCTCTCTAACCTTTTTTTTTTGCCAGAATATATTTATTAAGTTTTATGTATACACAAACACAAAACAAACAACAACAATGCCTATCAGAAAGCCATCTCTGTACAAAGCAACGGTTTACAAATATTTATCACTTGTCTTTAAAATGAAAGTATAAAGTAAAAAACATGAGTTATACAAAAATCAGATGTTACACCTTATTATTCAGAAGTGAACTGCAGTGTCCATACATCTCAGTCATTGTTATCTGTTAAATCCAAATCTTTGACATAATCAATAAAAGTATTCCAGATATTCTCAAAAAGTCCCTGTTTGCCTTTTAGCACATATGTAATCCTCTCTAGTGGCAGAGCAGACAGCATCTGTCGTAACCATAAAGTGCCTCTTGGTCTACATGTTTTTTTCCAAAATAAAGCTATACATCTTTTGGCATTAAGCAGACTAAGGTCTATAAATATACGTTCAGTTTTAGTATAGTTATGCTTCGTTGGATATAACTTTCCTGTAGCTCAAACAGTTGAGCATGGCACTAGCAATGCCAAGGTCATGGGTTCGATTCCCAGGGAAAGCAAGAACTGACAAAATGTAAAATGTGTACCTTGAATGCAATGTAAGTCGCTTTGGATAAAAGCGTCTGCCAAATGCGTAAATGTAAATGTAAATATAAGCCCAACAAAAACAATTTTGGATCCAATATTATTTGTTTGGAAATAATATTTTGAATAATGTCTCTTACTTCTTCCCAAAAGAGTGTGATTTCTGTACAATGCCACATACAGTGAATTAGTGTTCCTCTACATTGTTTACACTTTGAACACACATCGGGAATGTTTCCATTATATCGGCAGAGTTCCACTGGAGTCACATATGTTCGCATTAACCATTTAAATTGAATAACTTTAAGACGAGTATTTATTGATGTTGTGTGGGCTAAAATGCATGCATTCTGCCAGTCTTCCTCTGAAAGTTGTAATGACAAATCATCCTTCCAAGCTCTAAATCTATCATGTGAACTTTCAGAAACGTAAGACATAATCAGATTATAAAACTGAGAAATAATGCCTTTCTTTTGACTATCTTTTAACAACATTTCCTCCAAGTCTGAAATGGTGGGTTTCGTTAATATATTGTTTTGACTTGCTCTTATAAAACTCCTGAGTTGAAGATATTTAAAGAAATGTTTTTTATCCAAGTGAAATTTATCTTGTAATTCTTGAAAGGTCATAAGTATGTCAGATTTGGTAAATACACATCTTGAACCGTTCTCAGTCCCTTGATTTCCCATAACTTAAATGTTGCATCTGCCCTGCCTGGTGGAAAAAATTGGTTGCCCCATAGTGGACTGAATTGAGACAGACAGTGTGGATCTTTCAAAAGTGCCTTCACATCACTCCATACTTTTATCATGTTTTTAAGAATTGGGTTTTTAATTTCTCTTTGTAGTTTCTTTATTGTATTTGAGTATATATATGAGGGAAGAGGTAGGTTCAATCCCTGTGATTCCAGTTCTATCCAATGCGGTGAATGATTAGTATAGTAAAACATTATAGACCTTAGTTGCGCAACCCAATAGTACAACTTAAAATTAGGACATTTCAAACCTCCACGTTCATAAGGCAGGTACATTAAAGACAAAAGAAGTCTTACCCTTTTATTATTCCAGAGAAAGCGTGTAAACATTTTCTTCATTTGTGAGAAGAAACCAAATGGGGGTGACAGGGGAATATTCTGAAACAGATATAGTAGCTTTGGAAGAATGTTCATTTTTAAAATGTTAATTCTCCCAATTATCGATATGGGCAGCGGCATCCATCTATCAACTGAATTTTGTATTCCTGTTACTAAAAGATTGTAATTTAAGTCAACAATTTTTTCTAGGCTTGGTAAAATCTGTATCCCCAAGTACTCAAATTGTGTCACAACATTAAACTGTATAACATCTGGGATTGGATTGGATCTTTCATGTTTATTTAACAATAAAATAGAAGACTTGGTTTTATTGAGCTTGTAACCTGAAATTTCACTAAATGACTGGATGACTTCCAGAATGATCTGTATTGATGTGTTTAAATTCGAAATAAATAAGATCACATCATCTGCGAACAAAGAAATCCTATGTTCAGATGGTCCTATTGTAATTCCACTAAGTTGGGGATGGGAGCGTATTGCAATTGCAAATGGTTCTATTGCTAACGTGAATAATAAAGGTGAGAGCGGGCAACCTTGTCGGCATCCGCGTTTTATTGCTATCGGTTGAGAAATATTTCTATTAGTGATGATTTCGGCAGTGGGATTGTCATATAATATTTTGACCCATTTGATAAAATTGCTACCGCATCCAAACTTTTCTAATATCCGGAAAAGATATGGCCATTCAACCCTATCAAAAGCCTTTTCGGCATCCAATGATAAAAAAGCTGTGTTTGGCGCATCCTTTTTATAATGAATAATATTTAATAATCTTCGTACATTGTGGAAGCCCTGCCTTCCCGTGATGAATCCATTTTGATCTAGATTTATTACATAAGGAAGAGTTTTTTGTAATCTTCTTGCTAATAATTTAGAAATGATTTTCAAATCTGAATTCAAAAGACTAATGGGTCTTAGATTTTCACATTTATCTAAAGGTTTTCCTGGCTTAGGCAGGAGAGTAATCAAGGCTGTATTTAGTGAAGAAGGGAGAAAATTTGATTGAAAGGTTTCTTCAAACATGTCTAATATAGGTACCAAAAGTTTATTCTTAAATTTCTTATACAGATCTATGGGAATGCCATCAGGTCCTGCTCTTTTTCCAGATTTCATGCTATCAATGGCTTGTCCAATTTCTTCTATTGTTATTTTTGAATTTAAATTAACTCTATCATCCTCCGAAATAATGGGTATATCCAGTGTTGGGAACGTTACTTTAAAAAAGTAATTAGTTATAGTTACTCACTACTTGTTCCAAAAAGTAACTGAGTTAGTAACTGAATTACTCTATAATAAAAGTAACTCGTTACCAGGGAAAGTAACTATTTGCGTTACTGTAAAAAAAAAAAGTTGCTATAAGTCATAGAATTTAGATTTTTTTTTAACCAGTTTTCACAAGTCAGTTGAAATGAGTAGAACAGACAAGTGTTTGTACATAACTTTCAATATTTATTGCACGTCGACAGACAGCAAGATGTTTATCCTGCACTTCAAGTATTATCTTTGTAAGAAAAGTAAACAGTTACACCATAAAAAGTGCATTTAACTCTGGCAAATTAAATCAAACTCTCTCAACCTGAGACAACTGGTCAAGTAAACAACATGTACTTACAAGTGTTTTGTTCACAACAATAGTAAACGTTTAAACAACAAAAAAGTGTGATTAGCTATGTAGTCTTATTCTTAATTAAATAAATCAAACTCCCAATCTCAGACAACTGGTCTGGTATTTTCTTCAAAAGGACATTTAAAAGTAGTTAAAATTATTTAAAAGTAGTTAAATAATATAAAGTGTGTTTGCAGTAACTGAAGCAAATTAAATAAATCAAATAACAACTTGAGATAAATAGTCTGGAAGACATAGGCTGCTGTATTTATTTATCTTCATTAAAAAAGTAAACAGTTTAATAAAGACCCATCCAAAAACTCCTTCTAAAACACTCATCTATTCATGTGTCCGTCGTGTCTCCGACTAACCCATGTAGCCTAACCATCCTACCCTTCAAACCACTGATTGTATCTAAGAAGCAGCAGCATTTCAAACCTCTTGTCTGTCAGCCTGTTTCTCTTTGGGGTGAAGACTAGCTTCCCCAGGCTAAATAGTCTCTCCACTGGGGCACTGGATGGAGTGGCTGCATTGTATTTGAGTGAAATTTTTTTTATTAGTGGGAATCCATTAAGAGTGTCCATCCCTTGTGCTCCTGATTTTAAATAGTCAGCAACTTGGCTTTCCACAGAAGCAGAGGTGTCCTCCTCATCCTCAAAAGAAAAGAATTCATCCTCTATGGCTGAGTCGGTGCTGAGGCTGCGTGTTGGTGCGTTGGTACCTGTTGGCTGGTCTTCATCTTGAGCACTTTTTCGGCACTCCGCCAACAGACTTGCCTTGGCGTTGTCCTTCCTTTCCTGTGTCCGCAGCCAACGTAGTTTAAATCTGGGCAGTGTCACCGCAGCCAAGACGGCAGTCTCACTTTCCAGCACCTCTGAAAATCTGGTTTTGATTGCCTGAAATGAGAGACACACACACACACACACACACACACACACACACACACACACACACACACACACACACACACACACACACACACACACACAATGAGCTAAGAGATATACAATTCATTTTAATTTGATTTCATAATTCATAATTAATACATATTTCATGTATGGGAGTATATATATTCAATGTATTTGAAGAAATACTAGCTCTTACCTTGACAACAGCCTCCGGAAGGTCACCAAGGATTTGGAGGCCAGTCTTCAAGTCCAGGGTTTTGGAGATCAATGTCTCCAGTGTGGGTAGGAGGGTGCCATAGAAACAATTGTCTTCGCCCTGAAGAATGTCAAGGGCTACTGTTAGTGGCTTCATCACTGTGCAGTATTCTCTGAGGAACTGGTATTCCCGATCTGTGATGGCCTTCAAACCAAAATTGTAGGAAATGGTGTTCAGCTCGGCGATTGGGAATTCACAGACACGAGCAACAGCATCATGAAAGGAGTTCCATCTGGTCGTACATGGGACAAGGAGCTTCCTTTCAAGGACTTCATCCACAACCTCTGCAGCCACTGTGGAACGGCTGGCCTTGTTCCACAAAGCTGTGCATTTGGAGGTGGCACTTCTGTACACAGCTTTTATGCCTGGCCTTGAAAGTAGCCACTTGTCCACATCAGAGCATGAAATAAGGTTTGCTGTGTGTGATGCACATCTGTGGTGTGGTGGCAAAGTCACAACATCCTCTATCACATCCTCTTCCACATTCATGTCTTGTAAGGTATTATGAAGGTCGATAAAAGTCACATCATCATCATCATCATCATCTTCCTCCCCAGAGTCATCACCCTGAATGGGCTGGTAAACTTTAAAGGCTTTAACAAAATTCGAACCATTGTCTGTGACAGTAGCTGTGATTTTGTTAGAAATACTGAAGGATGAGTGGATATTGTCCAGTTCAGTAGCAATGCTGTCATACGTATGACGGCCCTTGAAACGTCTGCAGGCCAAGGCTGCTTTCTTTCGCTCTAGGCTGTGTGGATCTAACCAGTGGGCAGTCACGCCGAGGTAACTGCGGTTGTTCGCAGTCCAAATATCTGCAGTTGTAGACAAAAAGTCCAACTCTTCAAAACTCTTTTTAAGCTCTGTGTTCATTTTGGTGTACTCAGCATCTAGGTAATTAGCAAATGTCTTTGAACATGGCGTACAGGCCCCTGCTTTCTTAGGTATTTTAGCAATAATGGCTCGGAATGAATCATCCTCCACCGTCGATAATGGCAACATACTTTTAACAACATACCTGCCTATCATACGGTTGACTTCAGCCTGTGTCATAGGTTTTTGTTGTGAGGCAGAAATATCTAGCTTTTGCTGCTTGGAGGACTTTGCTCCGAGTCCTTCTTTGCTAGTGGACGGCGAGCTATCGTCTGTGGTGGAGGTATCGGTGTTTTTGGCCACTAGCTTTGTAGATGCGTGTGTCGTTGTGAGATGCTTCATTAAATTAGAGTTGCTTACAACGGATGTAGACAAAGTCTTCGCTCCTGGACATAATGTACACATTACATGCACGTTCTTGCCTTTGACCACAATGAATTTGAAGTAGTGCTTATATCTCCACCTTGAAAATGCCAACTTTTCATCGGATTGCTCCTGACTCGCCATCTCGCTGCTTCTGTGTGACTGTGTGTGTGTGTGTGGCTCGTGTGTTGGCATGTGTGTAAAACACTGGCTCTGATTGGCTATCATGAAACATGACTCTGCCTTAGCCAATCATAATCGCTTACCTCGTTATTAACCCACCTCCTCTCTAGCTGTGAGCCAGGGGTGCATAAGGATTACACCGTTTATTCAAGCAATACATAGTAACGCACTGCATTTAACGTCCAGTAACGTTAACGGCGTTGAAGCGACGGGAAAAATAATTAGTTAGATTACCCCGTTACTGAAAAAATAACGTCGTTACCTAATGCCGTTCTTTTAAACGGCGTTATTCCAAACACTGGGTATATCTATTTTATTTAGAAAGGTATTTATATCGCCAAGTTTAATTGATGCTTGTGCTTTATACAATTCTTCATAATAGCTCTTAAACGCATTATTAATTTCTATTGGATCCAACAGTGTCTTCCCATTTGATATTATTGAAGTGATTGGCGATTTTGTTTCAAGCTGTTTTATTTGCCATGCCAACAATTTGCCAGCCCTATCACCTTGTTCGTAAAATGTCTGTTTCAAGCGTAGAAGACTTGAGGCAGCTCTAAAAGCAGACTGCTTATCATATTCAGCTCTTAATATTAATAATTCTTTCTCCAATTGTGAATTACTAATATTTTCAGAATTATTTACTTTCGTTTGAAGGGCTCTTATTCTATTTTCCAAATGTATTCTAGTTTCCTGTGTCTTTTTTGATTTAGAACCTGTATAACTGATGATATGCCCTCTCAGGAATGCCTTGAAAGCTTCCCACTTAACGCATGCAGTGGTTTGTTTAGTGTTAATTTGAAAGTACTCCTCTATATGTTTTTCTAAATATTTCATCAAGTCTTCGTCTTGTAACCATTTATGTTGGAAATGCCATCTGGGTGGATCTCTAAATAATTTATCATCTCTGTAGACCAAACAGCATGGTGCATGATCCGAGATCACAATATTATCATAAGAGCAGTCAAAAATTTTAGATTGCAATTCTGAAGAGACAAGAAAAAAATCTATTCTAGAGTATGTCTTAAATGTACCCGAATGACAGGAATAAGCTCTAATATTCGGTTTTCTCTCTCTCCATATGTCTAATAAATTTAAATCTTTCATAAACCTATGTATTGTAGCCCTACAGTTGTTATGTGAATTATCAACCCCAGTTGATCTATCTATTTCTGGGTTTAATGTGCAATTAAAGTCCCCGGCTATCATATGGAGTCCTGGAAGCGTTGAAAGAGTAAGAAATAGGTCAGTATAAAAATTGCTATCATCCACATTAGGACCATAGACATTTGTTATATTTAGCATTTCTGATAACAAAGATCCTTGAAGTATTAGAAACCTTCCCCTTTTATCTTTAATAATATTTTTTATTTTAAATGGAACCGACTCATGAATTAGTGTCATAACTCCTCTAGCTTGAGATGTAAACGATACTGCGTACACAGTGCCCTTCCATCTCCTTCTCACCCTTATACTATCATCAATGAGATGAGTTTCTTGCAACAGTACAATTTTAGCATTCATTTCTTTCAGTTTATTCATAACCTGTTTTATCTTTTGAAGACGTTGCAGACCTCTGCAGTTCCATGAAATAAAATTAAGATTCACTTCTTGAGACAACTTATATAAAGGAAAAAAAAACAAACAGATTTTTCCAGGTTGCTTTGAAATGTAACACTATCCTTGCTTATAGGCGTAACAAATTGGGATGTTAGAACAAACATCCAACACTCTGAACTACCCCCCTCTCCCCTCCCCCACTCAAGAGGGTACCCCACCCCCTGCTGTTGGTCTCCCGTTATTGCTAGGACCGGTCCACACCAGTGAGGATCAGTCAAACCACTCTCTTGTTCCAACCTACTCCAATTACTACTGCTGCTGCTACTCTCTAACAAGTATTAACTTGTAGCTCCTGCTCATTTCGATTAACACTCGGCCTATTATGTGATAACACCTTGATTTCTCTCATAACAATGTGACATCTTATGATCACTGTTGAATAGAAGTTCTCAGTTATGCTGTATAATACACTTTTGTAAATATATAGCGTCAAACTTTAGTACAGAATAATTACATGTCAGTCATTCTCTATGTCTTGCTTGCAACAAAATCACAAACCACATTAATTGGCTCTGTCATCTTGTGTTCCTGTCTCGTCTTCATGTTAGTGTTCTTGCATTCTCCTGAGGAAAACGTGCGCGTCAGCGGGGGTTTTAAAGGAATAAGTTTTGCCCTCGTGAGTCACCAGCAGGGTCGCAGGATGAGACATTCCATGGCGAATACCCAGTTTGCGTAACTTCTTCCTCAGCTGGGCAATTCCCGTAGCCAAATCCGGGTAGAAACGGACTTGTTGGTCTTTGTAATAAACCTCCTTTTTCTCCCGTGCAGCGGTGTAAACTGCCTGCTTGACCTTATAGTTGTGGAACCTCATTATCACGGTCCTCGGGCGCGATGCGTTGTCGTTCTTTGGTCCAATTCTGTGTGCTCTTTCCAAAGTAATTGAAGACTGCAGCCCCCCACTCTCCAATGCCTCGGGGATCCATTCCTCCAAAAAGGCAAACATGTCCCCTCCCTCAGCGCCCTCTGGCAAGTTCACAAGCCTTAGATTGTTTAAACGAGATCTGGCTTCTAAATCTATAAGCTTATCTTCCATGGTTTTGTTCTTAGCTTGTAGCGTGTTGACTTTAGCTTGCAAGCTAATTAGCTCGTCTTCTGCGGTGGAAATGCACTCCTCCGCATGGGACATGCGTTCACTGCAGTCGCTAATCTCCTTTTTCACATCTTGTAGAGTTGCGGTCAGTTTATCAAGCTTAGAGGTGAACCCTGTTTCCATTGAGCTTAATTTTGCCAGTATTTTATCAGCTTTGGTGCCTGGTGGTTCATTTTCAGTTTCAGTTTCAGTTTGCGTAGACATGGCCTGGTTAGCCTTGGTTGCTTCGTCACGAATATTACAGTCAAATAGGCTCGATTGTCTGGTTGTCCCACCTTTCGACTTATGTGACTTTACCGAGCTAGGCATCACACCTCAAAATCTTCTTATTTTTGAGACTAAAAGTGAGCAGGAGAGCTTTTTTGCAAACTTAGCAGCAGAGCAGCAAAAAACGCGTCTTCTTACATGGCCACCATAACCGGAAGTCCCTCTCTAACCTTTTTTAATCTAATTGGTGCTACAATTTCTAATGTACTAGAGAAAATGGTGCTCATACTGCTAGTCATTTCCTCTAGTTCATCTGTTTGTTTGGGTTCACTGAGCAGCTGAGTCAGATCAGGTAAGCTATCAGGTAAGCTATAAAAAGCCAGGCAAAGACTGTACCACCTGCGCCAGCTGAGGAAATTCAGGGTTTCACCAGCCATCCTGAAAACTTTCTATCGAGGGGCGATAGAAAGTGTCCTGACTCAGTGCATCACAGCGTGGTACGGGAACAGCACCAGTCACGACTGCAAAGCCCTGCAAAGAGTGGTGCGCTTATCCGAGCGCATCTCAGGCTCAGCTCTCCCGTCTCTGCAGGACATCTACACCAAACGCTGCAGAGGTAGAGCTACTAAAATCATCAGAGACATTAATCACCCTGCAATCTCTCACTTCACCCTGCTGCCATCTGGTAAGCGCTTCCGTAGCCTGATGGCAAAGACTGAAAGACTCAGGAGGAGTTTCTTCCCCCAGGCCATCAGACTCCTGAACTCAGTCACGTGACTCACTTCACCCCCGCACACACATAAACATACAGTCTTTTAACATTAACATCCACATACTGCAATTGCACTGCACTTTACGTCCCTATTGTTACTGCGTAACAACCTGTAATAAACCTTGCACATTATACTTCTTTATATATACATATTATATATTTTATGTTAACCACTTATTTTTAAGTCTACAGTTTCTCACTTATCATATCCACATATTTTTTATATTTTTATTTTTATCTTATTTCCTATTTTTATCTTTTACTTGATTTATTTATAATTCTACTTATGTTAATACTTTTTATTCTAATTTTATTCTATTTCTATTTAATTTCTTGTAACTGTTATTTGCACTGTCCATGGAGCGGACCTGTTTACATTTCACTGCCAGTTGTATATTGTGTATATAACTGTGTATGTGACAAATAAAACTCTTGAATCTTGAATATTTGAGAATCTATCTATAGTGGTTGGAAGGATTGTTCTGCCTGGTCGATAACATGGCGCAACATGACAGATTTCAGCAGTACGCAGTATGCAAGTTACCATGTAATGGTCAGTGACATCATCACTTTGCGGTATAATATCTATATCGGTTGGGTTGGTTCCATGTGATATAATTAAATCTAGTGTGTGATTAAGACGATGAGTGGGACCAGTGACGTTTTGCTTGACCCCAAAGGAATTTAATAGATTTGTAAACGCAGCCCCTAACGCATCATTTGTGTTATCTACGTGTATGTTAAAATCTCCAACAATTAATGCTTTATCGACGTTGACCAATAAATCTGAGAGAAAGTCTGCAAACTCTTTTAGGAAATCAGCATAGGGCCCTGGAGGTCTATATACAGTAGCCAAGGCTAGAGATAATACGGATTTCTTTCTTACATCTAAGAGCGTAACATTTGGCACTAGTACTTCAAACGAATTAAACCTGTGACCTGTTTTATGAGTAACATTAAGAATATCTCTATAGATTGTTGCAACACCGCCCCCACGACCAATCAGACGGGGCTCATGCTTATAACAGTATCCTGGTGGAGTAGACTCATTAAGACCGAAATAATCATTTGGCTTAAGCCAGGTTTCAGTAAGGCAAAGTACATTGCAACTATTATCTGTGACCATTTCATTTACAATAACCGCCTTAGGTGTGAGCGATCTAATGTTTAGAAGACCTAGTTTTAGAAATTGTTTTTGTTCACTAATATTGCGATTTTCTGGTTTAATCACAATTAGATTTTTCCTAGATCCTACAGTAGATTTACAGTAGATAAGAGGTCACGGCTTCGTTATGAGGCGAGGATAGTCTGTGTAAACAAAATGTGCAGTTATAAGCTCGGATCTATTAACGCATCCATTTCCTTATACAGCTGAATAAAAGCATATTCTTTCAATCGTAACGTTACATACCCATGCTCTGGTTCATAGCGCCTAAAGTTTGCCTCAGAGTTGTGAAGACGCCGGACAGCCTCCTGAAAAATACAAGACAAAAGACACTTATATATAAAAACGCAAACTGGTTCTGCAAACGTTACTTTTAGCGTGGGCTACTTTAAAAATAATATTACGCTTATACATAAAAATATTCTTACCGCAATCTTGGGATTGTGCACCCGTCTTCTCTTCTTGGAGTTATTTTCTTCCACAGCACAGCTGTTTTTCGACTCAAAAGCAGCCCACTTATCCTCCATGGACAGCAACCTGGAGTTTATTACATCAAACTTCTCATTCAGATTGTTCGTAAGTAGAGTAAGCTGACGAGACAGGCCACTCATAGCATTCAGCAGTTTCTTCTCATCGGTCATCGGACTGGCTGAAAGGGGTTGGTCGCGTCCATTCAGAGGAGTTGAAGGAGAGCTGAAGGCGAGGCGGCGTCCTGTCATTGTTGATCACGCAAAGCAGCAAAAACACAGAAAATGTAAAAAAAACAAAAAAAAGAGTCCAAAACACGTCTGTTTAAAGCTCGTCTTGTACGCGTCATGGCCTTGAACTCGCACGTGATTGGACGAGGGCGAGAAGCTCGTCGGGCTCCTCCAATCACATGCGAGGTCATTGTTATAAGGAATATCTCGAGAGACGTGCGCGCATACAAATGAGCAAGCGGTGTGCATAAACTCTGTGATATCAACACGGTGTGCTGTCAGTTGAAAGATGGAAGTCCCAAGACTGAAGAAACGACCTTGGCGCTTCTGTGAACATTGCAACACTGAACTGTGTCATACACAGTATTTTGACCACAGAAAGCGCTATTTCAAAAATGGAGTTTGGGAGAAAAAATTAAAAAGGTCTACGTCAGATAGCGTCCAGACCCTGCTGCTATCCAGTCATGACCCACCTGCTGTGAGTGATGTACCGTCAATGTGTAAAGACCCGGAAGATAACTTGACTGCAGTTGGAGAGATTGATGGAAGCAAAATGCACTCCGAGGACCCAGGAAAAAGTGCTTGAAGAATTTAAAGAAATGCACCCAGCGAATAGCAGTTCAGACAACGGTGAGCATCACAATTTAACTGTTACACCTGTACAGCTAATGTTACAGATATTGCCTCTCCTTTAAATTGTCTAGTTAAATGTGGTTGATTTTCACTGTTGTGGTTATTGTAATAGTAATTTATAATTAAATAGGAATCGTGTTATAATCCATAACGTTATCTTTTGCTCGTTGCTGTTTTTCAGACGAAACAGCAGATGACCAAAGCATTCATCTTTTCCTGGACTCCTGCGATTCAGAGTCAGTGCAAGATGATGAAGACATCTCTTTTTGTGTGGTAAGCATGAAATTACCTTTGAATACTAGTATAACATTCCATACATGATAAACCAGAGCTCAACTGGGAAATTGGGAATTGTTTTCCACTCTCAGTACTACTACTGTTAGTTTATTTCTGTTAGGTAACTATGAAAGCAACTAAAGCATAAACATACTTTATAAAGTATAAACAATTTCTAAATTTAAGTTGAAGTGGATGAAGTTCCCACAGACTCTTAAAGGTGAATACCCAACTTTATGCATGTTTTGTAGATTCCCCTCTCCGTTAAACTTTTTTTTTTGACTGCCCTGGGTTAAAACAAGAATGCTCTTTTATCAAGTTATTTCACTTAAGGACTTATTTAGTAAGATTATAAATTAAAAGGTTTTGATTTTTTTAAATCATAAGTTGATTTAAAAAATCTTGTATAATATGACTTGTGTTTGTTTTCTTGGTTTTATTGAATATAGATTATATTTGTATTTTTGTAATTAAAATTTTGCCATGAATATAGCCTTAGATGCTGACATGGCATTAAATAAAACAATCTGTATTCCCTTATTTTATTTATATTATTAAGATGTCTGCATAAGAGTAAACTTTAATCGGTGCAAACATTAAACTTTGCTGAAATTTAAAAATCTTGATTTGGTCTCTACACTTTGTTCTGGTAACTCTGCTAAATGATAATTACTAATGATAATTACTAAATCTCAAATGGCCATATTCATGATGGTCTTTTCAATCTCAAATGGCTATATTCATGATGGTCTTTTCAATCTCAAATGGCCATATTCATGATGGTCTTTTCAATCTCAAATGGCCATATTCATGATGGTCTTTTCAATCTCAAATGGCTATATTCATGATGGTCTTTTCAATCTCAGATGGCCATACTCATGATGGTCTTTTCAATCTCAAATGGCCATACTCATGATGGTCTTTTCAATCTCAAATGGCCATATTCATGATGGTCTTTTCAATCTCAAATGGCCATATTCATGATGGTCTTTTCAATCTCAAATGGCTATATTCATGATGGTCTTTTCAATCTCAAATGGCCATATTCATGATGGTCTTTTCAATCTCAAATGGCCATATTCATGATGGTCTTTTCAATCTCAAATGGCCATATTCATGATGGTCTTTTCAATCTCAAATGGCCATATTCATGATGGTCTTTTCAATCTCAAATGGCCATATTCATGATGGTCTTTTCAATCTCAAATGGCCATACTCATGATGGTCTTTTCAATCTCAAATGGCCATATTCATGATGGTCTTTTCAATCTCAAATGGCCATATTCATGATGGTCTTTTCAATCTCAAATGGCCATATTCATGATGGTCTTTTCAATCTCAAATGGCCATATTCATGATGGTCTTTTCAATCTCAAATAGCCATATTCATGATGGTCTTTTCAATCTCAAATGGCCATATTCATGATGGTCTTTTCAATTTCAAATGGCCATACTCATGGTGGTTTTTTCAATCTCAAATGGCCATACTCATGATGGTCTTTTCAATCTCAAGTGGCCATATTCATGATGGTTTTTTCAATCTCAAATGGCCATACTCATGATGGTTTTTTCAATCTCAAATGGCCATACTCATGATGGTTTTTTCAATCTCAAATGGCCATACTCATGATGGTCTTTTCAATCTCAAATGGCCATACTCATGATGGTCTTTTCAATCTCAAATGGCCATATTAATGATGGTCTTTTCAATCTCAAATGGCCATATTCATGATGGTCTTTTCAATCTCAGATGGCCATACTCATGATGTTTCGTTTTGTGGTGCTGAGTATGAGCATTGCATGTGTTTTAAATATGTCCTTTACATTTCCATAGGATGACTATGTGGATGAAGAGGGGGAAATCCTTGCTGAGGAGCAGAGTGAAGCCTATCTTCACATACAAGATGGGGAGGGGCATGGAAGTGATCAGTCCAGAGGTGAAAAACCAGAACACTTGTTGATGAAACTTCTGGCCATGATGCTTTTGACATGGCAATCAACCTTCAAGATTTCTGACAATGCCATTACATCACTTCTTCTGTGCATCAAACAGTTCATGTGGATAATTGGAAATGTTCTCTGTGCTAATACCATCACTGCCTTTTCAAGCAACATTCCAAAGACTTTATGCTCCTTGAGGAAATGGACTGGTATCCTCCGTGACGACTTCGTACAGTATGTGGTTTGTCCAAAATGTATGACAGTGTACATGCTTACTGAAACCTACGAGCTCAGACGGGATGGTACAAAGGTTTGCAGGACTTGTGGTCACATCCCATTCTACAATCACCCACAGCAGAGGTCTGCATTAAGGAAGAAATGTGGCTCTGCCTTGCTAAGAAGGACATACTCTTCACCGCTTGAATATGTAGCCTATCCAATACGTTCTTACTGTTACAAGAGTGTTTAGTGCATTATAAAGCAGTTTATAGTTGTTAATGTTGTGTCAAAAGGTACTGCATTCAAACATGTAATTGCACAAGTTTCCTGGCTTCAGCCCCATCCGCAGAGATATTTTTATGGAAAGCCAATAGAAGTTTGGGCGCGTCAGGGAACAGACTTATCATACCCTGCATCATTTCTGCCTGTTGAGCGCATTGCTGAGAGATGAGTGGTTAACACTTCCACTGTGCATTTAAGCAAGACCAAAAAAAAGGTCACTGTAGTCATGCCACTATGCACAGTATTTGAGCTCTAGGAAACTGTGATGTAATTGCACAATTATGGAAAGCCATAAAATGTTGTTTGATGTTATTTGCATAGAATGCACATTTTGAGCCTGATTAAAACTCTGTTAAAACAATTACATTTTTTTTAAATAAATTATTTTGTGTGTCTTTTTTTTTACATAACATTGGTTATTGCTAATGACATACAGAGTAATTAATCTACACTGTTAGCCCGGACTTTTGAATCTACTTAAAAAATTGGAGCAAACTGGTTGCCCTAAAAATGTAGTAATGTGAACTAAAACGAGTACATTTAACTTAAAATGTTTTAGTTTAATAAATTCAGAACCTGGATAAAACTCCCCCTGTTGCTACTCTGATTTGCATTTGTGTAGCTCACAGCATGTTCATTTACATGATAAAGCCTCCCCTAGAATTAAGGGGAGGGGGGGTCATGGGGGGACAACTGCCAAGCAAGGCCCACATCAATTTCCAACAATTTACGGCAGTTTTCGGTGTTGCCTGCAAATTGCCGTGCACAGTCGTAAACCTGAAGTTTCACGGCAATCTACAGTGCCACATACTGACGAAAATCCCACTTTTCATGCAGTGGGTGCCTGTCAGACCTGCTTGTCCATGTCGTCCTGTCCAGGAGGCAAGTCAAGATGTACCAGAGGAAGGGGTGGGTGAGGAACCAGGAGTTGTGGAAGAGTTCGTTGAAAGGATTGAACCCCAGACTGTCCCTGCAATTGGCAGCAGTAGATGGACAAACCTGGAGATGGGCTACATTGATGTGAGTCAGTGAGCGAGTGAGTGAGTGAGGTAGTGGTCTGGGAGGTTGTTTTGGAGAACAGAGGGACTAGGGTTCGAAACTGGGATAGAGAAGTGGGGGGTTCTGAGAGGAGGATCAAGTTAGGCTGAATGTTTGGCCCTGGGGTTGTGCTGGTGTGACAAGTAACAGGAAGACGGTGGGTAGAAAAATTGAAAAAAGTAAAAAGGAACGCAACTACAGATAGGTAGGGAAAGCGATGAAAGTGGAGGGGGACCACTTGGCATTGTGGGAAAATTTAATATTTTTTGACTTAACAGGATGGGGAAGGGTGGTGTAGAAGGATAAGAGGGGAGAGGAGATAGGGAGAGATTAGGGTATGCGTTCCCTTATGGTTGCATTTTACTGCGGTAAGTGTGATGTCTGTATAGGGTTTCTCATACCTTAAGGGTGATCATTGGTAGAAGCTTGGTGCTAAGGTACCCACCAATGGGAGCACCAGGTCACAGACCTTTCTCGGGTAGCCCTGGATACCTTGCGGTGTTAACGAAGGGGTTACTTGGGAGGGTGGGTAGGTATCCAACCTCTCTGGGTCCACTTGGACAGCATACAGAGAAGGTGGCCTTAGGTCAAAGGGTCTTAAATGGTACCTTCTATCGATGACAAGCATCAGTGGGTATATAATAGATGGTTTGAGGTGGTTGGAGGGTGAGCAGGGTGGTTGGGTTGGCTGGGAGGTGGTAAAACTCGGAAATACCGGAAGAACACACGCCAAGGATTGATCTACCTTGGACGTGCCACCTCAGAAGAGGGTGTATGGTGTTTAAAGGGCCGAAACGCTCAATGATCCTGAGGTACATCACTGATGATGTGTTCTTTTGATAGAGGTACATGGATTGTTAGGGAACTCAGGCTGGGTTGGGGGGTGCTTATAAAAAGTCACTAGAAACACAGTGGAGGAAGTCATTTTGGAAAAATGGGCTTGGTTACCCTCAATAGGAGATAGGACCAAACTCTGAGGCATAGGATCAGAACATATCTAAATTAATTTATCAGACAAGGGAGACATAATCCCAAAAGATGGGAGCCATCTCCGTATTAGCAAATAGTGGATTAGGATAAAAATACTCAAATATACTAAAACCGACCTTCATAAAGAGTAGGGATGGGATTGCCGTGGACTTGAAACAAGTAAAATGGCATGGTTGCGGACAACAAATTAGGGTCAGAGACGTGGAAAGAAAAGGAAAACAAGATAACAGGAGAATTGTGATTGAAAAGAAAAAGAGGGGGAGGCATAACCAGAGGCAAGAGTGGAGCAGCCTCATCAAAAACATGCACCGGCCAGTGCCTTCCGGCGTCCTCCCTAAACCAAACTGGACGGGCCGAAAGGGTGGTCTGGGGGCCAGGCCAGCGCTTCCATCCCTGGACACGGAGTGGCTCACTTATGGTAATGCCAGGAACTGGCTCCATACAGGAGTCCAGATCCTGAGCACCCATTATATGGAGGAACTGTCAACCGTCTCCCAAGAACGGTGGGAGGAGGCGTTACAAGTGGCGACAAGGTGGGCCTGCCGCAATGTGAAGCACCATCAACCTGGCCTCAGGGGAAGTGAGGCAGGCCATGTCCGGGGCCCCAGGACAGGGTCAGCAAGGGATGGAGGTGCCTGAGCAGGGGGTTCTGGACCCAGGGCCAGCAGCTAAAGTCCAGATTCAGGAACAGGGAGCAGTGGGACCTAGGCCCACGCCGCTGCCAAGACGCAGAAAGCCAGCCCAACAGGGGGCAGTGAGATCCCCGGCAGGGAATAAGGAACAAGGGCAGCAGGATGTGAAAGGAGCAGCCGAGAGCCCGGGCCAGGGGGCCTAGGAGTTGAGGAGCAGTTGAGGAGCTGCAGGAGGCATTGAGTCTGGAATCCCTGGAGCTCGGGGACAGCCACCCATGGTCCTTGGAAGAGGACTTGGGGGAAGGAGAAAAGGAGGGTCAAGGGAAGCGAGGTGACGGCGCAGAGGCAGGAGCAGTAGGAGAGGGGCAGGCGCCAGGAGAGCCAACAGAAGGCAAAGGTCAGCAGGGTGCTGGGGAGCAGGGCTTAAGCCTGCACCTCAGGCACACCCACCCGGAGGGGGATAAGAACTGGGAGCTGGCCCCAGTCAGGAGAATCTTGATAATAGGAGATTCCAATTTGGATAGGATAGGAAACAGGGAGGTGGAGGTAGACTGCTTTACTGGCATAAACCTGGCTCAGGCCTACAATTTGGTGAAGTACAAAACCCCGGTATCCCCAGTTGTCCGGCACCAGATCATTTCAGTGGGTCTCAATAATAGGAAGCAGGGGGACCGGGGCAACTTAAAACAGAGCCTGGCGCAGCTACGGGAGGCAGCGGCCAGGACCTTCCCTAGGGCAAGGATTTACATTCCATTGTTGAACTTCAACAAGGATCTGCCGAGATGGCAGAAACCGAATCTGGCCTTAATAAATGATTTGATTGCGGAGACAGGCCAGGTCCTACCCATCCTGCCGGAGGAAGGTTTTGCTACCCAAAAAGATGGGATTCACTGGACCCCAGGCACAGAAGAGGCATACTACGGCACTGGCTTGCCGGGCTCCAGGGATGAAATGGAGGCGCAGGAGGATGACAGATGAGTGGTTTTTGGTGGCATTTGTGGTGGGAATAGGTTGGGGGGTTAAGAGGATTATTGGTATAAAAATATAAGTAACAATTAAGTTGATAAAGAGAAGAAAATAAACGAGGATAAGAATTGCCAAACAAATAATAAATAAATAAAAAAATAAAGAATGAAAAAAAAAAAGAAAGAAAAAAAACAGGAGAAAGTGATGATCGGGGAGGAGGTAGAACAATTGTCCGAAGACCTATCCCTGTGTCTGACTCTCTTTTGTCTAACTTGGTCCAGCCATCATTTGGTTTGGAGATATGACAATGTTTTTGCACCTACAAGGAAGGAGGTTTGAGTTTCGTAACATCGATAAGAGCTTTGGTGTTCGCCTAGGTGGGTAATCCTTGAGTCGGGGAATGTTGATAAAGACTTCAGGTTTGGGTTAGCAAAATATCGATTAAAAAAAGCAGTTTCGGAAAAACGTACCATGGATGAGATGACAGGTCCTAGAGACGGGACTGGTCGGGTTTGATGAATTCCGAAATATTGATAAAGGCTTTGAGTGCCTGGTAGGATAATTCCTGCATTGCCAGATATTGATAAAACTTTGGTTTTTGCCTAGTAAGGTAATTTTTGAATTCCCAAATATCATTAAAGCATTTTGGTTTTGGGCCTAGTTAAAGGAGGTTTTCAAAAAAAAAATCAGTAAAACTTCGGTTTTTGCCTAGTAAGGTAATGATCCTTGCAATTCCTAAATATCGAAACTTCGGTTTCAAGAGTAAAGAGTCTGGAGTGGTAGTGTCAATTGTTGATCTGAAAATTCAGCTTTTGTCCCCGTTATGATTGAATCGCAGGACCGGATACCAGTAATTTGCCAAGAGATCTCTTTTTTTATTATTTTTATATGTCAGACATAGTAGAGACATTGAAAAGTTGTCTCATGCCAGCTGTATGTTTCTCCATTCCTCCGTTTCTCTCCCCTCTCCCCTCTCCATCCTCTCTCTCATTGTCGTCGTCGTCGTCCCATCTGAGGCCGGACACTCAATTTGGATGTTATATACTACTTAACAGAGGATCTCACTAGGAAGAGACTTCCTTAGAAGGAAGAGAAACATGCGTCCTATGTTTAAAATAGAGCGTATACTTCATGCTTACATATGTTGCACAATCCACTTTCCTTATAAAGAATCAGTTGACAATACATCATGGAACAGATGCATGCTACTGTATGCATCAGTGGAAACGTGTTCTATAAGTATGCACATTGCTGTAACAAATATAGCTCATCCATGTCTCTCCTTGGGACACATGTTCAACACAGCCTGACTTTACATTGTACATTATACAAATAATAATGAAAAGTAAGAAAACAAAATACTAAATAAAAATAACATTAAACAATAAAATTTCAATCTTCAAGGACCAAGTCAATTAGAAATACCAAGGGTTCACTCAAAGCAAGGAGTCTGCTTTTAGCTATTATGCCAGCCACAGCTGAACCAGCTTCCTGAACAGATCAGATGTGCTCCAACAGTAGCCACTTTCAAATCCAGACTCAAAACACATCTGTTTAGCTGTGCATTTACTGAATGAGCACTGTGCCACTGTACGTCCGACTGATTGCACCTTATCTTATGCATTTACTCAATGAGCTCTGTGCTTTGTCGAAAACTGCTTGCACTTTAATTACGTTTCAATTTAACACTTTTTATTTTTATTTGTAATACATTTTTATTTTTTTATTTTGTTAAGGCTGACTGGGTGGAAGAGGTTGAGAGACAGGGGAGCGATAAATCGAAATCCCTCCAGCGCAAGGACAATCCGTTTAGATCTGCTCTGGCAGATAGATCTGTATAGCCTTGGTGGTAAGAGGAAGGACCGTGTAGATCCGCTCTGATGGTCGAACAAAGTAGAGATAGCCCTGGTGTTCCTGTCCAGGAAGATTTGTCTGTAAGGGTACTGTCTAAATGCACAGTTACCTGACAAATATTTTTAAAGTAAACCTGACTCTCCATTTTCTTCCACCCCAGATAGGGGATTTCATCTTTATTTTTTATTTTATTTTAATTCCTATTATAACTGTTATACTATATATATTTTTATTTTATTAACTTTTGAATATTTTAACTTCATTTCTGTGTAACGCACTTTGAATTGCCACTGTGTATGAAATGTGCTATACAAATAAACTTGCCATACATCACTACAATCTTCATGAGTTCTTGAGGATCTGCTGTGACTGACGTCTTCCTCTCTATTAGATACACGGTTTGGGTTAAGATTGGGGAGGAGGAGTTCCCGGAGGGCACGGGATTGAGAAAGAAGGTGGCGAGGGAGAATGTGGGCCAAGCGGCTCTGGAGGAGCTCCAGAAGAAAGGGACACTGTCAGAGAGGCTGAGAGAAGCACTGAAACCACAGAAAGAGTGTGATTACAGAAAATCTAGAAAATGATTTATAGGATGACAAACCCGTGGCATGAGGTCTAAGAAGGGTGGCAGCACCAAAGCAAGTTCACAGTTCGGCTCCAGATTGGACAGGAAGTGTTCGAGGAGGGCTCCAGGAGCAACAAGACACCACATCAGGAGACGCAGACCAGTAACGTCTGCTAGTAAAGTTCCCTCTGACAAATAAACATTATCCTCAAGTAATAAAATAACTTTTTAAAGATAATGTATACCAAGAAAGTGGGATGGGCAAAGAATTTACTACGAGTAAACTACTAAACTAAATAAACTACTCAAGGAAACAATAGAATGCTGTTGTCCAGTAAAAGAAGGAGATGCAACAAAAAATGCTAAATGCTTTTTTAAAGACATTTTGCTTTGAGGAAACTAGTTAAACAGATAAATTAGAGTGTACAAGAGCTTTATAATCAAACAGCTTTTAATCATTAACATTTTTCTCATATTATTTACACAGAGAATAGTGCAGCTTTGTAACAATTTAAAGTACATTACCTTGAGGGTAAACCATGCCGATGAGTTGCCTCCAAAAAGAATGAAAAAATGCTGTGGAAGCACGGTTATTTGTGGCTGCATTCAAGTACAATATCTACAAAGTAAAACATACAGTAAATCAGATTAAAATGGTAAACCATTAAAAAAAATTGTGTGTGTGTGCCAATTACCCATCAAATATTAGTTAAGTCATTGTGGATTTTAATTGATGACTAGTAACAAAGGTTTTAAATGTGTTTACTGACTACATAATGTTGACCAAATGTTTAGCCAGCATTTACTTTTCTGGAGAACCCATCCACTCCTCCAAATATCACAATAATGTATCTGTGAAGAAATTAAGTAATATACATTATTGACATAATTATTAAACATGCAAATCTATTCATATGTTAAACATGACTTTAATGCAAACCTAATTAGCTTGTGATTTGTGTCCACATGTACCAGGGACAAGGGCCCTGGAACAGAGTACACTCGGCGCACAACACAGCCAAGACTTGATAACCTTGAGATAATGCCCATTGAATCAATCATGCATAGAGGCTGCAATTCTTCTCCACTGAACTCGGTAGCCCATAGACTCCAGTCTTCCTCTGACCATCCTGTAGCCTGAATTTGGTAAAGTGTTCTTCACAGAAGCAACCAAACTGTAAAGTTCTTCATCACTGATGGAACTATACATGTCACGGACAGAAAGCTCATAGTCTCTCATGCGTCTGAAAATCGTGCTTTTTGAAACGCCCATCAATGTGGCTATGCAACTCACAAGAAGTTGAGGCTGTAGCATGTATTTTAAGCGTTGTTCCTCAACCAAAATTTTTGGTCGTCCTGTGGTGATAGCAACTTCCACTCTGACACATGGTGCTGGATGATCCACTTGTGCCCGTATAAGGTCAAAGAGCTCTTGCAAAGCCTGGGTGATAGCAGGGGGTACTTGTATGTGACTGGACAGGGCCTCCAGAATATACAGCTCCTGACGACACAGAAACTCCAGATAATCTAAATCCAGTGGTGTTGTGCTGAAGGCCTGTTGCAACTTGTGTAAAAGATTTTCCAAAAAGTGGTGTCTTAGCTATTGACAGAACAAAGAATAATTAATGAGATGTTAAGATACCATGTCACTGTTGTGATAAACACACTTCAAAAGTTGAAAGGGTTTGTAATGGTGGTGACCCCCAAAACAACAATTCACAATTCAGTATTCAATAAATTGTTTTTTGTTTTTAATCAAACTTGTTCGGGTGCCAGGCAGGTATAGGCCTGCCACCAAAAAAACACAGGATAGTTTTAAATAACCACCCGTTACATTCAATAAACTCAAAATATTCAGTCTTTAGTTTTTCCAAGTTTTTACTTAAATGGGTTTACACAAAACACCCACCACAAATAAGAAAAACCATCACACTTAGTTTGATAAATATGAACAATACAGTCACAAACAAAAAAACAACAACAACGTATATATAAATCATAAGGAACAAACAAAACAAAGACCAGATGAACAATTTCAGACCCCACTACTTATTCTCTTTGTTCGTGGTTTGTATTTAGATCCGTGCAAATACGTCACAGTTCATTCACATGCAATAGTATTCACATGTCCGTTTTAAACCCAAATTTGTCCATAAAAAAAAACACTAATGAATACGTAGTTCGTAGAAGAGTAATAGAATCACCACAACAAAATAAAAAATAAACCAACAATAGACTCGATCAATCTGTATATGTTTGTGTATGTGTGCGTGTATGTGTGTGCGTGTGTGTGTCGGAGAGAGAGCGCGTCTGTGCTCGATTGTTTGGGGAAATGAATGGCTTTGCGTCACTGAACCAAGGGTGTCTAGGGACCGTAGTGGACTCAACGATGATCCTGGTTACGACCAGCGTTCCCATTTGGACGGCTTAGCGATGCTTAGACGTGAAGGTAACTTTGCGCCTGTTCACAAGCTCGTGTAGCAGATCTGGAAACGTCAGGCCGACAGGAACACGAGCCACACTCCCCACGGTACCGCACTCGACTTCTCTCCCACCACTCTCAACTCAACTGTGTTCACTTGTGACGTCTCTTCCCCCTCCGGTGTGTGCACTTCCCTCATTAATTGATATGCACACCTCCCTTTTACCGTTCGTGCAATGAAAGTGAAAGTAAAGAAGTGGCATCCGGATTTTTCCGTTCTGCCACAGGTTACATTATCTCTACTCATCCTTTGATTCCAGGAAAGTATCAAAAATCAGATAATGAGCATCAAAGTTTGATTTTACTTACTAATTTCCCTATTTCAAACATGGTCTTAGTAGTAAATATATCAAACTTATTTTCTTAATTGTTTGCATATAGGATGATAGAAAACATCAAAACACAAAAAACTTCACTTTTTTTTACACTTTTTACAGGGTCACATAGACCATCAGCAGAAAAATGCTTTTAATGATGTAACTACGTTAAGTTTCACTAATACTGTTTGTAATGTGTTCTAATCATTTTATAAACGGCATTACGATAATAGCAATAGGGCAATAGAGCAATAGGGGCCGGTGCTGTGGTTTGAATAAATCACAAAGATTGCATTTACGCTGCTTTGTTTAGTAAATTAGCATACTAGCTTTGTTTAGTAGCTAGAAACGCTACTCAGCCATGATTTATTTACTGAATATTGTCAATGTAGGTCAAAACTAACCTTTAACATCCTACATTTATGGGTTAGCCAGCTTTATCTTAAATTAGCTTATCTTTTTTAGTCGTTAAGGTCCTATACAAACTATTCAAGATGATTTTATCTACATGCATTAGGCAGTAAACAAAATAAGTACCTTCGAAATTGTACAATACAATATCATATTGAATATATTGCACTCGAAACACAAAGACTTTTAAAAATTAAATTGCCTGCTCCGGGTCCGATATAATGGTTTCTTAAAACGTGCCTTGTCCTAGTCCTGCTACATGTTTAAACAAAAGTGAAACTGATTAAACAAATGACCAATCACAGGTGGGAAGACAAAAGTCCTTGCCCCGCCCTCAAAGTGTCAAAAGTCAACTCGAGGAGTGAGCGAGTGTTGAGTAGTCGCGCGAGCGCTCATGTGCAGTTGTGCGCGCTTGGCAGCAGGGGCTTGCGCCAGTATTCATTTCCGCTCCTAAATACTGTTCTGCGCGCTCGCGGTGTACAAATGCACGCTCGCGGGTGCACAGATGCGCTCTCGCGTTGTTATTTTCCTCTCGTGGGTCTGTTTTGCGCGCTTGGCTTTATTCGCATGCTCGTGGTTTTCGTGCGCGCGACTTTTGACACTATTTAAACGCCATAGAACTGTCAGTACCTAGGAGCTGTCCTGGGACTACTCAAGCAACATGTGCAACACGTGTCTGTATCGCCAAACACAGCCACTGTAGTCACAGGAATGACAAACGCTGGTACTTTTACAAAACTTTTAATAGTTTCAGAAATACAAGGGGATGGTTTCCAACACAATCTAAGCAGAAAAAACGAATTAAAAAAATTAATTAAACAAACAAACCAGAGAACAACAAACATAAAACCCCCCAAAAATATTGCTGGTTCTCCTCCCATGGAGAAATGCTCTCTCTTCGGAACCAACTGTGAGAGATAAAGAGAGTGTAAGCATAAACAAAGAAACGAGATTGAGAGGGCAATAAAGTTCAATCGATACACACCTTGACCATTTTTGATGTGTCCATGCTCTCTGTCTCATGGGCAGCAGTACTTCTCTCTCTGTGAAAGATAAAGAGATATTGTCATATCATATGCACATTGAAACAAACGCGGGTAATTGAATGATAACATTAACGTAACATGTTTTGTATCACTACCTGAAGCATTTCAAGTTGAAGAAAAAAAAAGAAAAAAAGGTCTGTTGGTGCTCCACGATAGGAAAAAAATAAATAAAATAAAATAAACAAAATAAAAGAAGAATATAAAACCAGCAATCACGTGGCTTTAGGGCAAATATTCTCATCTTGTGAGTTCCCTCGAAAACTTAGGTCTGGGTCAGCCACACAAATGACCTTTTAACCCAGCCTACTCATCCAGCCAGCTCAGATCTAGGCCTTCTCCGAGGAAAGATTTCCTCCTTACCCCATAGTCAAATTTAACCTCCGTGCACACCCCGATGTCTTTCAGCGCCCTGAACAAAATTACCTCCTTTTCCCGTCCGTCAAAGCTTAAGTGGCAGTGAAAGGGCTTGAGGTTGGCATTCTTGGAAGAATGATTTATTCTTCTGCCCACCGTGTCTGCCGTCGGGTGACACTCGCAGGGGAAGGTCTGAGCGTCCACACACATTTCCCTTTTCCCATCTTTGAAGAAGAACAAGTAGCCAGGCTCGCCATGGAGGTCCTCCATCATGTCCCTTCCCTCTGCAGCTGTAACTATTTTGCCATGATAGTCACTGACAATGTCCCCTTTTGCAAATGGCGGTGTTGCAACCACTCCTATAACAAAGAGAACATTACACTCTGAATTAATGTAGAGATACATTTTTACATTTTAGATTGCTTTTTATAATAAAATAAAAAAAAGCCGGCATTTTAGCCGGAAATTTGGTAGCCGTATTCCTTTTGCCTCGAGGCGGGGTTAACGGCTGCCGAAGTGCCCCTTTTTTTTTTTTTTTTTTGTCCTTGCAAGTCAAATGAAAGACGTCCTCACCTAGACCTTGATGCTGACCAGATATTGAGTTCTGATGTTATACTGGGCGGCCCGCTGTAAATTTCCATCCATTTAGCCCAAAAACCGGATACTAATGGCTTGGTCAAAAGGAATTCTGCGTGTAAGCCTTTTCAGCCCGTCGGTAAAGTTCTCTTAATTTATTGATATCTAATTTTTAATCTGACTCTTAATAATTTTATCTGACTCCAATTCTAAGTGACTCCATAAAGTGCGCTACATTTAGAGTTTATCAGCTGATTCTACGATTAGTTGCAATTTAATTTAGATCGTTGATTTTTTTTGTATCTTCGTAGTTTTCATATTCGTTCATCGAGAGACCCAATATCGCAGAGAAACAGACGCGTCCGGACCGCGCGCTCACGGGCACAAAATATAACTTCCGTAATTAGTCAGAGGATGCAGAGTGAATATTTTACCTTTAAGTGGTTGCACATGCTCACTCAACAAAAAGTGTAATTTTAGTAATATTCACGGACTACAACTTGCCAATCCAGCGATAGTCAGGAATCGGAATATCGCGCACGCTGCGCCCCATGCTTCAGTCGTGCCGTCATCGGTGTGATCTATCATAACCCTAGATTTTGCGGTAATAAAGGAGTATACATCGATCCATACTAGAATAATGATTTCAGAATCATACAAGATAAATCAAGATTAACATTTATTTTGGCCAGACAGGAAAAGTAAATAAGTAAACAAGAATCCATGGTACACAACTGATCAGCGTAAAAACATAAAACAAAATTGCAAAGCAATATGAAAATAATTTAAAAGAGTCATCATGTCTGGCACATCTACATGCAGTTTGCACCACACGGGGGGTTCTGACTACAGAATATTCCCCCTGAGAGTTAGATTATCCAGCCTTAAATACTTCAACTAGAACAAAAGGGTTGTAAATATTTGCAACACCCCCACCTGGTTTTGGGGGAGTGGATCAGATATCTTTGAAGAAATTCCTCAAAAGGAGGACTGAATTCTCATTAGTTTTTCAATCTTTCTAATACTACTAGTGACTGCAGTGAAACTAAGACCATTTTACCATTCACACCGAGACCTTTAAAAAGACATCAAACATGAAAGGGATAAAACAATAGATTTACAAGATACATCATCACTGGTATATCTGGATTGGGTGACTTGAAAACAGGGCAAGGAGAGGGCAAAATGGGGAGGGGGGAGAAATGTTTGTCAGGGTGTTGTCACACAGTTTCTATGAGATCTTCTCTCAAGATTAGTGACTTTTATTGTTCAATTGCTGGGGTGTGTATCTCAGCTTTTGTCTTAGCACCAAAACCGATCCTTACACCGCCACTTGTCGTAGAACACGCGGTCTCGTGGATACCCCGAGTCGATGCGTTTTTTCTTGGTTGGTGGTGGGCCGTCCAGCAGGACCGGGAACATCTTGACAAACTCGTGGAGCGTCTTGTTAGCGATGGTACCCCCGCTAGTTCCGGGGGTGTCCATTAGGGAAGTGTCATCTTCCAGGGAAGGGCTGTTTAAGGGAGGAGGGAACTCAAGGTTTTTAGAATGGCCAAAAAAACTAAACAAAAACAAATACATATGAGCTAAGAACTCACTAATCCTATGTACTAACTCTTTGTGTTGAGTTTTGTGTTTTTGTTTTTTCTTTCTTTCTTTCTTTTGTTTGGGTAACAGCTTAGGACCCAGGACCAGTAGTGAAAAATGAAGACCTAGAGTCAGGAGTCAGATTAATTAAAGAAAGATTTACTGAAGAATAGTTTGCAGTTTCATCAGCAGAAGCCAGCTCACAAGGAGTTTGTAGGCCGCGCTCCCTCTAACAGTCTCCCCGCCTCCGCCTAACGTACTGTGCCAGTGCGGTTTCAGCCTTTCTGCTGTTACCCGTTGTAGGTCGAGATAATGGAATTTGGCTTTCAGTGCGCTTACCCTCGAGAGTTCTACCACTACCCCGTCGATGTCGTGCTCAAATAGCATGTCTTCGTGACATCTTATTGCAGTCGGGAAAATTGTCACTCTCGCGCTTTCATTGTGCAAAAAATCGTCCACATTGTTGTGGGAGTAAAAGGATTCTACCAGGTTGGTCGTGTTTTCTGTACAAGCCCCATAGAACGTGTCCCAGAACATAAAATTCAGTTCTTCATCGTTGTACTCCATCCTGTTGTCCTGTTTAGACAGATGAAATGGTTGGTATAATGGAACCACATTAAAAAGCATGTGACCTTGACCGATTACAGCGTTAATGGAACCAGGGCACTGAAGAGGACGTTCGGCCACGTACTAGCATACGTCGACGGAGGCTACACACTAATCATAAGCTGCATGTCTGCAGACAAACTCAATCCGCACCGCATCTTTTCAGCTGACGCATCAGCTAAAACCAACGCAGCCATGCCGATAAATTCAGTCGTCGCCCGTTTCGTTTCAAAGATCCGTTCACTTAAGCCGTCTGAGATGAGTAGGCCCAGCGTCATGAAGACGAATCTGCACAAACCTGCTCGAATGAACGTTTTGGACGCCGACAGGGGTTTTCTGCTACAATTGCTAGACGAGGCCATAAAAGAGTCCAAACAAGACCCCACGCAAAAACTGATGGTATTTCTGGCGCAGTTTGGCCAGAAGAGCAAAGGCGAGCTCGACCTGTCGTCGATCGTCGATCCCAACAGCGTGTTGAGCGTGTTGGTGCACGGTACCACCACGATCTCTCCGAGGGACCCCAGGACGTCAATTATGTGGTCGAGGGCGGGCATACACCAGCTGGTTGGGCTCAGGGGGAACATGTACACCTGTTACGGTGTGGCAGAGGCCGCAAATTTTCAATCTAACCTAGACCATAACTTGATGACGGTAGAGGAGCCATTGATGGACATTTTAAGAGGCGCTGCGCCGTTCATCTGCGTGCAATTCGTCCAGCTGTATGCGACGGTGCCGCACATCCATGGCCCTGCAGACGGACAACCCGTGAGCAGGGTCATAACCACATGCGGGCTTCACAATAGGCTCCACGCCACACGTCTGCTAGGCAACGCGGAAGACTATGTCGGAAAGTTTGAAGACCTATCGAACAAGACGAGATGCAGGGTCGTGTGTAGAGCAGAGACCATCTATCTTTTCGAACCCCCTGTGCCAACCACCTTAAATCCTAGCGACCTGTACTCGCAAGCAGGTCATAAGCTTCTGACTCAGCTCCTGATGGTGGTTCCCTTCAGGGCCAACGTCAACGGCCTCGGGCTGATGCATATCATTCGGCCCGTGTCAGAATTCCTATGCTTGATTCTTCAAGAGCTCCTGAGGGACGCGAGAAGCCGGGGCGGGTACAAAAACAGCTGGACTGCCTTCCAGCTGGAACTCGCTCTGGAAGAGCTATTCTACGGTAAGCCACTGTCCCCGCGCTCCAAGCAATATTCAGTCAGCCTCGGCACCAACACCATGGACCCAAAAAGTCTGTCAAAGGCCAGAGGCTTCTTGGGGCTCACACCCGTTGAAAGCGCGAGCGTGGGCTAATCGCCACCACCGGTCGACATGTGGATAGGCGACATCGCTCAGAGAAAGCGGGTGGAGAGGACATTCACCTTTTCGGAGAGTCTAGACGCAGAACCTCTGGTCATCGTGGATGCGCTTGTGATGCTACTTTTGTGTGACCTCCACGAAAGGAACGAGGGTATAGACAGAGAGGCGCTCAAGGGCACGGTGATCCCCCACCCTCTTGGCAAGGTGGCTGACGCGCGGTCAATCGAGGAGTTTGCCCTCAAACTCTCTACAAGAAAGGCATTTGGATACCCGCGCACATTCGGCCGAGCGCTAGATCTGGTGAGGGACAGGCAAAAAGACCCGGTTAAGTGCCTAATGATTGGTCTGGCACCCTTCCGACTGTTCCCCGCCCTAACCTTTTGGGACGATGCGAGAAACCCTAAGTTGAAGTGGAACAAACTCCGCTACATACAGCTTTGCCACCGCTCGGAAGAAGCCGACCCCGCGGCGGAGGCGGCTTCCTTGTTCGGGGACGTGGCCGCCTGCATTCAGAGGAGGGACCTGTGCTTTTCGAGGAACCTCGACAGGTACAGGGAAAACGGTGCGCCTTGGATGACTGAAACAATCAGGTGTTTATCCAAAAAAATAAACAGGCAGCAAAGGCTTAACCTCTTGATGTTCGCGTCATGTGTAGTGATAATCATGATCATGAGGCCTTGATGCATGACCTTTCCATGACGCAGCAGGGACTTCAGCGGGCCAGAGTCCTGTCCCAACTAATACTCCTCCAAAGCCCCAGGGTACACAGGCTCAGCAATGACATACCCTTCTAGGTACCAACCCTGGTACGCCCTCTCAAGGTCGGGCAAGTTAAAACTCCCCAACCACCCCCACGGACTCCATCACCTGTTCTGACGGACCATGAGGAAGAGGAAGAGGAAGCACAGCTGGTCGAGAGGGCACCGACCAGGACGCTTCCGGCCAACCAGAATCATAGGTGGAGTCCAGAAGAGCTGGCGCTTGTGCATGAGCACCCTGGCAAGAGCCATGCAGAGGCCTACAGGTTTTATGTGCTGAGGTGCGTTGAGGAGAGGATTCCGTCGAGGACGCTAAAGGCGTTCAGGTCAAAGAGACAGAGCTCCACCTAGGTGAGTGTACCACCCGACCCACCCACGCACGCACTGTTTACGTAGGTAGGACCCTTGACTAATTCCCACCTTTTTTTCCTCTCCAGACCCAGCACCGTCGGTGGACGGACGACTTCAACCGATCGTCACCTGGCCAGAAGAACCCCCTGGATGCCACGATCGTAATGCACCGCACTACCCATCATCTTGCATTTAGTGCACGCTCACTCACATTCCCGACAGATCCTATTCCAAGGCCCACGATGCAACCATACCACAAACAAAAACTAACCCCGACCGACAAGCCAACCAACCCACCCGCCCATCTTTTCGATTCAACAATAAAACTTCATGGTATGTCCCTGCCCACTACTCATACGTCCAGCATCATAATGCACAACCAGAACATTAAATCACCCGTTACAGCAACGACTGCACCACGCCTGTAAACCCCCCGCACAGCAAAAAACAAAAAACAGAAAAAAACAAACAGACACACAATCTGTTAGAACATAAGTTCATATTCAGACATTATCCCCAAAGCCCTTTTTTATTACGCCACATGACGAAATGAACACCCCACCTGTTGACAACCAGCGCAGACGGTGATTGCGAGTTTTGCATCACACTTTTGTTCGTTTCTTGTTATAAAGAATAAAATGTTCAGGTTCACCCGTTTTAACTTTATGATTGCTGTATTGTTTGTTGAGTGGACAGTAATGTCATCCTCCTTTGTTTATGCATATTTATATTTTTGTATATTACATTTTTGATAAACCAAGCACCGATTACTGTTAACAAGTTTGTGTGTTTTAATGTTCGTGGATAGTGGCCCTCATTTATCAAAAGTGCGTACACCAAATTTCCAGCGTACACCCAAAACCACGGTGACTGAGATTTATCAATATGGACGTTGGCGTACGGCACGCTCAAATCCTACGCCAGCTCAGGAGGTGGTGTACGCACGTGTTTTGCGTGGCGCATTCGCACAGGATAAGTTGTGATTTTACTCGAATTTACTGACTTATCTCCCGGATATGATGTAAAGACTTGAAAATGTTTTTTTTTCGTTATAGATATAGCTGTATGAAATTATAAACAGTCGTATCGATATCATTTTGATTGTTTTATAGTAATACAAATAATTTCGTTCAGTTAGAGAACAGACGCAATTAAAAACGTAACTGAGCAATATAACAATATACGACGGATTCAGTTTCAAAGCTAAATGTAAAAGTGCCCATTTAAGCGAGTTGTCATTGTACTGTTTTTTTGTGTTTTTAATTAAGAATAATATTAAACACACCATTCAAGCAATTTACTCCCAAATTGGTGATCATTCTAAAGTGAAAGTAGAAGCCGCACGGGAAGTCATAACGGTGCGCATTATATGCAGCCTAGCTCCATTCTTCGTGAAAGATAAAGATAGAAATGCGCACAGGGCACAAAAACCTTGCAAAAAGGATATATGATCCGCCTAATCCCGGCCAAAATCACAGAGATGCCGATTCGCACGGGACTAATATTATCACAGGACCTCTGTGTTTTGCGAAATATGGTAGGTCATTTGCAGGGGAATACATTACAAATTACAGACATGGCCGATTCGCACGGGATTAAGATCACAGACATTCTCTGCAATTATTACAAATCACCAGAGGTTCCCACATAATAGGCTACTAATCCCGTGCGAATAGGGATATAGTAATTATAAACTTCAGTGTTTATTTTTGTGCAACATGGACTTCAATGTTTAATTTGTGTGACTTTACCAAAGCATTTGATTTGAATTCCTCCAGTTGCGAGCCTGAGAGGTGTATCGTTTCAGCCGCGGCATTTATCAAGGGCAGGTTTTGCGTACGCCTCGATTTCAGAGGTGCGCACAGCTTCATAAATCAGGCGGTGAGAGGAGTGTAAGCATAATCTTACGCCAACATATACGCCCGTTTCTACGCAAGATTGATAAATGAGGGCCATTGTGTGCACGTTCTGACATACTTTGTTTTATCCGTAAAGTTATATCATGTAGCTAATTATATAATAAATTGTACATACTTGATTTGAAAGTTGTGTCTGTCGTTTCCACTCGAAAACATCTGGTAGACCATGCAGGTGTATACTAGTGGTGATGATGATGATGATGATAATAATAATAGTTGTAGTAGTAGTCATAGCAGCAAACAAACACATCACAAATTAAATTATTTACAAAAACATTATACACAAATAAAATAAAAAACTCACCTATCGATGACACTTCACAGAAAAAAACATAAAATAATAGAATTATCATCAAGAAATAGAATACACATTACATGCAAACATAATATCCACATGTACACATACAAATAAAATACAGTTACACTCTTATAATTACATGTATAAGGTATAAATTAAGTATGTATAAAAAAAAGTCACCTGTGTACAGACAAAATCGACATGGCCAATAACTTTTACGAAAAAAACAACAAATGATCACTAACAGCATGTAATACAGAACAACAAACATGTCACAAAACAATTTTATAAACACAAGACACATGCATAATTAATTGCAAATATAAATGACCAACACCACGTAGGAATGCTCACCTGACAACTAGTTTAACAAAAAAGCATTAAATACTCACCTGTATTCATATGAAATCGCACGTACGCGCACAGTCTTATTTCTTTTCTTTTGTGTGTATGCAAATTGTGTTGTTGGCAATAGTTAATCAGACTTACACCCATTTACGCTTACAAATTGTTTCCTTTGTGAATTTGCATGTCTAGCGTTACACAATACAGTCATCCATTAGTACAGATCACTGTTGGTTTACAGATTAGACGTGTAGTTACATTAGTCACTGCATGATCTGATGCATCAAGTTGATTTGATGATGCAATGCTCTAAGAGACTTGTTTTGTGTTTTGTGGAAATTACACTGGTGTTACAACATCAAGGTGGTTTTACGAGGACATTTGAAATCAAATCTTCTTTAAAAACATACTAAATGTTTTATTAAAAATTTAAAAATGCAGAATGTTTCCTGACCAAAGCTGATTGGATGTGCCTCCTTGACATGAGCAAAGGTGACACATCCCCCGCCCAGGTTCAAACACCTTGATAGAGCCGAATCATCACACAGCTAGGACACAAATTTGTATAGTGTCTTATGGATATAACTCTGGTGTTACAACATCAAGGTGGTTTACAAGGACATTTGAAATCCAATCTTCTTTAAAAACATACTAAAAAATGTTTTATAAAAAATTTTAAAATGCAAAAGGTTTCCTTTTTATGGGTGGGTTTAAGGGTACGGGTAGTGTAGGAGGATAAAATGTACAGTTTGTACAGTATAAAAAAACATTACGCTTATGGAGAGTCCTCTTAATGCTGTGTGTGTGTGTGTTATTTGCAGCACAGGTTGCTTCAAAGCAGCTTTACAGTGATGATATGAAATTAATTTGGTTTTTGAAGCAAAGTTTTTCATTCATTTCTGTTGTAAAAGATGATTGATTAGTTATTTATTTTGGTGCAAGTATAACAAGCCCACCTTCAAAGACACCTCCCTCCCCCCCAAAGTGTTCTCTGGGCCACAATCCGCACGGAAACAGCAGTTGGTTGGTGTGTGTGTGTGTTTACAGTGAGTGTGACCAAAGCTGATTGGCTGTGCCTCCTTGACATCAGCACAGGTCAGACCTCCCCCGCCCGGGTTCAAGCACCTTGTTAGAGGTGAATCATCAAACAGATTGGAAGTAGTTTCACATCTTACTCCGGACACTTTTTTAAAGGTGAACTATGTAGGATTTTTGCAGTAAAACATCCAGAAACCACTAGGCCAGTGTTATATATTTTGTTCAGTTGAGTACTTAGAATATCCCAAATGTTTCCAACTATTTGTAAATCGTGAGAAAATTGCTATTTTAACCAAGGAGCCGGGACGTGTGAGCTATGCGTGTGAGGGAGTCGCCTGTCGATTGCGTTATATCTGCGTCACCCTCGGTCTCCGGTTTTATTCAGTGAAACACTTTACTCTCACTGCATTGTGAACAAGTGGTATAGCAGCCGCCGAGCGAACGTCATAACTTCCTTTTCAACACACTCAGAAATATCTAATACGATAAACAGAGCTGCATTACCTCACACTCAGCACTGGAGAAGAGGAAGTGCCGCCGGCAACCGTGTCATAATAAAAGTCCCGCCAGCGACTATGCCATAATAACAGTCCCGCTCTTCAATCGCTCCTGCAGCCTTGCTCAGCTCCACAACACTCGCTCCTGCTCTGCTTCAGACTACAGTAATGTTAATAATCGCATCCATGAACATGATTTCTGCCCGAGTCCTATCCTGACTGTTTCCCACCGGCTGTGAGGTGAAGACCACATGTCCCGAGATTCTGCGCTCAAACGTGGCGTCATCAAACTACGCCTTTGTTTTGAACAGGCGACCTCTAGTGGACGGAAAAGTTACATAGTGTAGCTTTAAGTAAACTTGGAAAATGTGTACAATGGCTAAAGAAGCTGAGAAAAGGTAATGCTGTGTTTTTGTTTCTCAAGTTTATTTGCTTGTTTAACAGTTTAAACTGGGTTAGGGTTTAAATGTACTGCATATAAATGCTTTCCTTGCTTAGCATCTTGTTTCAAGTGTCCAAATATCTAAAAACTCAGATAAAAGCAACATGTACATTGACAATGAAGTGTAATAAAGCATGAAAAAGCAAAAACACAAAAAAACATCTTGTTTGCATTGGAATTCATTCATTCAATTTTTGTTTTTTTTGTGTGTGTGTTGAGTGTTAAAAACTGTGTGCCTTTAAAATGACCACGGTGCATTTTGAAGACCAATTTTTTCAGGCACTCACAGAGTAAAGGCAAATAGGGTACGCCTCACATATACTGCTCATTCCTTTTTTTAATTTGTTAATTTGTTTTATTTTATTTGTTTATCTTACTTTTTTTGACTCATTCCTTAAAATCATTGTTGAAACCATTTCTCTCACTCATGTACTGTCTCTCTCTCTCGTGCGTATGCGTGGGCGTTTGCTGAGTGAGTTGAGTGTGAATCAGAGCGTGACTGTGGAGTCCTTTCCATTTTCAAAGGTCTGTTTACTTAAGTGTTGTTTCTCTCACTGTTTTTATTTAAGATTTTTCCACTGTGTATGGTCACAAAGCACTGAAAACACTGTGGTGAGAACGGGGGTGGTATTAGTCAGCCAGTTTTTTAACTGGCTGACATGGCGAATTCGGAGATGGCGAGTTATGAGCAACTCACCCGGCAGCATGGAGTTAAAGTGCCGGTTGGAGTTGAGCGCTCCGTGGAAGAGTGTGTGTTAGCGGCAAGCGGCAACCTCCCGCAGTTTCTCTTGAAGCCAATACGGAAGTGCCTCAAACTGCAATTAATCGACTGGCCACTAGGGACAGGATCCAGAAGGGAGCAGAATCTCATTGAGCCCCATGTTAAAATGGCCAACTTTAGAGCAGAATAAAACATGTTTAGAGCCTGGTACAAATTATGCTTTTGGTCTATACGGCTCATTTTGCCCTTCATGACTACTGTGAGGGGGGTGAATTTTTTTATAACTCATTCGTTTACATTATATAAAGCCTTAAAATTCTGCATAATTAAGGGCGTGGCCACTTCGAGTGACAGGTGGATAGCCATTTATCTGCTGTCTGTTAGTCATCGCGTCACTTAAGCTCCGCCCACGTCCCGGCTTTTTGCCCATTTTCTGTTATCCGGGAGTGACGCGCTGCCAAGATGGCAACGGCCAGCTCGTCCCTACTTTGCGCTTCAGAACGGCTCATCAGAATCCTATGGGTGACGTCACGGACACTACGTCCATTTTTTTTACAGTCTATGGTTAGCGGTAGGAGAGGTGGTTGGTCACAGTAGAATTCGTGCGGCGTCTAGAATGAATGGGGCTGTGGTGTTATTCTTAGACAAAGTCGAAAAGGTTAACGTAATAGTTGAACAAGGGATAGTGCTTAATGAGAGTTTGATTAAAGTCTTCCCACTTGTTAATCCGTTGAGAAGGGTGTTATTGTCCAACGTGCCCCCTTTTATTAGCGATGACACGCTGAAACGGGAATTGTCTCGCTATGGACAGTTGGTGTCGAATTCCTCTAGGCTGAAAATTCCTCTAGGCTGCAAATCCCCGTTGCTGAAACACGTCGTGTCTTTCCGTAGACAAGTGTATATGATTTTGAGGAGTGATTTTGATGAGTTGAATGTTGCTTTTAAATTTAAAATTGACAGTTTTGATTATGTAAATTTCGCAACAACTGAGAGCATGAAATGCTTTGGATGCGGGAAAGTTGGGCACTTGGTACGTGCTTGTCCAGAAAGTCAAAGG
The DNA here is from genome assembly GCF_949357685.1 of Gobio gobio. Lineage (NCBI taxonomy): Eukaryota > Metazoa > Chordata > Actinopteri > Cypriniformes > Gobionidae > Gobio > Gobio gobio. The sequence goes on along the minus strand of NC_137101.1, from coordinate 65,434,536 downwards.
TCTCAAGGGCAGAGTGTGGAAAAAGAAAGTGAAGTTGGGGAGGTTTCAGATTTGAGTGTGGACAAAGAAGAAACAGAAAGTAGTAAGGGAAGTGAGAAAAGAGTTCCAAATGATGAGACGTTGGATATTGAGTTTGATGAGATGGAGGGTGAAATACTCAAGGAGGATGAAGCAGTATTTAAAGTGCCATCAGTGAAAAGGAAGTCGAATACTTGTGAGACAGCAACTACATCAAAGAAAAAGGCTCAAGATGAGACTGTTATTAAGAGTTCTGAGGAGGTGTTGAACGCAAGTGATTTGTCGGGCTCAGAAAGTGAGCAAGAATTTTCTGAATTTCAAGCTGAGGAAGATGTAGAACAAGAATATAGTGGTTACAGTTTGGAAAAAATGAAAAACTTCTTGCAACGTACAAAAGGAATGAGGAATGTTGAAGTTATAGACTATTTTCCTGATCTTTCCTTATTCATTAATTCAGCAAAAAGTTTCATGAAACCGAAAGGTGAAGGATGTCTGGCAAATCCAGAGGTGTATCGTTTAAAAAAGATTGTGCAAAAAGTGCGTCCCCAAACAATGCATAATGATATATCACAAGAATAACGGTGTTAAATGGACCTGGCTTTTTGTGGTGCTTTCATCCCTCATATTGAGTCATTTTAAAATATCTTCCCTGAATGTAAATGGGGCAAGGGATGTAAGCAAAAGAGCGCAGGTTTATGAGTTAATGAAAGTAAAAAAAATAGATGTCATGTTTTTGCAAGAAACTCATAGCACAAAGGAAAATTAAGTTGAGTGGATGAAGGAGTGGGAAGGAAAGATTATGCTGAGTCATAAGACTGCTCTTAGTGCTGGGGGGGCTGTTCTTTTTTCAAAGACTTGTCTACCAATATGGAGACAAGTCTGTATCCGCGTACTGTGGTAGGCACCCTTGATAAGGTTTGTGTGGTCAGCTTGCCTACAGGGGTCACCAATCTGTAGTTGCCAGAGTGAGGTCCCAAGCTGTTTCTTCCGAGGTGCGAGACCAGATTGAGATCATGGACTTGTCGTCATTACCTGTGGAAGAGCAGGGTAGGGTTTGGTCCTTTTTACAGGAATATATCTCTGTCTTTGCCTCCCATGATGGTGACTTGGGCTGTACAGATCTGATTGCCCATGATATTCCGCTTTTGGATGAAGTCCCTGTTCGGCAACGCCATAGGCGTATCCCTCCTTCTGAGTATGAGTTAGTTAAAGATCACATTAACCAACTTTTGGAAGCACAGGTAATTCGGGAGAGCAGCAGCCCTTATGCTAGTCCCATTGTGTTAGTGAAGAAAAAGGACGGAAGCATGCGTATGTGCGTTGATTACAGACAACTCAATAACAAAACGAGAAAAGATGCATTTCCTCTTCCTCGTATTGATGAGTCCCTGGACGCCTTGATGGGTGCCCGCTGGTTTTCAGCGTTGGATTTGGCCAGCGGCTATAATCAGGTCCCTGTGTCTGAGGCGGATCGACCCAAGACGGCATTCTGTACTCCATTTGGTCTTTTCAAATGGAACCGTATGCCGTTTGGGTTGTGCAACGCTCCAAGTACTTTCCAGAGTCTGATGCAACGTATATTTGGTGACCAACAGTGCCAATCGTTGCTCTTGTATCTTGATGATATTGTGGTTCTCTCATCCACAGTTGAACAGCATCTGGAGGGGTTGGAGGTAGTGCTGGGAAGGCTTCAGCAACAGGGCCTAAAGGCCAAGCTCAGCAAATGTGCGCTCTTCCAACAGGAAGTGCGCTACTTGGGCCATGTCATTTCGGACAAAGGCGTCTCCACAGACCCCTGTAAGGTGCAGGTGGTGGCAAAATGGCCACCCCCTACCACTATCCCCGAGTTGCGGTCATTCCTCGGTTTTGCTAGCTATTACCGCCGTTTTGTAGAGGGGTTCGCCAAGCTGGCGGCCCCTCTGATTAGGCTGGTAGCTCAACTAGGGGGCACCAAGTTAAAGAGAAGAGCAGAACTGTCTATGGGAGGACATTGGACGGAGCAATGTCAGTGTAATTTCGAGGCACTTAAGGTCAAACTTGTTACAGCACCGGTGCTCGCTTATGCCGATTTCTCATTGCCGTTCATTCTGGAGGTCGATGCAAGTTACGGGGGACTTGGGGCAGTGCTCTCCCAGGAGCAGTTTGGCAAGGTTAGACCAGTGGCTTGTGCCAGCCGAGGTCTGAAGCCCACTGAGCGCAATATGCAAAACTACAGCTCCATGAAGCTGGAGTTTTTGGCACTCAAGTGGGCCATGACCGAGAAATTCAGGGAGTATCTGCTGGGCCATAAATGCGTCGTCTTCACGGACAACAATCCCCTTAGCTATTTGTCCTCAGCGAAGCTTGGGGCTACCGAGCAGCGCTGGGCAGCGCAGCTGGCCTCCTTTGATTTTGAAGTAAAATATCGATCGGGGAGGAGTAATAGAAATGCAGATGCCCTGTCCCGTCAACATCCTGTTGGTAGACAGGACCTAGAAACTGTGGTTCCTGGTACTTTACTCCCAGACCCTTTGCAGCATGTCCTAGTTGAAGTAGTTCAATCTGCTGTTGTTTCTTTGCCAGAATATACTCAAACACAACTTAAGCAATGTTGGAGGGTGGAGTTTTAGAAGAAATCATTTTTGGACAGATTGTCAGCGTTTTAATTTAAAGTTTATTTCTTCCTTTTATGAGAGTGTAAGAAAAGTATGGTGTATCATACAGGTTAAAAGATCATTGTCATATAAGTCACTGTATTGGTTTCTGGAAGAACCGTTGGTTAATGGTGCTCAAATGGATTTATGTGGCGATAAAACTTTATGGTTGATGCAACTCTTAACAAAAGCCAAAGTTGTTAAAATGAAAGGCTTATTAGAAGTGGCTGGTATCGCGTTGGACAATGCTGATGCACTTGCACAGAGACAAACTCAAGAGAAAACAAAGATGAAGATAGTAGAACAAGGAATTCTTCAGCAAAGCATCCATAAAGAGGGAGGTGGATTATCATCAGCTGACATCATCAATGAGAACAAATGCCTTTTGGATTTATTGAGTGGAACAGGAGAAAGAAACTCTTGTCAGAATGAGATACTTAAAGTGCAATGAAATGCATGCTCCAACTACCTTTTTTTGGACGGGAAAGGAAGTCAAAAGAGCAGACATTTTTTCACAAATTAAGACTTTCTAATGGCAAAGAAACAACTAATCAAGGAGAAATTATCTTCTGCTTTGTCTTTTTATGAGGAACTTTATCATTCAGAGCTCTGTGATGAAGCAGCAGTGGATGAGTTTCTTCATGAACTTCCACAATTGTCTGAAGAAGAGGGGAAGGAACTGGAAGGATTCTTGACTTTCTCTGAGTTTTCAAGTGCACCAAGGAACCACCTTTTTTCTATTTCCCGACTTCTTTTTTCCTATTGCTTCTACCGCTGCCTTCCGTATTGCTTTACAAATATTTTTATTCAACTCATCTACATCTATTTCTCCCAGAAAACCCTCCAAATACACTTCACTAATCTCCTTAAATTGCTCCCAATTTGCCTTTTTAAATGCCCATCTTTGTATTCTCTCTACCTTTTCTTTTTGAATATCTATTCCTATTTGACATAATATTGGAAAATGGTCACTTCCTATATTGTTGTGATTTATTACTTTCCAAGTACTTTTCCTTGCTAAATTTTCTGATATCTATATTTATATTTATGCATTTGGCAGACGCTTTTATCCAAAGCGACTTACAGTGCCCTTATTACAGGGACAATCCCCCTGGAGCAACATGGAGTGAAGTGCCTTGCTCAAGGACACACTGGTGGTGACCGCTGGGATCGAACCAGCAACCTTCTGCATATCAGTTCCATGGTTTAACCTACTGGACCACCATCTCACATATCAAAGTTAAATCCTATAGCTGACATCTTTCCACTTCCAATATCTATTCTAGTGGCCGACCCATCATTTATACACACTAATCCTCTTAAATCTAACATTTCTTCCACTACCAATCCATTATGATCTGTATATTCACTCCCCCACAATGTATTATAAGAATTAAAATCTCCACACCATACCATCTTTTGTCTACCGTTCTCATCTATTTTTTCCAAATCTCCTATATTTAGTTTCTTACATGGATTATAAAGATTCACTATTTTTATACTTTCTGATCCTTCCCATATTTCAACTACTATTACCTCATGTTCCTCATTCATTTCTACAATCCTGTATCCTATATCTTGTTTTATGAAAGTTACTATCCCCCCTCCATTTCCACCTGGTCTGTCTCTACGTATTGCGATATATCCTAATAGTGTAAAATTAAGACATGGTTTCAACCAAGACTCTTGAACACATATTATATCTGGGCATATTTCTTGTTTTAATATAAAGTTCTTAAATTCCTGTCCGTTTGCAATCAAACTTCTTGCGTTCCATTGTAATATTAGTAAACCATTACGAACCTCCACCACATGCTCTCTGAGTGTTTCCTACCGGTACTTTTAGTTTTTCATTGATCATCTCCACATTAATTCCCTCAATATCCAAATACTTTTCTGCTGCTCTCACTATAATTTTAATTCTCTCTGTCCGACTTTCCGTTTGCGCTGAGCAATTTACCACTTCAACTATAAATGCTACAAAAGACACTTTATCAATCTCCACTGGATCCTTCTCATTCTCTTCTTTACCTTTTTCTTTTGTTTTTGTTTCCTGTTCCACTTTCTTCAGGGCCTCAGCATATGTTAACCCATCTTCCACTCTTACATTTTGTACTTTCAGGAGTTTTTGTCTCGCTTCACATCCTCCGTACCCTGCGCTGTGCTCTCCCGCACAGTTACAACATTTGGGATTTACTCCTTGTTCGCATTTACCATAATCGTGCTCTCCTCCACATCTTGCACATCTTTGCTTCCCTCTACAAACTGCCGCAACATGGCCAAATCTTTGGCATTTAAAGCATCTTAATGGGGGAGGTACATATGGTCTAACCATATAGCTCATGTATCCTAAATATACCCTTTCAGGTAATTTATCCTCATCAAAATGTATCACAGATAAACTATCCTTCTTTTCTTTTTCTTTGACATACTGAAGTCTTCTTACTTCCTTCACTTCTGCTCCAGAGATATTATTTTTGATTCTTTCTGTTGTCATGTCAATTGGGATCCCTGTTATTACTCCTCTTACCCAATTTCTCTCTTCAGGAATTGAATTTGTTACTTTTTTCCCCAGTAAAGTTTTCATTCCTAGTGCCATTTTCTGTTGCTTGTTATCTTTACAAAATGTTAACAACTTTCCACCTCTCACCATTTTTGCATTATCAATCGGCCCCATCTCGTCATTAATTGCTTTAGTTAACTTCAGCGGATTTATTGCAGAATCAGATTCAGATACGAATTGTATTACCTTATATTCCTCCTTTCTTCTCCTTAACTGATGTTTTCCCTTATCACTATCAGAATCTGAATACTGCCCCCAGTTTGATTTTCAACTACCTTCCATTCATTACCTCCATTTCCCACGCCTGACACTTCCTCCTCCATTTCTGGATCGCTTCCAGAATCCCCTGCGTTTCCTACCATGCACACTCCACTCTCAACCCAGCTGTTGCCACCGCCCCGACCGCGACCTCGTGCGGACGTCGCCATGCTAGCACACCACACTTGCACTCGATCACAACAGCCAATCAGCGACTGCTCCCACACTCTGACAAGGGAGATGAGAAACGAGTGAGTATAAGAAGGTTCAGGGAATTAGCTGCAGCTGGTGCTGGAAATGAGATCAGCTGGACTGCTAATCAACCCAAGTGGCTTGGTCCCGCCCACTCACACACACACCCAGACACACGACAAACAGGAAACAATGCATTCATAAACCGTGACAGTTTTTCATTTGTTTTGTGATTTGTTTTAGATTAGCTCCTTGGTTTGATTTGTTGGATAAAATATTTACAAAGCTTGGCTTGATGTTTACAAAAAATATGTTTATTTTGGGTGTGAAGTATAATTGGTTCCTGAACCCCCAATTAGAGTGCACAATTTGGGTAGGGTTAGTGCGCACATGCACGTTTTCAGACTGTGACTATTATCATCATAAAAGAGGTTATTTAAACAGGTGTTGGTGTTTGACTGGCTTGTTGTTAGCGGTATTGAAACCATTCTGTTTCCAGCTTGGAAGGTGGCACACGAAACTGAGTCTGGCATAGTTAGTGTCTGAGCAGATGAGCAGTTCTCTGATGTCATTGGCTGATGCGATCTGTAGGGCTATGAGAATAGCTGCTATCTCTGCATATTGCGATGACTGGGGGCCCAACTTGAAGTGTTGTGGTGGGCACGGCTGATCGTTCACCCACAGCACTCCTGCCTTGAGGATGCCGTCGTGGTTGTAGGAGCACCCATCGACGTAGGCCGTGGGCATGCCCTGGCACGCATTCGGTTCAAAATATCTGTTACAGGTCAGTTGTTGTTGTTGGGGTTCTAGTGCATCTGCTGCAGCAGCAGGCGTGTTATCAGAGCAGTTTTGGCATGCAGCCAGGCCATTGCCCAGTGCAGACTTGTGATTCTGTGCGTACCGTGCCTCAACATTGCGTCCCTGGAGGGCCATTAACCACGTGGCTATAAGTGAATTAGTGACAACACCATCTCAGATGCGTTGGCTGTTGAGGAACATTACGGGCTGGTGGCAAGTCTCAATGATAACTTTCTGTGCCCCAATGTAGTTGTAGAATCGCTGAATGGCCCACACCGTGCAGAACAGAGCTTTTTCACAGTCTGAGAACTTGCACTCTGGTGGGAGAAGCATTTTGTTGGCATATGCGACCACCTTTTTGTCTTGGTCATGTCGTTGATATAGGCCAGCACTGAGACATTGGTCGGAAAACCCGGCTTCCAAGTAGAATTCCTTCTGTGGATCGGGGTAAGCAAGGCATGGAGCTGTGCATAAATGTCTTTTTAGGTGCCGTCATGGCATATTCTTGAGCGTCTGACCAGACGAAATTGCCAAGTGAATGGGAGCTATTGTTTTGAGCTGGATGTCGTTTTGGCTGTACGACTGCACATTCAGCTTACACGTGTGAAGGTTAAGAGTGCGATTCTGTCTCTGTGCTTCAAATTTGAATTTGTCAAACAGTTGAACGGATATCAATGTTAGGTCGGAGCTGGTATCAACCAGGGCTTCGAGTCTCAGTTCCTTTTCCAAGGTGATGGTTAGGTAGAGTTTGAGCCATTCCCTTCTTGATCAGGTTCCCCAAGAGTCTGGGTGTTGGGGCCTGTGTGTTGATCGGCAAGCAGTCAGGATATGTCTCTTGTGTCTCATTGTGAGTGCAGATAACCAGAACAGCACTTTCATGAACCTTGGTGTGCGGAGTGACACTGTCTCGGTCAGGAAGTGTTGCCGTCAGCTGGAGTGAGTGGGTGTTGCTGACGTGTGGGGGTGCAACAGCTAGTTCGATAGTCTGTGGTTGGGAAACAATGTTCTGGGTGTTTGGTTCAGTTGCCGAAAGGTCAGGAAGGTTGATTTCAGGCGTCCGGTTCCGTCATGCGGTGTCTGGTTCATCCTTCTTGTCTGCCTTGCGGGGTTTCGTTTGGAGAAACTCCTCCAGTACCTTCAGCAGTTCTGCAGTTTCGGACTCGACCGTACTTTCCTTGTTAGCTGTGGGCTCAGATCCGCGTTTACCAGTATCACGTCGAGCGTGGCCCCTCTGTCGGTTTTCTGGGCTTGGCGTTCTGGGAGAGAGGGTTCGGCTCCCTCTGGGTTGCCGGCCGGCTTCCCATGTGCCCCCACCCCTTTTGGTTGTGGAGGGGGCGAGGCCGGTCCCAGGATCTTTCAGAGCGATCGTTCTGGTACCTTGGATGGGCATTACCACGACCATGCTGCCCTCTGCTGGCTTGGAACGGTTTAGACTCTCTGTTGACGGGTCCGTAACTGTGGTTCTACGCACGTCCCGGTTAGACGTGATTCTGAGTAGGTACAATCTGTCCCAAGTTTTCGCGTTAGCGACAGTCTGCAGGTGAAAGTCTATGTCTTGCAAGTAGGCGTAAACATCATAAGGATATTTCTAGCCAGCTTGTCAAGGTCCTTATGAGCTACGTGGCTGCTGACCCTGACTTCCTGGAAGGGCTTCCCTTCCTCTGCTGCTGGCGGGGGTTCATGGAGGCTAGCGGGTGACAGTCTGAGCAGTGGGCTGTCACCCCCCTTTTTAGCTTTTGGTTCTTGGCTAAAAGTTGCGGACCAGCTGGTCGGGGGAAACTGTGTGGTGCGTTCCCCCTTCCCGGTCACTTTGCAGTTTATAGGAATGTTTCAGTTCTCTGTGAACAAGGTCAAGTTCATCTTTGAGCTCATGTCTTTGCTGGACAAGCTCATTGATCTCGGCTCGGGCAGCCTGCAAGTGGTTTTCGGAGGCTTTGGCATCTCTGTCTTTGAGTGCAGTGTTGGCTCTCTCTAGGAGAACTTCGCCTCGCCGGAGCTGTTCGTTGAGTTCTTCCCTGGTGTCTTTCTCCGACTGCTCTCTGTGGTCTATGTCCAGACGCAGATCTTCCAGGGCCTTTCGAAGTCTTTTTACTTCTTTCTCTCGTTCTGTGTCCGTTTCACCCTCTTTCTCGGTCTCTAGAAGTAGCTGATCTAGATGACGCTGGGTGAGGGCCTGGTTTCTCCAGGCCTCCTCGGCTTGGAGCTTTAACGCTGCCGCTGCCGCTTCCTGTTCCAGGTCGGTGTGGCTCTTTTCTCTTAGCCGTGACTGGGCGACAAGTTTGTGGGTGAGGCTCCTGAGGATCTTGGCCAGTTCTTTGTGAGAGTAACTCTGCGTCGGGTCATGTGCCGTCAGCTTGTCTAGCTCTGTGTCCAGTTCCTCCTGGCTCAGCTGTTGCAGATCACTGGTGTCCTCAGACAGAACAGTGCTCGTCATCGCTTCCAGCCATACTGCTAGGCGATCCCAAGGGACAGCGGGACTGGATGAACGGGACATACTGGTTCACTGTGGGCGAGAGAAACACAGCACACACACACAAAGAGGCCAATGCAAGTTTGTTCTAAGGTTAACAAGCTCTTGTACGGACTATGCCGTCGACAAGAATTTTGGCTAACTAATGTAGACAGTTAGACAATTAGGCGGGCCAATTTCTTTGGGTCGGCCTGAAATCGAGACTGTGACAGGCGGTAATATACACCATTTTATTTAGCTCAACGTGTATAAAGAAATATGTTATGATACAGATTTTTTTTAAATATATTTATTTTCCACTGTTGTTAGGTCGAGGGCCTCTGGTTTCGGAGGCTGATGGAGGCCAAATACATACCGATAACAGACACCCGATTGGTAAGTTTTAGATCCCCCGGTTTTTATTGATTGAATATATAGATTTTCATATTGTAAATGGAGAAACTAATTAATGTATACTTTTTTACTAGAGTGTATGAGAACCCACGTGAAACAGCTAGGAAATGATGGAAAAGGTCTGAAGACTGGTCGGGAAATAAAAGTAAAAGCCCAAATTCACGCTTCTGCTATCCTATCAGGAATATCCGATCCAATTGTTAAGTGTCTCAATGTATTGTTGGTTAATATATATATATATATATATATATTTTTTTCCCTCACCTTTGTTGATAATTTTAAAAACGTACATACATATCTTCCCCAGGTCATATAAGGGATGCTGTTAGAGCCTTACCACCCCCCGCTGAAGACGAAATCTGTACGATACTCAATACCCCTGAGCGGAAACGTCCAAGAAAAACTGTCGGTATTATCCTTTTTATGATAAAATGTTCATTATAACATCAGGATGTAGTGGTGTCAACAATAATCGATTCGACGATGCATCGCAATGCGGGGCATGCACGATTCAGCATCGATGCGGCAAAGTGCCATAATCGAATATGTCACCGTTTATTTTCTGGCCTTGAGTTGGACAATAAAGTTGTGAAGTTTCAATTACTTCCAGGGTCATAACAACAACAACAATCAAGATGGCTGAGGCGGAGGGAGATGACCGCAATAGACGGGTGATTAAAAACGCACCCAAAGCTTGGAAAGCGGACATCTGGGCACATTTCGGATTCTACGAAGTTGATTGGAAACTAGACAAGACTTGCGCGGTGTGTAAAACCTGCCACACTAAAATCAAGCACGTTGGCAATACAACTAACTTCACGAAACATGTTGATCGTTCTAAAGCAGAGAGAAGAGAAACATTTCTCATTCAAAAGCACTGAAAGCAGTGATTTATGTTTTCTTATATTTTATTTTTTTTAATGACATTTATGTCAAAGATACAGGAGAGTGATAATACACACATAGCGGCCAATAAAATCTGTTGTTCAATATCTGACTGCTTGTATTGCCTCATGACTGATTAAAAATTTGCCTTGTTGTGTGCAGTAGAATTTTGATGCATCGCAATGCATCGTAGAATCGAATTGAATCGAATCGTTACCTGGTGAATCGTAATCGAATCGAATTGTGAGGGCAGTGCCAATGCACACCCCTATCAGGATGTGTTTATTTTAGACTCCCATATGTTTTTGTTTTTACCTCACAGAACTTATTTTGCTGCGTGAGGCGTGTATGAAATACTGCAACGAATTCATTTTGTGCACAGAAATCGATCTGTTTAATCACACCACACTCGCAGGGTGTGCAATGGCTGTATACAAATTGCATTTTATACCAAAAGACACAATAGCGCTGACGCATAACGCGTACACCAACCAAAACAAAACATATTCAAACATTTCAATAGAATGGCTTGAATATGTGCAAAAATCACGCTCTATAGACATACAGCATGCTCTAAATCATGGTGAGGTATCTTTTGGTAAATACTATGTCGATGGTTTTTATAATGACGCTAATGTGAAAAAAGCATTCGAGTTTCTCGGATGTTTTTTTCATGGTTGTGAACGGTGTTATAACCCAAATGATTTAAATCCTTTATCAAAAGTGACTTATGGTGTCCTCAGAAGACAGGTTGATGACAAGTTTGAAATTTTGGAGCGTGTATATAATCTTCAGGTAGAGGCTGTTTGGGAATGTGATTGGAAACGTGTCAAACAGTCTGACGCTGATGTGATGGCTTTCATGGCAAATTACAAACACCCTGAGAGATTGAAACCGCGTGATGCACTATTCGGTGGGCGCACTAATGCTTACAAATTGTACCACAAAGTTGCAGAGGGTGTACAATCCATAAATTACCTAGATTTCACATCTCTGTACCCCTACGTACAGGCTCGTAAAAACTATCCCCTAGGGCATCCCCAGATAATTTACAAGGATTTTGAAAATCTTGAAAATTATTTTGGACTAGTTAAGATCACCGTACAACCCCCGCGAAAGTTGCTTCACCCAGTTCTTCCTTATAGGACGGGAGGTAAATTATTGTTCCCGCTTTGCAGAACCTGTGCTGAACAACAGAATCAGATTACATCTTGTACACACACTGATGATGAAAGAGCTCTAACAGGCACATGGGTCAGCATAGAGCTTTTAAAAGCTATTGAGAAAGGCTACAGTGTTGTGAAGATACATGAGGTTTGGCATTTTTCACAACAATCAGAAACATTGTTTTGTGATTATGTTAAAACATTTTTACAGTAGAAACAGGAAAGCTCCGGGTTTCCAAAAGACGTAGGTGACAGATGAGGACAAAGAATCTTATGTCAGAGATTACTTTGAGAAAGTGGGGGTTAAACTGAATCTGGCCAAGATTGAAATTAATCCTGCACGTCGTTCTATAAACCAAATTCTTCTTAATTCATTATGGGGTCGCTTCTGTTTAAATGAGGGACTTCCACATTCGGAATTGCTTTCAGAACCTGAACAATTTGCTCAACACATTTTTGGCAAGGGGTATGACAAAGTATTTTGCATTTTTATCTGACACCGTTGCCCTAATTCAGTGGGTTCATGCAGATGGGAAAGCTGATCGGACCCGGGTCTTTATCGGTGCTTTTCCATGTGCATGCCCGGTTAGTATTATATGATCTTATGGATAAACTAGGTGACAGGTTATTGTACAGCGACACGGATTCTGTCCTTTTCACAACAAAAGATGGAGATTGGGAGCCTCCAATAGGCCCATTTCTAGGAGACCTTACGAATGAGATTGATCACATAGTTGAGTTTTGTTCAGCCGGTCCAAAAACGTATGGCTATCGAACGGCTAATGGTAAGACTTGTATGAAAGCCAAAGGTATCACGCCAAATTCTGTTAACTCTGAAGTCATCAAATTATCCTCACTGATTGAACTAGTGGATCAACATGTGATGGGGCGGAGCGTTGATCGTCATATTCTGGCATACACTGACAACATTGTGAGGAATAAAAGACATTTCACGCTTCACAACAAAACAGTTGTTAAAAAGTTCAAGATAGTGTATACTAAAAGAGTACTTCTCCCTGATTATACCACACTACCATATGGCTTCTGACAACGTTTTTGGTCGAGGGGTACGAGACACAGAGGGGTTTGACTTCAGATTGCACCATCCTTTTAGTTGTGTAATATCTGGCCCAACAAATTCTGGGAAGACTTTTTTTGTAAAAAAATTGTTGCAAAATGCTGAAATGTTCATTTCTAAAAATATCGACAATATTGTTTGTTTTCATTTATTCTTTATGGCAACCACTGTATGATGAATTGTTGAAAATGTATCATGATAATAAATTTATGGAAGGAATTCCACAGACACTGGATGATTGTATTTTGTTCCCTCCTGATAAGACGAGTTTACTCGTGATTGATGATTACATGCAGGAAGCATCCAACAGCAAAATAATAGAGAAGCTTTTCACTGTTTATGTACATTATAAAAATGTAAGTGTGTTTTACATCATTCAAAATCTGTTTTTTTCAGGGGAAGTCCAGCAGGACCATAAGCTTAAATGCACATTATTTGATTTTGTTTAAAAACCCCAGAGACAGAACACAGATTAATGTGTTAGGGAGACAGATGTATCCTGGAAATGCAAATTTTTTTATAGAATGCTACGCTGATGCTACCGATGCACCTTACGGGTATCTCATGGTTGATTTTAAATCAAGAACCCCTGAGCAGTATCGTCTCAGAACAGATTTGTTAACACAGCACCCTGTTGTGTACATCCAGAAAAGAAAACAGTGACACAAAATGTCTGCAAGACTTTTAAGAAACCTCTCTCTTTTAAAAGTGTTATTAAAAACAACACCCAAACAAAGACGTGTTATTTTACAGTCAGCCACAGACGAGTTCATTTTATCTCTGTGTAAAGTAGCACTAAACGTCCTTCATGGTAATATCCCACTCACACACCAACAATACCAGAAACTGAAGAGAAGAAAAACTGAAATCAAAATTGTTGCAAATAAAAAGATCAGTGTCAGGAAAAAGAGACAGTTGATAAATTAACAGGGTGGTTTTCTTCTTCCACTTTTAAGCGTTGCAATTCCTTTTATAACAGGATTGATTACCTCTAAATAATCTGAGGTATGGAACATGCAGAGAGAATGTTTCTAGTCCCACATCATCAGTTGGATAAACTAAAAACTGGTGCACCGCACAAATCTATTCAACAGCATGTGGAAAATGATTTAGATGTGACAATACGGAATATTTTGCACACATCTAATCTCGATCCCTATGAAAAAGCCAAGATGTACACATCTGTTTTGCAAAGGTTTTTATTTGTTCAATTTGTAGAAACGGGGACAGTGAAACCAACACGTTAACGTTAACACTACCGCCACATGTTCAATCTGATAAAGAAGAACCAGCATCAACCTCCAGTGTGAGGGTCCAAGATGATCTAGATGATGTTGTGGATGATATTTTGAAGAATGTTCCCAAAAGGAATGTAAAAAACATTCGATATATTTTAGATAAGATGTCTAAAATGAAAGATGTTACTTCATGGTCGGACACGGGGGAGTTTGTGTTTAAAGGTCAAACCTTCCCTGGCTCGCACATGATGGATTTAATTAAAAGCGTTATGGCCCCACAAAAGATTATTGATGAACGAAGGCCTACAGGATGGCATGAGTTTCTGCAAGCATTTGCAACTTTAAATATACCGCATTCAACGGTACCGAATCACTATGTTAGAAATATTTAGACCCTTACTGATAAGTAAATCTAGAGTGTGTCCACGATCATGTGTGGGTCCGTGAACATGTTGTGTCAAATCAAAAGTGTTAAGAACAGTCATGAGATCTTTTGTTGTACTGGATTCAGCATTGTCAATGTGAATGTTAAAATCCCCAGCAATAGCAAAACAGTCATACTCAGATGAGATTGCTGATAACAGCTCTGTAAAGTCATCAATAAAGGCCGGAGAATATTTTGGAGGCCTATAAATAATGATAAGCAGGATGCGTGGTGCACCTTTTAGCACAATGCCCAGATATTCTAGAGACAAATAGTCACCAAATGATACTTGCTTACCTCCCCCCCTTCTGACTGGTCTGCAGACACTCATAAAAGTAAAGTTAGGAGGGGCTGTTTCATTGAGGACTGTTGCACTGTAGCTGTCTTCTAGCCACGTTTCATTTAGAAGCAAAAAATCTAGGTTGTTTGTGGATATTAAGTCGTTGACTAGAAATGATTTGTTTTTAAGTGAACGGATGTTTAAGAGTGCTAACTTAACAGTATTAATTTAAATTTTTTCCCCCATAGTAATCTTAGTTTGACAATTAACAGGCAGCAGATTAGATGGGTTTGCCATACGGCCTGAGAAAGCCTTGGACTTTCTATCACGTAACAGAACAGAAATAGAGAAAGATAGACACACTGGGCTCACGCATGTTTTGTAAATATTTGATAAGATTGCTGGTGACTTTGCGAGGACCCAGAACACGTCACTGAGAGCTGGTATCAGTTGTTTTTGGTGCAGATGGAGGAGGGTGTGTGCCCTGGCGCTGTGACCGAAGAAATCTCACAGGAGGAGGGGCAGAGCGAGCTGGGCCCACAGTCTTTGGTGGTTGTGGGCCTTGACGCTTTTTGGTTGATATCTGGGGGCTCGCAGCGATCGAGTATGATTGTCTGTTTCCAGTATAAACAAAATCAATTTTCTCTGTGAAGCTCAGAGGCGGGGATGCTGTAGAGTGGGATAACATGTCTGGTGAGGGGGGCTGTTTCTCTGGTGTGACCGGAAGCTGCAATATGTTATCGTCCGGTTCAAGAAGTGACATTTCTTCCAGCCTATTGCTTATATTACATATAAGTTTTAAAATTTCACCAGTGTCACTCCTGATGGTCCCCATTTTTACCAGTGCCTCCACAGACTCCACAGTATGGGCTGAGATGTTACTGTTTAGTGCCTCAATCTGTGTAATTTGGAGCAGTTCTAATTCGTCACAGTCTATCTGTGGTGAGCTCTGAGGGCTGGGCTCAGCTGGGAGTGTGTCCATGAGAAGTGGTTGTTGTGGCTGCGTGGTGTTATCATTGTCCTTGTGGGGTGTATCAACCGCATGTCCATTCAGATGCTGAAATGAAGTCCTGTGATCGTACTTTACTGGTGTGTGGGTGCCATCCAGGTTGAGTGGGTTAGCACACACAGCTGAAGGATGATGAAGGGAAAAATAAATAGTCCTTTAGCACTCTTGCACCGAGTTTGTTTGGGTGGAGGCCATTTGATGTAAACAGTTGTCTCTGACTCCAGAAGAGATTAAAATTGTCGATAAAGTTCACTCCCTTCATGTTGCAGGTTTTTTGCAGCCATGTATTAAGCCCAAGTAGCCGTGAAAACCTATTTGTTCCTTTTGCTGGAAGTGGTCCACTGATGAACGGCTGAACTTTCAGTTTTCTAAGTGTTTCAAAAAGTTCATTAAAATCCCTCTTAAGGAGTTCTGACTCCTCTCTCTGAATATCGTTCTTTCCCACATGAATGATGAGTCGATTTGCAGTCTTGTGTTTCATCAGAATGTTCTTAAGTTCCCTGTTGACATCAGAAACTGTTGCTTGTGGAAGGCAGCATGTAGTTGTATCCCTGCTGCTAATGTTTCTGATTGTTGAGTCGCCCACTATCAGAGTCCTGGGCTCGGCTGCGCTCTGAGCTGAGGGCCACTGTCTGCTCGACCTTGAGTGCCTGTTAGCATCAGTGTTAGCTGCGGGCTGATTCAATCTGTGTTCGGTCACATTTATCACGTTTGGGGATTCCTCACCCACATTCATTAGCACTTCAAATCTGTTTTCAAGATGTATATTTGGTGGTAGAAAACTAGTGTTTGCAATCCTTGTGTCTGGGGTAGAGCATGCTAATGCGGCAATATGTGATGCTCGTGACAATCTGATGTCTCGAGTGCCTTTGGGTCTTGCTCCCTGTTTGTTCCATCGATTAGTGTGTTGATCAGTTACTTGTTTCTCTACATGTTGAGTAGCACTACATTTATGGGACTCACCGGCAGTGTGCAGAGGGCGATCATGATGAAGCTCTGCTGTGTGTTCGTCTGGTTGGATGGTTCCGCAAATAACTTTGTTTCAAGAACTGCAATCCTTTGTAAAAGTCTGTGGCAGTTTGTGCAGCAAGTAGATTCTAGAAGAGGCATTTTCTTATCCTTTTGAATGTAGGCAGCTGTGTTTTCCCTTCTCCGGAATGTAAGCTGAAGGCAGTGGGAGGCTGGTCGGTTGAAATATTCCGCTTTTTGTTTAGGAATTCAGTCACCAGAGTTTCTAATTTTATCATTGGAGTCAAGCTTTGTCGTTTGAGCACTGTGCTGATTTGCTGAAGTTGTAAAATATAGAAGCGATAGAGCAAAGCGCGGAGCAGTAAGCAAGAGCGTCCGAACAGTAGCGAAGCAGGAAGTGTAATGCAAAACCAAGACTCATCCGAGGGGGGAGATTTGCATTTATCTCCCTGATCAAAAAAACGATATCATAATATCCTGACTTTAGATTGTAAAGTACATTCGACATGTTTTGTTCACTGTTGATGAAGATCTCGATCTCTTTGTCTTCATCACGATATACTGTATTGTACATCTTGTCATTTTTCACAGTTGTTTCGCCATTGTTGAGTATGAAACCAGCATCTTCCTTGTTAAATGTCAAGTCAAGTCAACTTTATTTATATAGCGCTTTTAACAATGTAGATTGTTTCAAAGCAGCTTTACAGTGTTAAACAGGAAAATAATGCAGCATAATTTTATTCAGCTGTATAGCCATTCTGGAAAAATGTCAAGTATCATACAGTGACAGTGTGGGCTTTAGATCAATAATTTGATCAGTAATTTAGTTTAAATGGTTAAATTTAGTTTATTATTTAGATGTATTTCGATGTTTAGTTGAAAAATTTAGTGTCCCCAACTGAGCACGCCAAGCCAGAGGCAACAGTGGCAAGGAAACCAAAACCCCATTAGGTGACCTAATGGAGAAAAATAAACCTTGGGAGAAACCAGGCTCAGTCGGGGTGCCAGTTCTCCTCTGGCCAATTAACAAACAGCGTATTATTATTATTATTCTGGCAGTTTTACAGCTCGGAGGTCATAATAGATCAGAATATTCGAGGGACCGGGGGCAACATGCTGGAGACGGGTTTATTGAGGATGATGTTGATTAAATAATTATTAAAGTGCAATATTCGAATGATCGGAGGCAACACGCTGGAGACGGGTTTATTGAGATGCCGTGTCGATGAGGCAGTTGCAGGGTGTAGATCTGAAAATTCAGCTTTTGTCCCCGTTATGATTGAATCACAGGACCGGAATACCAGTTGCCTTGTCAAAAAGCTTTTTATTGTCATATGTCTCGACATAGGAGAGAAACGTGTTGTTATCGTGCCAGCTGTATGTTTCTCTGAGGTTGTACATTAACAGTGAGCATTATATACCACTGACCACAGGATTTGCAAATCCTTACAAGGTAAAGAAACATGTTGGTCTGTTTAAAATAGAATGTATACTTCATGCTTACATCAGTTGATAATATAAGCTACTGTTACATCATCGGAAACAGGTGCTACATATACAGTGAGGTCCTTCATACAGTCCATGATAGAACATGTACACACATTCTTGTATGACCAAAATATCTCCGTCCTTCTCCCTCCATATGACAGTAATATGTCATGCAAACTTAAGCTCATGCAGTATATATAACTTTCTCATGCACTTAAACTTCACAAATACATTATAGATTTAATTATACATATAAATAATATTAAAATAACAAATTTCTGATCTACAAGGGGGAATCTAATCACGATCTCTGCAGACACTTCGGGGTCCTGTGTTGGTCTTCTCTGGGTGCAGGTCCACCATCTGAACTGGATACGGCCCGGATCCGGCTGACTGCAGTAAACCTCGGGATAAAACAGAGAGACTATCATTAGCGTAGATGCCATTCTTCTGATGATGTAACGAGTACATCAGGTGTTATGGGAAGTGTTCCCGGTTCCGGCTGACCTAGTTAATGCAGCCTAACAATCATTTCATTGAAAAAGTGTTTTATGTGAATGCCACAGTAAAGAGATGTGTTTTTAGTCTAGATTTAAACTGACAGAGTGTGTCTGCTTCCCGAACAATGTTAGGAAGACTGTTCCAGAGTTTAGGTGCTAAATAGGAAAACGATCGACCGCCTGCAGTTGATTTGGATATTCTCGGTATGATCAACTGGCCAGAATTTTGAGACCGCAGTAGACGTGATGGAGTATAATATGTAAAGAGCTCGCTCAAGTATTGGGGAGCTAAACCATTTAGTGCTTTGTAAGTAATAAGTAAGATTTTAAAATTTATGCGATGTTTAATAGGCAGCCAGTGCAGTGTTGACAGAACTGGGCTAATATGGTCATACTTCCTGGTTCTAGTAAGAACTCGAGCTGCTGCGTTTTGGACCAGCTGGAGTTTATTTATTAAGCGAGCAGGGCAACCACCCAGTAGAGCATTACAATAATCTAACCTTGAGGTCATGAATGCATGAACTAACTGTTCAGCATTTTGCATTGAGAGCATGTGCCGTAATTTAGATATATTTTTAAGATGGTAGAAAGCAGTTTTACAGATGCTAGAAACGTGGCTTTCAAACGAAAGATTGGTATCAAAGAGCACACCCAGGTTCCTCACTGACGACGAGGACTTGACAGAGCAGCCATCAAGTGTTAGACAGTATTCTAGGTTACTACTTGTGGAGCTTTTTTGTCCAATAATTAAAAATTCATTTTTTTCTGAATTGAGTTGCAGGAAATTACCAGTCATCCAATGTTTTATATCAGCTATGCATTCCGTTAATCTTGTGAATTGGTAAGTTTCTTTAGGGCGTGAAGAAATATAGAGCTGAGTATCGTCAGCATAACAATGAAAACTAACGCCATGCTTCCTAATGATATCTCCCAGTGGTAGCATGTACAGGGTGAAGAGTAGCGGTCCTAGCACTGAGCCTTGTGGTACTCCATACTGAACTTGCGATCGGTGTGACATATCTTCATTTACTACTACAAACTGATAACGGTCGCATAGGTATGATTTAAACCATGATAATGCAATTCCACTAATACCTACATAATTTTCAAGTCTATTCAAAAGAATGTTGTGGTCGATAGTATCAAATGCAGCTCTAAGATCGAGTAACACTAATAGAGAGATACAGCCACGATCGGATGATAAGAGCAAATCATTTGTAACTCTGACGAGAGCAGTCTCAGTGCTATGATACGGTCTAAATCCTGACTGGAAATCCTCACAGATACCATTTCTTTCTAAAAAGGAACATAATTGTGAAGACACTGCCTTTTAAAGTATTTTTGACAGAAAGGGTAGATTTGAGATTGGTCTATAATTGACTAAATCTGTAGGATCAAGTTGCGTTTTTTTAATAATTGTGGTTTAATAATAGCCAACTTAAAAGTTTTCGGTACATATCCTAATGACAAAGATGAATTAATGATATTAAGAAGAGGATCTATGACCTCTGGTAGCATCTCTTTTAATAGCCTAGTTGGTATAGGGTCGAGCATACATGTTGTCGATTTTGATGATTTAACGAGTTTAGCCAATTCTTCTTCTCCTATAGCAGTGAATGAGTGTAATTTTTCCTCAGTGACACTACAATGCTCTGTCTGATGTGATGCTGTATTAGACGGCTGCATGGTTAAAAAATTTTTCCTAATATTATCAATCTTACATGTGAAGAAGTTCATAAAGTCATTACTGCTGTGCTGTTTACAATCATCAGAAGTTGAAGCTTTATTTTTGGTTAATTTAGCCACTGTATCGAATAAATACCTTGGGTTGTGTTTGTTTTCTTCCAAGAGAGTTGAGAAATAAGCAGAACTAGCAGTTTTTACAGCCTTTCTGTATGTGATCATGTGCTCTTTCCACGAATTACGAAATACCTCTAATTTTGTTTTCTTCCAGCTGCGCTCCATTTTTCTGGCTGCTGTTTTAAGGGCCCGGGTGTGCTCGTTGTACCACGGCGTTGGACTATTTTCTTTAATCTTCTTTAAGCGCAGAGGAGCAACTGTGTCTAAAGTACTGCAAAAGAGAGAGTCAATAGTTTCTGTTGCAACATCGAGTTCTTCTATACTATCTGGGATGCTGAGCAGATGATACTGATGAGGGAGATTATTTAAAAAGCAATCTTTAGTAGCGGCAGTGATTGTCCTGCCATTTTTAAAGCGAGGGGGCGGCTTTGCAACCTTAGCTAAATTCAGTATACATGATACTAAGTAATGATCTGAGATGTCATCGCTCTGCTGCAGAATTTCAACAGTATCAACATTTATTCCATGTGACAATATTAGGTCTAAAGTATGATTATGGCGATGAGTGGATCCTGACACGTGTTGCCTAACTCCAATAGAGTTTAGTGTGTCTTTAAATGCTAATTCCAATACGTCTTTTCCGTTGTCTACATGGATATTAAAAATCACCAACAATTAGTACTTTATCTACGGCCAGTACTAACTCTGATAGAAAATCAGCAAATTCTTTGATAAAGTCTGTATTATGCTCTGGTGGCCTGTATACAGTAGCTAACACAAATGTTGAACGGGTTTTATCATGTACACTACATAGCGTTACATAAAGCACCAAAACTTCGAAGGAATTATATTTGAAACTAGACTTCTGAGTAATACTGAAGATATTATTATAAATTACAGCAACCCCTCCCCCTTTACCTTTCAGACGCGGCTCATGTTTATAAAAATAATCTTGGGGGGTGGACTCATTTAAGGTAATGTAGTCGTCAGGTTTTAGCCAGGTTTCTGTCAAACAGAGCACATCTAGATTATTATCTGTAATAATATCATTAACAATAAGCGCTTTTGGGGAAAGGGATCTAATATTCAGCAACCCAAGCTTTATCAATTGTTCATCTGTATTATATATTTTGTTTATTTGTTGGACGTCAATTAAATTTTTACTGTTGAATGGTTTTGATGTTTTTTTGTATTTACTAATTCGGGGAACAGACACAGTCTCTATATGATAATATCTAGGTGAAAGAGTCTCTATGTGCTGGGATTTATCTGACTCCGGTAACGTGAGACAGCTAGCAGACGGTCGGTTTAGCCAGTTTGTCTGCCTCCTGACCTGGGCCCTAGTGAGTCAAGGTTTAGCTCTAAGACTATGTGCCAGATTACTAGAGAGAAGAGCGGCACCACCCCAAGAGGGATGGATGCCATCCTTCTTCAACAGGTCAGGTCTGCCCCAAAAACTTTTCCAATTGTCTATGAACCCTATGTTATTTTGCAGACACCACTTAGACAACCAGCCATTGAGTGATGATAGTCTGCTAACTATCTCATCACTCCTTTTTGCCGGGAGCAGTCCAGAATAAAAAACAGCCTCAGACATCGTACTAGCGAGTTCACACACCTCTTTAATGTTAATTTTGGTGATCTCCGACTGGCGAAGTCGAACATCATTAGTGCCGACGTGAATTATAATCTTAGAGAATTTACGATTAGCTTTAGCCAGCACTTTTAAATTTGCTTTGATGTCAGGTGCTCTGGCTCCCGGTAAACAAGTGACTATGGTGGCTGGTGTCTCTATCTTCACGTTCCGTGTAATAGAATCGCCAATGACTAGGGCACTTTCAACAGGATACTCAGTGGGTGCTTCACTGAGAGGGGAGAACCTGTTTGATGTTCTAACCGGAACGGAAAAGCGGTTCTTTGGTCTGCGACTATGCTGCCTCACTGTTACCCAGTTTCCCTGCTGCGAGGGCCCTGCAGCCGGAACCGAAGAATGTACAGAGTTCACTAAGCTATTCGCATCCAAATCAGTGTCTAAAGCTGTTACATCCTCACTACTCTCAGATAAAGTATGGATGCGTGTTTCTAATTCTGAAATCTTCTCCGTCAGCCTAACTATCTCCTTACATTTATCACATGTGAAGCCCTGTTCGCCAGCGGAGAAGCCTATATTAAACATGCGACATGAAGTGCAAGTGATAATGACAGGAGAAGACATGACTTACCGTGTTTGTTGATTAATCCAATTTACCACTTACCACAATCGTTTGCTGGACACAATTTACTAATCCAAGTTATGAACTCAGAAAAAGGGAGGCCCGGGTGCAGAGATAACAAGCTAACAGGCTAGCAAAATGCTAACGTGTGATGGTGATTTAGATTAAAAGCTAGCGATGTCAAATTTAACGTGATAGGCAATTTTTAAACAATGTATGGTGATGAGTAAGTTATATTTAGCAGTAGAAGAAAGAGGAAATATCAAAATAAAGATTCAAACGTAAGCAAGGCTCTACAGAGCTACAGACATGAGCTACAGAGCAACAGACACAGCAGGCAGACAGGAGCAATCGATCAGGCAGGAGAGCAATCGATCAGGCAGGAGCAAAATGTGTACCATGACACAGGATATTCAAATTCAATCAACCTGACTTCCCATTTTCCTTTTAGGTTTATAGTTCTTGCTAGTCTGGTTGTGTAACTAGATATACGATTTTCCGGATAAACAGCTAGCGAAGCATTGCAAGGCAGCGTGACATAAAATCCATCCTCAGCCATGATCGTTTATAAAATGAACAGTGTTGGGGAAAGTTACTTTGAAAAGTAATGCATTACAATATTGCGTTACTCCCTTAAAAAGTAACTAATTGAGTTACTTAGTTACTTTTTAAGAAAAGTAATGCGTTACGTTACTTTTGCGTTACTTTTTCTCACCTGGGCTGGGCTTGCTTTTTAGTTTTGTTTTTTAATAGCAAAAAAAGTCCTTTTTTGTGCTAATGTAAAGACCTCTTCATACCAAAATTTAAATAATAGGCCTCAGGCTGAGGTATAAATGTGCTGCCATTCTGGATAATGGAAGAATAGGACGCAGGAGAAAAATGTTTTATCAATAAAAACAAAATCTAGTAATTTTTGCTCATGGCTTAACTGAATCAAAGGTCAGCAGCACGACATTGGTCAATAAAGGTAGATTAAATGCATAAAAATATTTGTTCTATTTAACATTTATATATTTGAGGTTTGAGTACTCTGATTTTGCATTTGACTGATTTTATTCATTTTGAGGAGTACAGAATCTTTGTGCGAGTTAGTCTAGAACTACAATTACCATCATGTTTACACACAACGCCTTTCCACTTATTTTTCACAACATGGGGGCAGGAGAGCTGTCAGTCAAATAAATGTGAAAAAGTAACTTGCGTTACTTTTTTGAAAAAGTAACTCAGATATTTTGTTGTAAATTTGAAAAGTAATGCGTTACTTTACTAGTTACTTGAAAAAGTAATATTATTACGTAACTCAAGTTACTTGTAATGCGTTACCCCCAACACTGAAAATGAATGTGTGCATTCCATGTGGATCTTTTTATATTACGGCACCTGTACATTGGCCAGCTCTTTTAGATTCAGCCAAGATGTAAATTTTTCCGGCCATCCAAGCCAACGGCAAAGTACATATGTCTCCCGACCTTTTCGTTTCTTGTCTAAAATTTTTTCCACTTTAAATGTCTTATCATTCACAAATATTTTTTGTAATTCCTCCTCATAAAAAACACCGTCAATTACTTCATTGTCATAATCACACAATCTGTAGACGGGTGGGTTACGTGGGATGCATGCCGTTATAGTGAAAAACTCCTGTGTGTAATTTTCCTCATACCCTTTTGTGAAGGGGCCTCGTACCTTAGAAATACGAACAATGTCACCAGTTTTATATTTACATTTTTGACTGGTACCGCGAACACCGTTAGCACCGTATAGATTATGAAACACCACATATTCATTCTCTTTACACGCATCTATTGGTCTCATTTTAATACTTCTATGGTAGCTAGCATTATATCCATCCGTTATGTCTTGGAGTATGTCAATGTAGTGTTTAGAGTTTGTAGCAGTTAAATATCTCCACATTCTACCTTTTAAGGTTCTATTAAACCGCTCGACAACACATGCCTTTAATTCTGTGGCAGGTGCAAAATGTGTGATGTTCTTTTTTACTATACTTTGAAAATGTTTGTTATAAAACTTTTCCTTTGTCTGTTTGCAGTTTGTAAGGGACACGCCCCTCTTTTAGTATTGTTTCAAAAGCTTTAGCCACTTCAGCACCACTCTTGTTTTTTAACACACGCGTCCATGCATATTTGCTGAACAGATCTATACAGGTCAGCAGAAAATGATTATTGTCATTTTCCTTGGAGTATGCAGACATATCGACTAGATCGGCCTGGAACTGCATATCAACACCATAGACGAAAACCCGATTCCTTTTGTATTTTAGAGGAGTTGTTCTGTGTAGTGTGTAGGCATCTTCCCCCGTGAGCCAGTCTGACACTTGTTGATCGGTTAAACGATGACCCGTTTCTTTTAAAATGGCATCTTAAGCGTTTTTTACCACCTAATTTTTTACCACCTAAGATGCCTTCACCCCCGCACACACATAAACATCCAGTTTTAACATTAACATCCACATACTGCCATTGCACTGCACTTTACGTCCCTATTGTTACTGCGTAACAACCTGTAATAAACCTTGCACATTATACTTCTTTATATATACATATTATATATTTTATGTTAACCACTTATTTTTAAGTCTACAGTTTCTCACTTATCATATCCACATATTTTTTATATTTTTATTTTTATCTTATTTCCTATTTTTATCTTAACTTGATTTATTTATAATTCTACTTATGTTAATACTTTTTATTCTAATTTTATTCTATTTCTATTTAATTTCTTGTAACTGTTATTTGCACTGTCCATGGAGCGGACCTGTTTACATTTCACTGCCAGTTGTATATTGTGTATATAACTGTGTATGTGACAAATAAAACTCTTGAATCTTGAATCTTGAATCTTGAATCTAATGACCCAGGGTTAGAAGGTGTATAATAAATATTTTTCATTTCTTCTTCAGACATATTGTCTCTTTAGTCTCCACAAAAGAATAACACAGATGATGTATGTGTTTTGGGTTTTTATTTCAGTAAAAGTGTACGACATCGAACATCATACATTATCGAGGTACTGTAGAAAAATGTATACACATCTCAATTTTTTTCTCAAGAATGTATTCAATTAATGTTTCAACATTTTCACAAACATCAGTTTGACCATTTCCGGACATGGTGATTACACATAAATGCACATACACAGAATGTCGGCTATTCTAATACAACTACCGCATTCAGTCACCAGATCTAGTATTTTTCTAATAGTTCCACAAATTGGTTCACCCTTATTAATACACATACGCATCATATCTGTCCACTCATTTGATATATCTCTTACATTAGACATTTGTTTCTTGAGATTTGTTAACCGTTTGGGATCAACAACACAGACATTTACAGCAACAGGTACATCAACACTATCGTTAATGATATTATACATTAAGTTCGTCATTTCACATCTAATACGTTGTTTAAGTAGACTTTTTGCCAACCCCATTGTACAACATGTATTCCCCATTTCAGTATTACAGTCAGACAGCATGTGCAGGGGCCTTCCAACAATCCACTGCGTCATAGACAATCTGTTCACTGTTGACATCCACAATTTTCTCTCTGACTTGACGAAGTTTTTCCACAATGTAAACCTCGTCACGCAGATCATGCAATATAGTTTCCACAGATCCCTGGATTCTCTGGGGGTGAATTCTCAAACCACAACGGCTCAATGCTTGAGCTATTATGTTGCTTGAGTCCTGGTTTAAAGAGATTGTGTGTCAGGTCATCAAAGTATGTATCAAAGTAGGCATCAGGTTCAAATAAACAGGAATGTCTAATCTGACTCGGCTGCTGCACTTCACACCCCAAGCAGAGTTCTTTTAGCTTTTTGCTGATGAGATGCTCCAGAAGTATCACGACAGTCGCTTTTATGATTTTGAACCCGTCAGAGCGGATACAACTGTCTGTCATCAACCCCAGCATAGGCCGCAGCTCCAGCTATAGCTCCAGTGTTGCCGTATGGTGTTGTAAGAAATGTCAGATTGTGATACCCCAGATCCATGCAAAATCTATCCAACCAGCTGTTGTCACTAGTTTGTGGGGGGGAGGGTTCCGCCGTCATAGCATTGTCATCAGCCATCGCCGGTGCAGTCTCAGGGGTGTTGCTGTAGCAGTAGTCAGATGCTGTTTCTTGAGACATGATATACGAATGTAACGAGTGTACAGAATTGCAGGCGTTTTAATGTTTGTAATATGTGGGTGGGTTTAAGAGGCGGTCTTCGGGGGCGGTGACGACTTGTTCAGGGTGAAACAATTTCACTTTTACAGAATTGTAGCGATCATACATGTCACACCATCCGAACATTTTGTTAATACTTGTAAAAACATTGTCAAACAAGTGTATATCCTTCCACTGTAGTAAAAACTTCATGTCGTAGTGCATATGGTGCTCGATCTCTAGAATAGGCCATGCCCGTTCGTGGAGTTGTCTTGTCTTTGCAGCCAAAAATATAAACACAGTCGTCTGGTAGTTTGTTACCATGATCCCCGATGACACGAAATCTTGTGTTGTGAGTCGCGCCATCCCACTCAGCGATGTACATCGGATCCCCACTGCAGTCATTCAAATCCCTCCAAACGTAGTTGAAAAATATAAACCAGTCTTTTGCTGGGAAAATCAAGCAGGGGTCTTGTGATGTAAATTCATCTCCAACATCCACAGCGTAGATCTTCACGGTCCTTGTCAGCTTGTCAAACACATAATGGCCTACACGACCACCAGACATTGAGAAATCACGCTTCACAATCCGTTTCTCATCATGAAGAAACTTTGTTAAACCAACATTTTGTCTCTTCTTCTGCGCAAATGTCAGCTTTTCAACTATTTCAATAGGCCCTCTTGTTGATGAAATACACATTACTTTTCTAGTAGTTTTAGGGTTTTTTGGACCAGCCATTGCAAAAGGAGAGATGTTGTATGAGCTCTTGTCTTCAATAGTGTTGCCTCTAAACCTTATTTAAATAACCAAACTTCAGCAAAATGGTCGTAAAACACTGGGGGGGGAGGGGGGGTCCAACAGACCCTATATCTGATTGACACTCGTGACCTGTCAATCAGGGTGACAACCCTCATAAATACATCCATTGACAGACCCGACCTGTCAGTTTGAGTGACACGTGGACATAATTAGTCATAAATCAATATTTCTGACACTGTGTATAGGATATTCTACTTTCATGCTTACATATGTTGCACAATCCACTTATCTTATAAAGAATCAGTTGACAATACATCATGGAACAGATGCATGCTACTGTATGCATCAGTGGAAACATGTTCTATAAGTATGCACATTCCTGTAACAAATATAGCTCATCCATGTCTCTCCTTGGGACACATGTTCAACACAGCCTGACTTTACATTGTACATATACAAATAATAATGAAAAGTAATAAAACAAAATACTAAATAAAAATAACATTAAGGATCAACACAAGGATCAAGTCAATTAGAAATACCAAGGGTTCACTCAAAGCAAGGAGAGTCTGCTTTTAGCTATTATGCCAGCCACAGCTGAACCAGCTTCCTGAACAGATCAGATGTGCTCCAACAGTAGCCACTTTCAAAT
The DNA here is from genome assembly GCF_949357685.1 of Gobio gobio. Classification (NCBI taxonomy): domain Eukaryota; kingdom Metazoa; phylum Chordata; class Actinopteri; order Cypriniformes; family Gobionidae; genus Gobio; species Gobio gobio. Next base: position 65,406,579 of record NC_137101.1, on the reverse strand, counting down.
CCAGACTCAAATATCTGTTTAGCTGTGCATTTACTGAATGAGCACTGTACGTCCGACTGTTTGCACCTTCTTATGCATTTACTGAAGAGCTCTGTGCTTTGTCGAAAACTGCTTGCACTTTAATTATGTTTCAATTTAACACTTTATTTTTATTTGTAATTAATTTTAATTTTTTTATTTTGTTAAGGCTGACTGGGTGGAAGAGGTTGAGAGACAGGGGAGCGATAAATCGAAATCCCTTTAGCGCAAGGACGATCTGTTTAGATCTGCTCTGACGGATAGATCTGTATAGCCTTGGTGGTAAGAGGAAGGACCGTGTAGATCCGCTCTGACGGTCGAACAAAGTAGAGATAGCCCTGGTGTTCCTGTTCAGGAAGATTTGTCTGTAAGGGTACTGTCCAAATGCACAGTTACCTGACAAATATTTTTAAAGTAAACCTGACTCTCCATTTTCTTCCACCCCAGATAGGGGATCTTTATTTTTTATTTTATTTTAATTCCCATTATAACTTATACTATATATATTTTTATTTTATTTACTTATTAATATTTTAACTTCATTTCTGTGTAACGCACTTTGAATTGCCACTGTGTATGAAATGTGCTATACAAATAAACTTGCCATACATCACTACAATCTTCATGAGGTCTGGAGGATCTGCGGTGACTGACATCTTCCTCCCTGTTAGATACACGGTTTGGGTTAAGATTGGGGAGGAGGAGTTCCCGGGATTGAGAAAGAAGGTGGCGAGGGAGAAAGCGGGCAAAGCGGCTCTGGTGGAGCTCCAGAAGAAAGGGACATTGTCAGAAAAGGCTGAGAGAAGCACTGAAACCACAGAAAGAGCGTGATTACAGAAAATTATTTATAGGATGGCAAACGGGTGGCATGAGGTCTAATGCTGCGTTCACACCAAACGCAAATAGAGCGTCTGGCGCGAGTGATTTCAATGTTAAGTCAATGGAAAGGCGCGTTGACGCGCGTCTGGAGGTCCCGCGGCGCGAAGGACGCGAATCCACCTCATTCGCGCGAATGGCGCTTTTGTGCATTCACGCGTTTGAAGCGAATTCGCGTCTGACGCCCGAGTTGAAAAATTTGAACTTTGGCGTCAATTCGCGCCGCGTTAACCAATCAGGAGCCTGCTCGCTACGGTCACGTGGTAAAGTGACGTGATGAGAAACCCTGCATAGTTTAAAAATACAACTTTTGTGTCACAATGTAGTTTTAAGACTTTTTCAGGTGATAATGTAGTTGTTTAAAGCTCAAATCTGTGGTTTATTTATAAAGAGAGCGCCTATTTAAAAAAAATAATCTTGTGTTTTTGTTGTTGAGAGATCCAGGCGATCACCGGGCAATCACCGCTCATAACCCCGGCAAGGGCAGCCTTTCCTCGGCCAGTCCTTCTGACGTTTGCCGCTGGCTCTGATGTCCTGTAGTGGTGCATCTTGTGTAGATCTAACGGCCGGTCTTTGCTCTCATGAATCTAAATTTGTTGTCTGCCAAATCGTTTTGACTGAGGGCAAAGAGAAGTGTCATAACTTTATATTTTAAGGATATTTAAACATACATGCAGTGAAGATAATGTAGGAGTTGCCTGGACCACATTTGTGTGGCTATTAATGCTTAATATATATGTTTAATGAAAATGAAAAGAGGCAGTGTGGTGTTTTATGACATTTCTCCTGGAGTGCCTTGAATGCGTATCAAACGCTCAATTTTCTACGCGCGTCCAATTCTCTGTGGACGCGCGAATGGATTCAAAATGTTCGCACGTGAAACTAGATGCGATTTTGACGCTCAATTCGCGTTTGGTGTGAACGCAGCATAAGAAGGGTGGCAGCACCAAAGCAAGTTCACAGTTCGGCTCCAGATTGGACAGGAAGTGTTCAGGGAGGGCTCCAGGAGCAACAAGACATGACATCAGGAGACACAGACCAGTAACGTCTGCTAGTAAAGTTCCCTAAAACACACCCTAAAGCTCCGCAGCTAGTGACTCTCCAGCAACATCATCAAATATGGTGAAAAGTGCTGCTGAGGTTGAAACAGCCGTCTACCGATGGATCAGATGGATGGAATTAAGTTTTATTTAAGCTTGAACAAAGTTCTCTTTTCAACTTTAGGAAAGTTAATGCATTACTTCAGTCTTAATCCAGATTTACTTCTGACCTCAAACGTCAGTTAATATTTATAGTGTGTGTTTTTACAGACGTTCCTCCACAATAATTCTGAGGACAGGAGGCAAACACAGAAAGTGGATCTGTGATCAAGCAGGTGTTGCACGAGCAGTTTTAATAAGAACTACAGAGTAGAGCAGGAGTTTATTTCAGTGTCATTGAAGACATGTTAATGTGAATGTTGCTTGTGTTTCTTAAATGCTGTTGAAGAGCTCAGAGTCAGATGGAAGCGTGTTCAGGATGGGATGGGATGGATCACATATAACCTGTATAAGGGCCACTACAATAATGATTCACAGCAGCTAAACCTGTTGGCAAAGGCAAGCTTGTGTGTTACATGTATTATAATGAACGCATTCCTTTTGATGGCCTAAAACACAATTTCTTTTGTCTTCACATTCCTTCACTGAGCACAAAGATGTATTTGCCCTTCAGAAAGTCTTTGTGTGTGTGTGTGTGTGTGTGTGTAACCCTTGCATGTCACAGCCTGTCTGTAAATGTGTATCTGATCAAATGATGTGTTTCTTTTACTGATTTGCAGTGGGATGAAATGGACTGACACCTGGGATCCAAACAATCATTCTTCCCAGAATAAGGATCATGTCCCTGTCCGTGTGTTCGTTTATTCTGATTTCATGAATGAATTGTGTGGTTTTTTTTTTAGAAAACCTTTGCTTGGTCAAAAGTTGATGCTCCTGTTTTGTTCTGGTTTCTTATTAAATCTACTTTTACTGCCTGGAACTGTTTCTTGGCTGAGGTCTCAAGCATCTAATATGACTTTAGACTTTAATAATATATAGTATATGAATAGTAATCCCAACAGGCAGAAATGTGAGGAGAGCGGCTCAATGATCTGTGATCAGTGTTGATCACAGTCACGCTGGAATCTCTTATATTGGAAAACGTGTGTGATGAAAGTCTGAACTTCATCAAAACATCAAGAGACGCATCTCTACTGAATCCACAAAAGAAACTAAGCAGAGCCCTCAAAATAACGGCATCTTTTAGACGCTTTTCTTTCATTCATATTCTCTTTCTTCAAACACACATTGACTCTCATTCCTCCATCACACTCTCAGACTCTTTTCGCTTCCAGTCAGAAATAAGTGGAGCTTTTCTAACGTCTCTCACTGATGTCAAACACCTGCCCGCACTGATTAAGGACTCTTCCTCAGGTGCATGTGCCAAAATACATTTCTTTTCTTTTTGTTTTAGTCTGAGGCCAAACTTTTCTTCATGTAGATTGTTAGCTGGACAAAAACTCATGAGCTAATGGGTAAGAAACTCAAAATGGTTGTGTCAAAGGTTTCCCCCATAATGAGCCCAACATAGAGACCCAAACTGATAAAACCCAACACAACAAACAGCTCAGAAGAGACTGGAGGTGAAAGGAGGAAACATTATATTACCATACCACAGGGAGGAAAATGAGAGAGATCTGAGCGAGCGTCAGACAGACACTGATTCACCACAAGAGCTTTTCAAAGATTCTGTACTCCAGTGCAGCTGTGATCAATGAGTCTTCCAGCGTTCTGATTGGAGGAGGAGGACGAGTGGGAGGAGCCGAGTGTAATCAGGCCTTGAGTGAGTGATCAGCTCCTTTACTGTCTCTCTCTCTCTCTCTCTCTCTCTCTCTCTCTCTCTCTCTCTCTCTCTCTCTCTCTCTCTCTCTCTCTCTCTCTCTCTCTCTCTCTCTCTCTCTCTCTCTCTCTCTCTCTCTCTCTCTCTCTCTCTCTCTCTCTCTCTCTCAAGCCAATAAATCAATCAGTAAAAAATAAATGAATACATTTTATAATCAAGAAAATAATTAAGACAATAAAATAAATAATAATAATAACAATAATAATAAAAAGATTTGTACACATTCAGACGAAAATAATATTTCTGATCATTTCAGACTAGTTTTGTCCACTGGCTGTTTACTTCAGTTTACTTTTAGGACAACCTTGTCTGACTCCTCGTTTTTGGGAGAAAAATTCTCTCTCTGAATTTCAGTTTTCAGGTTAAAGACGGTGAAACAGTGAATTTTTGTAGGTTGGTTCAGACTGCTAGCTAAAGACTGGACAGTGAAAAACACACAACATCAGTTGTATTTAACACACGGTTGAAGTGTGTTTGAAAGAGAAGTGCTTCAAACCCTTCAGGGGCTGTGGAAGGACCAATCCTACAAAATGAGTCTGACGCCATGTCATGCAGTTCTCAGGACAATGTTGTGCTATGTCCTTCTGAAAGTGAGACCACATTCCTTTCTTTAGACTCCCAATCCAGCAGTTGTCAAGACATTGTTCTGCTATCTTCCTCTGAGAGTTCCACATCATGCCATTCTCAAGGATGGCCAGCAAAGTTTAAAATACCAACTTTCTCATTTGATACAGAGCTCTTGCTTTCAGAAGGAAACAAAGCCTACCAAAAGGATGGCACCCTCTTGTTGTAATTTTTATGCTGAAACTTTGTTAAGTAAACCAAAGCCTTGGATGGGGCAATTATTTTCTACCAATGCAAAAAGTCCCGCACACTATCAACTTGCAATTAAAAAGGATTTATTTTATCATTGCAATTATTTTCTACCTCACTTAAAGTCTCAGTGTGATTATTTCTTAACATAACTATTATCTGAACCTGGATATTTAACTCCATCATGCTTCATAGAGAGGTCTGGACCTTGATTGAGCTTGGATATCCCAGATATTTCTAGCCATTGGGCAGCGCTCCTGAGTTCAAAGATAAGGGCAGATCTTAGGATTTGTGCTGGTTTTGGAGATGTGTACTGGATTATTTAGTCATATATGGGAAAAAATACAACAATTAATTGAAATGGGAAAACCGATCATACATGTCAGAGCAAAATCCACTGCTGTTTGAACAGTCGAAAATAAATTATATTTGTTAAACGATATACTGTTTTAATTTAAGGTTCACAAACAATACAATTATTAGGATCAGTATTACATCTACATCTACTGTGCTGGAGTGTGACAGATGAAGTCAAAACATCATGTAATTTGGTGTATGGATGTTTATTCCTCTTTTGACTTGACTTATTCCAGGTGAAAGTCAAGGAGGTGGCATTTGTGTCTACATTAATAACAAATGCTGCAGTTCAGTCATTGAAGGGAGAACTTGTGTGGCCACGATATTGAACCGGTTTCTTATTTGCCTGGTGAATTCCCTCAAATGTTGGTCACGGTGGTGCCAAACGGCTATGGTGAAGGAGACTGTTGAACGGAAAGTTTTTAAGCCCCTGAAGGGTTTGAAGCGCTGCTCTTTCAAACACACTTCAACCGTATATTAAATACATCTGATGTTGTGTGTTTTTCACTGTCCAGTCTTTAGCTAGCAGTCTGAACACAGCCTACGAAAATTCCCAGTTTCACTGACTTTAACCTGAAAACTGAGAGAGAGAGAATTTTTCTACCCAAAACGAGGAGTCAGACATGGTTGTCCTAAAAGTAAACTGAAGTAAACAGCCAGTGGACAAAACTAAAGTCAGAAATATTCTTATCTTGTCTGAATGTGTACAAAGCTTTTTATTATTATTATTATTATTGTTAGTATTATTATGTCTTGATTATAAAATGTATTCATGTATTTTTTACTGATTGATTTATTGGCTTCAGAGAGAGAGAGACAGCTGGGGCCCGTTTCAGAAAGGAGGTTAAGTGAAAACTCTGAGTATGTTAACTCTGAAATGAGGGAAACTCTGGGTTTTCTGTTTCAGAATGGGAGGTATGTCAAACCCGAGAAAGCAGGGTAAGTCAAGCCCATTTCTGAAAGAGAGGTAACTTATACTCAGAGTCAGTTACCAGGGTAACTTACTCTGTGAACCTAACCTGGTCAGGAGCAGGTTTTCTTTGGTAAATCCAGCGTTTCTTTCAGTCTCCTCCCCCTTTTTAAAGCGCCAGCGGTGTTTAAATAATTCATTCATTCAAACGCCACAAATGCTTTTCTTACTGAGTATTTTGGTCATATTTCAAGTACAAATGTTTTTTTTTAATTATAAATTTAATCTAAATCTAAAGTAAGCGAAGTTCATTTTTGCAGTGCAGGAACATTCATTCATTGCTTATATTTTCATCATGAGGACACTGTCAAAGTGACAAAAATGGCATGTGCTTTTATACAGGATCCTGACGTTCACTTGATAAACCTCTAGAAGTAACCTAATAATTAGAATTTCCTTTAGGATTTCCAGTGGTTGGATGCATTGATGACACTCATATTCCCATCATCACACTTTCTGAAAATGGATTACTGTATGGGATGGAAGGATGCTGCCAGATGGTTGTCCGAGATATATGCCATAACCACCACCACAGCTGTTAAATACATTTATTTACAATTTTTATGGTCATCTTTATTTCCTACAAATACTTTATTCTTTTTCCTGTTGGATGTTAATATTCTTCCTCCATCTCCTCTTTATCTGTCGGTGGTGCTGGTGTTTGGCTGGCCTGAGTAGAAGTCAAATTTTAATGTCATTAATTAAAAAAATGTAACAGGTGGGATTAGAGAACTTTTCATTATGTGGAAAGAGCACAGACCCTTTACACATTTCTGGATTTCAGAAGCTGAAGTCGTCATAGTTGGGTTAACTTTTATAGCGGTGAATGAAAGAATACATAAAATATATATTTTTGTGTCCCCATTTGCTCAAGTAGCAAAAGAAAAACTCCATAATAGTGATTTCACAACTTTAAAAAAGAGGGAAAAAATAGAGTGAAATTGATGACGGAACTGAAAAGAGAGAAAGATGTTAATTTTCACCATCAAGTCAAGTCAACTTTATTTATATAGCGCTTTTAACAATGTAGATTGTTTCAAAGCAGCTTTACAGTGTTAAACAGGAAAATAATGCAGCATAATTTTATTCAGCTGTATAGCCATTCTGGAGAAAACGCTGATGTCATCAGTTCATTTCAATTATCATACAGTGACAGTGTGGGCTTTAGATCAATAATTAGACCAGTAATTTAGTTTATATGGTTAATTTAGTTTATTAATTAGATTTATTTCTATGTTTAGTTGAAAAATTTAGTGTCCCCAACTGAGCACGCCAAGCCAGAAGCAACAGTGGCAAGGAAACCAAAACCCCATTAGGTGACTTAATGGAGAAAAGTAAACCTTGGGAGAAACCAGGCTCAGTCGGGGTGCCAGTTCTCCTCTGGCCAATTAACAAACAGCGTATTATTATTATTATTCTGGCAGCTTTACAGCTCAGAGGTCATAATAGATCAGAATATTCGAGGGACCGGGGGCAACATGCTGGAGACGGGTTTATTGAGGATGATGTTGATTAAATATTATTAAAGTGCAATATTCGAATGATCGGAGGCAACACGCTGGAGACGGGTTTATTGAGGATGACATATCGATTTAAGCATTATTTAATTGTAATCAGGGCTTTGAACCGGTTCAAGGAACGAAAACGAAAACCGGAAACGAACAAAATTTTAAGAGGAACAAAAACGAAAACGAAATCAAAAATCAATTTGAATCGTTCTGAACAGAAACGTTAATTTGAAATGACCATTAACCGGTTAATAACGTTATTTTATCGTTCTTTTAATATTTTAATTTGGCAGTGACCAATAATGAGTAGAGTAGTAAAGCATGTGACGTTGACGGAGCAAGCGTGAGTGAAATGCCCACGCACCATCATCTATGAATCTACCGGTACGCAAGTCAGTATGAGCGCGCATTTTCATGCCTCAAGTACATTTCTTTCCCCGCTGAGGTCTACAATGAAAGCGCAGGTATTGGAGGACATTCTTTTCGAACGTTTAAATAAGCAGTACGGGCTTTAAGCTCAAATAGTCTGATTTAGCCTATTTTATGGATTCCGTTTAAGCCTATCCAAGTAGGCTATCAAACATTTTTCCTTTAGTCTTTCAGATTGCCAATACAGGACAGGTCAAATGTTTTCTATATAGACGGTTGATGCTTCGTATTAAATGGTATGTTATATAGCATTAAATGATCGAGCTTTATTAGCTGACTGAATTTGATTATGTGATGCAAGGACGTGTTGCGCAGTGTTTGCTTTGAAATTAGCAGTTGACGATGCATTAAAAGAGCAATGGTTATCCAGTTTATTTATTCTTTATTCATGCAATTTTTAAAACAAGTCGTGTTGAAAAAAAGTTATGTACAAAGAATGTTATCACTCTTCTGAAAAGAATTAGGCATAAGAGGACCACTTTCGATTGTCTAACGCTCCATTAAAACAGGTCCGCTATGCTTTGTAATTAATGCATGTATTTCTGTTGTGGTTTTAAAAATGTTATGAAATAAACAGGGCTCTGAACCGGTTCAAGGAACGAAAACGAAAACCGGAAACGAACGAAATTTTAAGAGGAACAAAAACGAAAACGAAATCAAAATCAATTTGAATCGTTCTGAACAGAAACGTTAATTTGAAATGGCCATTAACCGGTTAATAACGTTATTTTATCGTTCTTTTAATATTTTAATTTGGCAGTGACCAATCATGAATTGAGTAGTAAAGCATGTGACGTTGACGGATCAAGCGTAAGTGAAATGCCCGCGCACCATCATCTATGAATCTACCGGTAACGCAAGTCAGTGTAGAGCGCGCATTTTCATGCCTCAAGTTCATTTCTTTCTCCGCTGAGGTCTACAATGAAAGCGCAGGTATTGGAGGACATTCTTTTCGAACGTTTAAATAAGTAGTACGGACTTTAAGCTCAAATAGACTGATTTAGGCTATAGTTTATGGATTCCGTTTAAGCCTATCCAAGTAGGTTACTAGCATCTATCAAACATTTTTCCTATAGTCTTTCAGATTGCCAATACAGGACAGGTCAATGTTTTCTATATAGACGGTTGATGCTTCGTATTAAATGGTATGTTATATTGCATTAAATGATCAAGCTTTATTAGCTGACTGAATTTGATTATGTGATGCAAGGACGTGTTGCGCAGTGTTTGCTTTGAAATTAGCAGTTGACGGTGCATTAAAAGAGCAATGGTTATCCAGTTTATTTATTCTTTATTCATGCAATTTTTAAAACAAGTTGTGTTGAAAAAAAGTTATGTACAAAGAATCACTCTTTCACAAGTTATCACTCTTCTGAAAAGAATTAGGCATAAGAGGGCCACTTTTGATTGTCTAACGCTCCATTAAAACATGTCCGCTGTTTATCCTTTGTAATTATGCATGTATTTCTGTTGTGGTTTTAAAAATGTTATGAAATAAATATTTAAGTTTAATTACCATTCGTATTATTATTATTGAGTGAAAAATAAGTCTATTTATACATATTTGTATAGGCTAAATTAAAATAACGTTATTAACCGGTATTTTTTCAAATCAAACCGTTTTCGGAACAGTAATGTTTATTGAGGAACGCAAAAACGGAAACGCTATAATATCGATTCTGCTCGGAGTGAACCGATTGATATTTTTTTCCGTTTTTAAGCCCTGGAAATAAATATTCAAGTTTAATTACCATGCGTTATATTATTTTTGAGTGAAAAATAAGTCTATTTATATATATTTGTTTAAAGTATAGGCTAAATTAAAATAACGTTATTAACCGGTATTTTTTCAAATCAAACCGTTTTCGGAACAGTAATGTTTATTGAGGAACGCAAAAACGGAAACGCTATAATATCGATTCTGCTCGGAGTGAACCGATTGATATTTTTTTCAGTTTTTAAGCCCTGATTGTAATATTTGAACAATAGGAGTCAACATGCTGGAGACGGGTTTATTGGGATGCCGTGTCGATGAGGCAGTTGCAGGGGGAGTCTAATCACGGTCTCTGCAGACACTTCAGGGTCCTGTGATGGTCTTCCCTGGGCGCAGGTCCACCATCTGAACTGGATCCGGCTGACTGCAGTAAACCTCGGGATAAAACAGAGAGAATATCATTAGCGTAGATGCCATTCTTCTGATGATGTCACGAGTACATCAGGTGTTATGGGAAGTGTTCCCGGTTCCGGCTGACCTAGTTAATGCAGCCAAACAATCATTTAATTGAAAAAGTGTTTTATGTGTATGCCACAGTAAAGAGATGTGTTTTTAGTCTAGATTTAAACTGACAGAGTGTGTCTGCATCCCGAACAATGTTAGGAAGACTGTTCCAGAGTTTCGGAGCTAAATAGGAAAAGGATCGACCACCTGCAGTTGATTTGGATATTCTCTGTATTATCAACTGGCCAGAGTTTAGAGAGCGCAGTAGACGTGATGGAGTATAATATGTTAAGAGCTCGCTCAAGTATTGGGGAGCTAAACCATTTAGTGCTTTGTAAGTAATAAGTAAGATTTTAAAATGTATGCGATGTTTAATAGGCAACCAGTGCAGTGTTGACAGAACTGGGCTAGTAAGAACTGGAGCTGCTGCGTTTTGGACCAGCTGGAGTTTATTTATTAAGCGAGCAGGGCAACCACCCAGTAGAGCATTACAATAATCTAACCTTGAGGTCATGAACGCATGAACTAACTGTTCAGCATTTTGCATTGAGAGCATGTGCCGTAATTTAAATATATTTTTAAGATGGTAGAAAGCAGTTTTACAGATGCTAGAAACGTGGCTTTCAAACTAAAGATTGGTATCAAAGAGCACACCCAGGTTCCTCACTGACGACGAGGACTTGACAGAGCAGCCATCAAGTGTTAGACAGTATTCTAGGTTACTACTTGTGGAGCTTTTTTGTCCAATAATTAAAAATTCAGTTTTTTCTGAATTGAGTTGCAGGAAATTACCGGTCATCCAATGTTTTATATCAGCTATGCATTCCGTTAATCTTGTGAATTGGTAAGTTTCTTCAGGGCGTGAAGAAATATAGAGCTGAGTATCGTCAGCATAACAATGAAAACTAACGCCATGCTTCCTAATGATATCTCCCAGTGGTAGCATGTACAGGGTGAAGAGTAGCGGTCCTAGCACTGAGCCTTGTGGTACTCCATACTGAACTTGTGCTCGCTGTGACATATCTTAATTTACTGCTACAAACTGATAACGGTCGCATAGGTATGATTTAAACCATGATAATGCAATTCCACTAATACCTACATAATTTTCGAGTCTATTCAAAAGAATGTTGTGGTCGATAGTATCAAATGCAGCGCTAAGATCGAGTAACACTAATAGAGAGATACAGCCACGATCGGATGATAAGAGTAAATCATTTGTAACTCTGATGAGAGCAGTCTCAGTGCTATGATACGGTCTAAATCCTGACTGGAAATCCTCACAGATTCCATTTCTTTCTAAAAAGGAACATAATTTTGAAGACACTGCCTTTTCAAGTATTTTTGACAGAAAGGGTAGATTTGAGATTGGTCTATAATTGACTAATTCTGTAGGATCAAGTTGCGTTTTTTTAATAAGTGGTTTAATAATTGCCAACTTAAAAGTTTTCAGTACATATCCTAATGACAAAGATTAATTAATGATTAATTATGAAGAGGATCTATGACCTCTGGTAGCATCTCTTTTAATAGCCTAGTCGGTATAGGGTTGAGCATACATGTTGTTGATTTTGATGATTTAACGAGTTTAGCCAATTCTTCTTCTCCTATTGCAGTGAATGAGTGTGTGTGTGTGTGTCTTCTCCTATAGCAGTGAATGAGTGTAATTTTTCCTCAGTGACACTACAATGCTCTGTCTGATGTGATACTGTACTAGACGGCTGCATGGTTAAAATTTTCTTCGTAATATTATCAATCTTACATGTGAAGAAGTTCATAAAGTCATTACTGCTGTGCTGTTTACAATCATCAGAAGTTGAAGCTTTATTTTTGGTTAATTTAGCCACTGTATCGAATAAATACCTTGGGTTGTGTTTGTTTTCTTCCAAGAGAGTCGAGAAATAAGCAGATCTAGCAGTTTTTACGGCCTTTCTGTATGTGATCATTTGCTCTTTCCACGAATTACGAAATACCTCTAGTTTTGTTTTCTTCCAGCTGCGTTCCATTTTTCTGGCTGCTGTTTTAAGGGCCCGGGTGTGCTCGTTGTACCACGGCGTTGGACTGTTTTCTTTAATCTTCTTTCTAATCTTTTCTTTTTAATCTAAATTTTTCAACTAAACATCGAAATAAATCTAAATAATAAACTAAATTAACCATTTAAACTAAATTACTGATCGTATTATTGATCTAAAGCCCACACTGTCACTGTATGATAATTGAAATGAACTGATGACATAAGCGTTTTTTTCCAGAATGGCTATACAGCTGAATAAAATTATGCTGCATTATTTTCCTGTTTAACACTGTAAAGCTGCTTTGAAACAATCTACATTGTTAAAAGCGCTATATAAATAAAGTTGACTTGACTTGACTTGACTTCTTTAAGCGCAGAGGAGCAACTGTGTCTAAAGTACTGGAAAAGAGAGAGTCAATAGTTTCTGTTGCAACATCGAGTTCTTCTATACTATCTGGGATGCTGAGCAGATGATACTGATGAGGAAGATTATTTAAAAAACAATCTTTAGTAGCGGCAGTGATTGTCCTGCCATTTTTAAAGCTAGGGGCGGCTTTGCAACCTTAGCTAAATTAAGTATACATGATACTAGGTAATGATCTGAGATGTCATCGCTCTGTTGCAGAATTTCAACTGTATCAACATTTATTCCATGTGACAATATTAGGCCTAAAGTATGATTTTGGCAATGAGTGGCTCCTGACACGTGTTGCCTAACTCCAATAGAGTTTAGTGTGTCTTTAAATGCTAATCACAATACGTCTTTTCCGTTGTCTACATGGATATTAAAATCACCAACAATTAGTACTTTATCTACGGCCAGTACTAACTCTGATAGAAAATCAGCAAATTCTTTGATAAAGTCTGTATTATGCCCTGGTGGCCTGTATACAGTAGCTAACACAAATGTTGAACAGGTTTTATCATGTACACTACATAGCGTTACATAAAGCAACAAAACTTCGAAGGAATTATATTTGAAACTAGACTTCTGAGTAATACTGAAGATATTATTATAAATTACAGCAACTCCTCCCCCTTTACCTTTCAGACGCGGCTCATGTTTATAACAATAATCTTGAGGGGTGGACTCATTTAAGGTAATGTAGTCGTCAGGTTTTAGCCAGGTTTCAAACAGAGCACATCTAGATTATTATCTGTAATAATATCATTAACAATAAGCGCTTTTGGGGAAAGGGATCTAATATTCAGCAAACCCAAGCTTTATCAATTGTTCATATGTATTATATCTTTTGTTTATTTGTTGGACATCAATTAAATTTTTACTGTTGAATGGTTTTAATGTTTTTTTGTATTTATTAATTCGGGGAACAGACACAGTCTCTATATGATAATATCTAGGTGAAAGAGTCTCTATGTGCTGGGATTTATCTAACTCCGGTAACGTGAGACAGCTAGCAGACGGTCGGTTTAGCCAGTTTGTCTGCTTCCTGACCTGGGCCCTAGTCAGTCAAGGTTTAGTTCTAAGACTATGTGCCAAATTACTAGAGAGAAGAGTGGCACCACCCCAGGAGGGATGGATACCATCCTTCTTCAACAGGTCAGGTCTGCCCCAAAAACTTTTCCAATTGTCTATGAACCCTATGTTATTTTGCAGACACCACTTAGACAACCAGCCATTGAGTGATGATAGTCTGCTAACTATCTCATCACTCCTTTTTACAGGGAGTGGTCCAGAACAAAAAACAGCCTCAGACATCGTACTAGCGAGTTCACACACCTCTTTAATGTTAATTTTGGTGATCTCCGAATGGCGAAGTCGAACATCATTAGTGCCGACGTGAATAATAATCTTAGAGAATTTACGATTAGCTTTAGCCAGCACTTTTAAATTTGCTTTGATGTCAGGCACTCTGGCTCCCGGTAAACAAGTGACTATGGTGGCTGGTGTCTCTATTTTCACGTTCCGTGTAATAGAATCGCCAATGACTAGGGCACTTTCAGCAGGATACTCAGTGGGTGCTTCACTGAGAGGGGAGAACCTGTTTGATGTTCTAACCGGAACGGAAAAGCAGTTCTTTGGTCTGCGACTATGCTGCCTCACTGTTACCCAGTTTCCCTGCTGCGAGGGCCCTGCAGCCGGAACCGAAGAATGTACAGAGTTCACCAAGCTATTCGCATCCAAATCAGTGTCTAAAGCTGTTACATCCTCACTACTCTCACATAAAGTATGGATGCGTGTTTCTAATTCTGAAATCTTCTCCGTCAGCCTAACTATCTCCTTACATTTATCACATGTGAAGCCCTGTTCGCCAGCGGAGAAGCCTATACTGAACATGCGGCATGCGGTGCAAGTGATAATGACAGGAGAAGACATGACTTACCGTGTTTGTTGATTAATCCAACTTACCACTTACCACCATCACTCCCATAGAAACTGTATAAGAAACACTCTCACAGCAGCGGTAACTTGTTTTTTGTAATTTTATGCAAAAGTAATATAATACAAAGTATTAGTGTTATAAATGTACATACATTAAAAAAATACAAAAAAACGTTGCAGGATTTACGATATTGATGACCATTAAAACACGTCATCACTGTGAAAAGGGTCTATGTGGGAAAAGCTGCTGCACATTGGACACTGAATGATATTTATTTAGTATGTCAAATGTTTGTAAAGTAATTTAAACCTACAACCATGAACATTTTATGCTTAAAGCTTTACCTGATTGAATTATGTTTTTGTTTTTCATTTTTACCTGCTGCCACATTCTTTTTTTGCCTTTTGGATACCATGAAAATTAAATGTAATTAAAATAATTAAGAAATAAACGTACATATTGACCCGAAAGTATGGGAACGTCTTTTTGTTGGGTGCTGTTGTCATGGTGAATTAGTTTCCTCCAGGAATGAAAAGTGAGCTCCTCCCCACGAGCGCACGCAAACATTTGCAGGCTGTAGAGGGGCCGAGTCTGCAGCCCTGCCTGTGCTCTGATTGGTCTCTAGGACAGAGAGAAACTCTCGATCAGATCATGTGACACACAAAATGAAGCGGATGGGAATTAAAGCTTGTGGTCAGTGAACATCTGACTCTAGTTCTGTATTAAACAGGGCTGAAGGGGCTCCTACAGAAATCCATATGGGTCGCTACTAGGGGACACGAGACACTTCGCTCACGAGAAAGAGACAAGATATTTGCACAGTATTTAAGAAATCCTCAATGACAAAATGCATGGGAAAAATAGTCTGCATGTACTTTTAATATAAAGAATAAAGAGTGGGAGAGTGACCCAACTCTCAAAACGTGGATTACACCTGTGGTGGGAGAGGACTCTCTTTATAAATATCACCAACTCAATTGAAATGGAATATGGGACTATGATATCTGTCCGTCGTCATGTGCGTGCTGTGATCAGGACATCTGCAACTTTAAACCGTCCAGACTGCGCTCTACTCGTCCCCGACAGCTGCTGAAAGAGGTTTGAATCAACAATTCTGTGGTGTCAGTGCTTCTCTCACCGTCTGTGGCAGCGGCCCTCTCTTCTTCAGCTCCTCCAGAGCCGCTCGGGCCGCTGCCTCCCTCGCCGCCCTCTTACTGAGTCCCGCGCCCTGCGGGAACTCCTCCTCCCCGATCCGGACCCGTACCATGAATCTAACAGAGAGAAAGATGAGGAAGAAGGAGAAAAACGTCAGTCACAGCAGATCCTCCAGACCTGATGAAGATTGTAGTGACGTATGGTCTTGTGTATTAATGTTAATATTGAGTTTTTGGTCAGACGTCACCTAAGGAGAGTGTGAGAGTGTCAAAGGATTCCTTCCTCTATTACAGGACACCAGCCAAGGAATTTCACCGTGACCATAAATAACAATCATGGGAGATTGTTGACTGAATTACAATTATAAATTGTAGGTAGTTTTATCATTAGACCAATCTGAAGGATTTATAAGATATTGTTAACTTGTAGAGGCTCTTACTGTATTATTAACACAAGTGTAATAAAATGATTTTATTAACAAAAGGATAGACGAGATTAACCAACAACTCCTGAATGGATAAAGTGCACAAAGATTGGCGAAAACAAGAGACTTAGTTGATGTTACTATGGGAGTTACAAGTTATCTTATGGAAAGATAAACAGTAGTTCCTCTGGAGGTAATAAACTAAACCTTATTCTGAATTCAGCAAATAAATTGAGAGATTATTTGTTATTAAATGACATCAGTTATGCAAAATCTAATGCAAGTTAGAGTAGATATAAGATATTTCTTCAAAACTCACCAATTCACAAGATTAACGGAATGCATAGCCTATATAAAGAATTGGATGACTAGAAATGTCCAGTCTGTCCAGTCCTCTTGGTCAGTGAGGAACCTGGGTGTGCTCTTTGATACCAATCTCTCATTTGAAAGACACATTTCTAACATCTGTAAAACCGCTTTCTTCCATCTTAAAAATATATCCAAACTATGACGCATGCTCTCAATGCAAAGTGCGGAGCAGTTAGTCCATGAGCTCGAGGCTAGATTATTGTGATGCTCTACGGGTGGTTGCCCTGCTCGCTTAATAAACAAACTCCAGCTGCTGGAGCAAGCCCGTCTCCGGCGTGAGGACTCCGATCTTCAATCAGATGAAACTGGATAAATATTCTGAATGTTCAGATCAAATCTGACCTCTGACCTGTAGTGTTGCCTGAATCATAATCACACACCGTTTGTTCGTTGGCCAGAGGAGAACTGAGCGACTGAGTCTGGCTTCTCCCAAGGTTTTTGTCTCCTGATGGAGTTTGTGTTCCTTGCCAATGAGAACTGAACTGAGCTGATGACATCACTGTATTCTCCAGAGCGTCTGTACAGCTAAATCAAATTGTATTGCATTATTTTCCTGTTACCACTGTAAAGCTGCTTTGAAACAAGCACTAAACCTTGTAAAAAGCACTGTATAAATAAAGGTGGCCTGACTTGACTAGACTTACAACGTCTTCCACTTGCAGAGCAGTGGGATGAAAGGAGTCGGATTCAGTTTCACAGCATTGAACATTGAACTCCTGAAGCACAGAGAAGGTCCTTATTCTGGAACACGCAGATGAAGGAGCCTTGAAGTTGAAGTTCGCTTATAGCATCTGAAGTCAGTGCAAATCCAGGCAGTCTGGAACACGCAGTGCAGAAGATCTGGGAAATGGGGACATGCTGAGCTGATGGTCATTGATCCTGTTGCCATTTCCAAACTTCCCAAATTCTCTTCTTGCAGAACTTCTCTCTTTCAAGAGGGAGAGAGATGCAGCTTGTTCCTTCAGCTTAGTGCATCTTGGAACTGGAAACTCTTGGGACTGGGACCAGGAACTGGAGCTGGAACCCAGAACGGGAAACTGCAGCAACCCAGAAACTGGAACAACTCTTAGAGAGAGCCTTTGAATCTCTCCTGGGAAGGATCCAGTGTTTTGATCGGCTGATGCTGTCAGAGGTGGCTGTATGGCATGAGCTTCATTTGCAGAGCTTAAAGTTCATGTTTAGAACAATGTCTTCAAGGTTTTTCCTATGCATAATTCACTTTTAAACCAATTTCAGATTGACCTAGACATTGTGCATTGTACAAAAAGACCAAACATCATTGGGTAATATTGAACTTTTCCCCATGTATTTCTTAATTGGTACGTGTGTATATTTTGCATCTACACAAACAACACTCACTAATGTACGGTTATTTAAATAGATATGAAGATTTGCTCCATTTTGTCCATTGTTTGTCCACTTTTCATAGAAAATCTATCATTTGTGGCTTCAAGCTGTGGTCATATTAAAAATTATATTAATTAACATTCAGCACTAATTCGGTTTGTTGACCCCGTTCTGATTAAAAAGAAGATAGAAACGCTTTGACTGATTAAACTTGAAGCGAGTAAAAACATGTTATCGTTGTCTTTTGTTGGACACAAGGTTTATGAAGGGTAGCTTCGTATGACTACCCTTACGAAAAATACATTTATTCAAGAGTGCTATTAGTATACTTCTTTTAAACTAAAAATAAGAAAGTTTACTTCCAGTCTACTTTGTATGTACTACTCAGATATACTTCTCAAAAATATACTTCAAATTGCACTTAAATATACATGACTTATACTGACAGACAAGTCTAAGTATATTTTTATTAAGTATATAAGTATTCTAAGTATTCTTGGCTTGTACTTGTGTTTACTATTTTGAGTAGCTTAATACTTTTATACTTATTACTTTATTACTTAATACTTTTTAACATAATATTACACACTGTCTTATAGACTAAAATCTAACGTTTATATAGTAACAAGCTTTCAGGTGGAATAGCATAAATAAAATAAACATGTAACTGAACAGGAAATTGACAGTGATACTAACTGTTACGTACGCTGTGCTACGTAGTCTGTGTTGAAATATATATCACGCTGTGTATGTGTGCATGCGTTTGTACCAGCTGTCTGTTTCAGGGATGGAACGTGAGTGGAGGAACCGCCTGTCAGTCAACGGACGTCAGACGCTGACGTCAGGATTGCGCAACCAATCACCAATCCTGAGGCTGTTTATCAATGGCGCAAACTTCAATGGGAGACACGCGGAAAGTGTTGCGTCACATCCGCTGGCCGACGGGCGTGGAGGGAGTGGACGCTGGACGGTGATTTCGGCGTTGTGTTTGGAGTTTACGGCGGTTGACATAAACTGGTTTGTGACTGGATTGAGATGTTTTCTGGGGTAAATGAGGATGATGAAATGGAGTCAGATGATTGGAATCTAGTAAGTAAGAAAGGACAAGAAAAGAGAATGAGTGGGCGAAATGAAACAAGGTTGGAGTATAGCCAATCCAGTAAAAGAGGATTAGAAGGAAACAGCTCAGAGGAAGAGGGTAGGGTTGTCCGGAAAAAGATTGAAAGAGAGCAATATAAAGTAATTCTTAAATTTAGAAAGGAAGATGAACATGTTAACCTAAGTCCAGTAGCATTGTCTAGAGAACTGAAGAAAAAGTTAGGAGAAGTGGACACGGCTAAGATTTTGAGAGACGGAAGCCTGTTGGTGATATGTAAAACTGATGAGCAGAAAAACAAAGCTCTAAAAATTGAGAATGTATGTAAGAAAAAAGTGAATGAAAGAAAGATCTTGGGAGAAAAACGACTGAAACAGGGAGTAATAACAGGCATTCCAGTTGAGGAGGATCTAGAAAGACTAAAACAAAGTATTTCTGGGGGTGAAATAAGTAGAATAAAAAGGTTGCAAAAAACAATGAATGGGGAAAGAGTTGACAGTTTGTCAATTCTTTTGGAGTTTCAGGACTCTGTGCTTCCAGAAAAAATCAAAATTGGGTACATGAGTTTTGTAGTGAGGCCATATATTCCTCCCCCACTCCGCTGTTATAGATGTCAAAGATATGGACATATAGCAGCGGTGTGCAAAGGAAAACAAAGATGTCCTAAGTGTGGAGGTGATCATAGATTTGAAAATTGTGAAGAGAGTGCACAGGACAAGTGCTGTAATTGTGGTGGACAACATCGGGTAACATACAATGGATGTAACGTAAGAAAGAGAGCCGTGGAAATTGAGCAAGTAAAAGTTGTAAATAACCTAAGCTATGCAGAAGCAATAAAGAAGGTACAAGAGCAAAGGAGAAGTGATGATACTGACAAAGACATGTCAAGTCAAGAGATTGGGCGAACAGAGGAAAGTGGTACAACACTGACAGTGGATAGACTAATTTTGTTTGTGGCATATGTAATTAATTGCACGGACCAAGTTAGACAAAAAACAGAGAAAATTAAAATAATTGTGAAGGGAGCTGAAAAGTTTTTGGGTATAAACAATATATCCTGGGAAAACATCAATAAAAGACTGGAAGGAGATGGGAAGTCAGGAGGTGCAGGTGATAAGACAACTTGAATATTGTGCAATGGAATGCAAGAAGCTTGTTAGCGAATGGTCAAGAGTTTAAAGGTTTTATAAAAGAGATTAGAAAGAAACCAGAAATTGTATGTATACAGGAAACCTGGCTTAAGCCAGTGTTGGATTTTAATATTAAAGGGTATGATTGTGTACGTAGAGATAGAGAGGAAGATATTGGGGGAGGGTGTATAATATTTGTAAAACAAGGAGTACAGTATAATGTTATAGGAAAAGGAATAATGTTGGAGTTTATAGTAATAGAAATTATAGGGGAAAAAGGAAATGTTAAAATTCAAAATTTTTATAATCCTTGTAAAAGACTATCACTAGAGGTGTTGGGTGAATTAATTGTACACTTAGAAGGAAAAGTTATATGTTGCGGAGATTTTAATGCTCATAGTACACTATGGGACAATTGCAATGATGGAAATGGAATAGTGATTGAAGAATTAATGGAGTTAAAGGAATTAGTATGTTTAAATGATGGTGGGGGAACAAGGGTTAATGTGAGAACAGGAATAGAATCAGCTATTGATCTTACACTTGTTTCAAGTTCACTAGCGGGTATATGCGTATGGGAGGTGATTAGAGAAACAACTATAGGGAGTGATCATTACCCTATAACAATTGAGGTAAATCTAAGTTTAGAAAAATGTGATACAAGAGGAGTAGATAAATGGTTCTTTGAAAATGCAGATTGGGAGAAATTTAGGAGTATTAGTGAACAAGAAATGAAAAACATTAAAGTTAAAGAAGGGATTGATGAGGTTAATAATGATATTTGTAATGCTATATTGATATCAGCAAGTCAGTCTATTCCAAGGAAGGGAGGTAGGAAAAAAAAGAAGATTGTGCCATGGTGGACAAAAGAGTGTGATAAGGTAATTAAATCTCGAAATAAAGCTTTTAAAATGTTAAAAAAGAATCATAGTTTTCAGAACTTCATTGAATATAAAAGGATGCAAGCAAATGTTAGGAGAATCGTAAAAAATACAAAAAAAGACTATTGGAGGAGGTTTTGTAACACAGTGGGAAGGGAAACTGAAATTGGTCAAGTATGGAATATGATAAAAAGAATGAATGGGATAAAAAGAGAATTTGGGTATCCAGTATTAAAAGATGGAGATACAATAGCAATAAAAGATGAAGAGAAAGCAGAAATGCTTGCAAAAAGTTTTGTTAAAATACATAAATCAGATAATAGTAGTAAGGAGGGTAAAAGAGGAAGGGAAAGGACATTGGAACAGTTTAAAGACTTAATACAGAATGAGGAATATAATAATGAACAATTAAATATGATATTTACAAAGGCAGAGTTAAATCGAGCTCTTAGGAAAACCAAGAATTCAGCTCCAGGTATAGATCAGATTTGCTATTTAATGCTAAGACATCTCAGTGAAGTATCTAAGGAAGTTTTATTAAATATGTACAATAAATCATGGGAAGAAGGAAAATTACCACAAAGGTGGAAGGAGGCGGTGATAGTACCAATACGTAAACCGGGGAAGGATAGTACAAATCCAGGAAATTATAGACCTATTGCGTTGACATCTAATATTGGTAAAATAATGGAAAAGATGGTGAATGAAAGGTTAATGTATCATGTAGAAATGAATAAATTCTTATCCAAATATCAGAGTGGTTTTAGGAGAGGGAGAAATACAATGGATCCGGCGGTGTGTTTAGAACATGAGATAAGAAAAGCACAAATAAATAGAGAAAGTGTAGTGGCTGTCTTTTTCGACATAGAGAAAGCTTATGACATGATGTGGAGAGAAGGGTTGTTAATTAAATTGTATAAGTTAGGTATCAAAGGTCAAATGTTTAGATGGATCAAGGATTTTTTATCGGATAGAACAATAAAAGTGAGAATAGGAAACAGTTATTCAGAAAAATTCACAATTGAAAATGGTACTCCACAAGGAAGTATAATAAGTCCTTTATTATTTTCCATTATGATAAATGATGTGTTTGAAGACTTGGATAATGGGCTGGGCCTCTCACTCTTCGCTGATGATGGGGCAATTTGGA
Organism: Gobio gobio; assembly: GCF_949357685.1. Classification (NCBI taxonomy): domain Eukaryota; kingdom Metazoa; phylum Chordata; class Actinopteri; order Cypriniformes; family Gobionidae; genus Gobio; species Gobio gobio. Next base: position 65,384,560 of record NC_137101.1, on the reverse strand, counting down.
AAAGGGGAAGGAATATTGATTTTATTGTGAAAAAATTACAGGAGGCTATTACAATAGTTGAAGAATGGTCATATAAATGGGGTTTTAAATTCTCAGTTGATAAAACAAAAATAATGTTGTTTACAAGGAAGAGAATTGGAAGTGAGGTGAAACTAAAATTATATAATCAAGAAATGGAAAGAGTAAAATATTTTAAGTTTTTGGGGATATGGTTTGATGAAAGAGTTACGTGGGCGGTGCATATTCAGAATATAATAAATAAATGTAAGAAAATAATAAATACAATGAGATGTTTAGTTGGTAGTGAGTGGGGAGCAGATAGGATGGCATTAAAGGCAATGTATAATGGATTGATTAGATCTGTGTTAGATTATGGGTGTGTGGTTTATGGATCAGCTGCAGAAACATCTCTTAAAAAGTTAGATAATATACAGAATCAGGTATTTAGACTATGTACAGGAGCTATAAAAACTACTCCAATTACAGCGCTACAGGTGGAAATGGGGGAAATGTCTTTGGAAATGAGAAGGGTACAGCTATCATTGAATTACTGGGTTAATTTACAAGGCCATAGTCAAGAGCATCCTACACTAGACACGTTAAAGACATGTTGGGAGAAAGAGAGGAGGAAAACTAAAAGTTTTGGATGGACTGTGATACAGAAAGCAACAGAACTTAAAATTAATCAATTAAATGTTAGTCCTACTGTTCCATTACCAGTAATAAAACCTTGGGTACTTCCAGATGCTATAGTTGATTTTACATTGTTAGAACAGAGAAACAAGGGTAAGGAAGGTAATTCATATAATGTACAGACATATATTAATGAGTACTACAGTTATGTTCAGATATACACAGATGCATCAAAGAGTTCAGACAACAAGATAGGAGTAGCATTTACTGTTCCAGAGTTTCATTTATCAATAAGGAAAAGGATCAGTGATGAGCTATCTGTTTATACAGGGGAAATGGTTGCATTATTATTAGCAATACAGTGGATAGAAGAAATAAGACCTGTGAAATCAGTTATTTGTTCAGACTCATGTTCATCATTGGCTAGTTTACAATACAGTCATTCAGAAAGTAGACCAGATATTTTAATGGAGATAATGCAAACAATATACAGAATTCAAATGATGGGGATTACAGTAGTATTTTTGTGGGTGCCTGCACATGTTGGTGTTCAAGGAAATGAAATTGCAGATAAAGAAGCAAAAGAAGCAGTTAAAAACAATGACATTAATTTAATTGTTAATTTAAGTAAGAATGAAATAAAGAGTATTATCAAGAAGAGACTAAAGGAAAGGTGGCAAAAACAGTGGGGCAAGGAGAAAAAAGGTCGGTGGTTCTATAGAATTCAAAGGAAAGTGGGAGAGATGAGAATTGCAGGGAAAAACAGGAGAGAAGAAATTGTAATATCAAGGATGAGATTTGGACACACAAGATTAAATAGTACACTTTATAAAATGGGTAAACATGATACAGGAAGATGTGATTATTGTGGGCAGGAGGAAACAGTAGAGCATGTTTTAATGCATTGTCAGAAATATGAGAATGAAAGAGGGTTGTTAATTCATAATTTAAAAAAAATAAAAATGCAATTTATACCAAAGTATATTCTGCAAAATAACTCGAGAAATGAGTGTTATAATTTTATTCTTCAGTTTCTTGTGGAATCTAATCTGTGGGAGAGAATATAATTATAATAAAAAATAAATAAATTAAAAAAAAAAAAAAAAAAAAAAAAAAAAGTCGTCTTGATCCACACTCCATACCAGTTGGTGGCGGAAATACACCATTGTGTTCTTTGTCAACCGCCAATAAAATCCAAGAAGAAGAAGAAGAAGAATGGGAGACACGCTTTGACTCTGGGGAGAGTACACACTCAGTGACGACGGTCTCTCGTTCGAGAGTCCAGTCTGAGAGGCTGATCTACATCTGGGGCTCACTGCTGTTACACCTTAGCAGTTAGATCAGTTCTCTGTTTGTTTGTGCTTGTGTGTTCCTGTGTGTTATGCTTGAGGTTCGATTATCCTGTTTGAGTGACCGCTGTTCTCTGACGCTCCATTCTCAAGTTATCATCTAGCGCTGTGTAAACGGGTAAGAGAGGTTGTGAGACAGGTAAGCAGGTCGCGACCTACATTTACCACACGTAGTTCATTCATGTATTAGCCACACCAGGTTTAGCAGTGGTGCTATTCTTGTACGTTTTGTTTGGATTAGTTAGGTAGTTTAGTTATGGCGTTTTGGGACGCTGAAGATGTTTCTTTCTACATCAGTTGTTGTCAGTTAGTTTATTTTCCTTAATCTTCAGTTAGATGAGTTTTGTTATGTTTTGTTCTTTGATTTAAGCACCACTCGTTTGCTCCTTCCTCTCTCCCAGTTTGTTTGGTGACTTTTTGCTTTATCCTGCTTAATTGTATATTTTGTAAATATTCCTTATTTTCACTACTATATTACTTTTCACTTTATTACTTCACTTCATTGTCAAACAAAGTAAATCTTTTTCAATTGAAGTCATTGGTCTGGGGTCATCCTTTTGCCGTCTTCCCTATACTGTCTGAAACGCACACACGCTCATCCTGTGTTATGTCTGATAACATACTAGACAATTTAACATCTAATTAACGAGGGACGTAACACTAACCCACACAATTCTTCCAAGGTGTAAGAGTATTGTAACAGAATTTACTCATACTGGCTTCTATAATAATATAGATAGCTATACAAGCAGATACAATTTTAAATCTCATTACAAATCATCAAGCCAAATAGGAAAAGAAGCAAGCCTTTTTATGAAACATAAATTATTGGCAATAGAACACTATAGTACTATGTATAATATGACTAATGACTGCTTTTTTTAGTCTCTTTCAAATGGATTTGGCAAAGGTGCAATGTACAAATTGTCAACTGTTTCAACAAAAACACATTTCATTTTTTATCATATCAGGCCAGATGGCACTGATCTTTCCATTCTTCCTAACATCATGTACAAAAGTACTCTCTACATTTATTTGTGAATCTTTACATAAAGGCCTGCTAGATTTAACAAGTACCTCAACTAAAGCACAGCAATGTTTGGTACATGCACAATATGCAGGGCTTTGATGGGCACACATTTGTTTAAAAATGTCTAAGTCATTAATTAAACAGAATGTACCATCTTTCAAGTATGCAGCACTGTTATATATTTTCTTCAGTCGATCATATTTTTGAGTGTGAGATAGAACTCCATTAACCAAGAAACGGCAGTAAGACCAGAAGCAATTACTTCGATTTCCACATAACTTAGAAATCGCAAGCCTGGATGAAGTTGTGATGTTTTCCTGAAATGGGGGACGCCCAAAAATCTGCACACTATCATTACATTTTTCACATTTATCTGTTCTTCGCTTATTAAAATAAAGTTCTTTAACAAATGACTGGACGTTTACACTCGTATGTTTAGCTCTTTCTGGCAATTCTTTCCACAACATACATTTTCTAACTATTTGTGAAGGGACATTCTGTGTTCCATTAAAATACTTTAATAGAGTACCCATATTGGATTCAAATGGAAAGTCTGACGTAGCCCATAATGGTCCCCACTGTTTCACACTTTGTGCGATATGTGTGAGCAAGTGTTTGTTAAGTCATGTGGTCTTTCCCATATATTCTTTGAAATTTTGCCAGTTCTGACAACAATATGCTTCTAGTCTTGATTTTATCCTGGAGTAATGTATATATGCCAAACACCAGTAGAAACAAATCAAACCAAACCAAAAATCTGGCAGGGAGAATGCCTTTCTGTACAGGGAGAGCATAGAATAGGAGAAATGCTCGCCATTCTGAAGCTTTCCAGAACTTCCTTTCATTCACTGATCTTGGTGTCCTAGTTATCTCAAAAGGAGGTTTTATTTTTTAAAAGTCGCATATCAACCTCTTCCGTCTGTTTGCCAATGTACCTGGGGGCTTCACTGTTTGCTGTATCAAACCACAATGTGGACAGTTGCCGAGTGACTCCAAGGCACACGTTGTGTTGATATTCAGGAATTAAACCATTTATCACTAGGAAATGACTAAGCTTCATTAAAGGAGATGGCCCTTTGACTCCAAATACTGGCTCATTATCACTAGGACTTTATTGGCTTTTAAAATCAGGTTCACTATTCACTCCAATTCTAAAGCTTGGAAGAGCCAGGATATTTTTTTTCATGTAACTCTGATTGGGTTTGGTTGAAAGAAGAATGTAATATACACTTTCCCTTGAAGGTGGGTCAATTATGGTAAATATAAAATGATTTAAATTTTTGGGTGATCTATCCTTGTAACATTTCAAGTGTGAAAACCGTTTGTAATCCGTTATGAACACATGATGAGAGCAGGCGTTTTGCAACTGTTGTTCCAGGTCATGTATCACAGTGTTAAACCAGCAGCTCTCAAACAGCTGGAAAACATCAGCATTGCGTCTGAGAAAACTGAAGGAGTTAATACTGGAGATGGAGGAGAGGGAGGCTGAGAGAGAGCAAGAAGCAACAGAGAGGGAGGAGAGACGATTGCCTGCACCCATCCTAATCAAACACACCTGAACATGTCATCAAGTTATTTTAGGATCAAACTTGAGTATCCCTGAGCTGTGTTTGAGATAATAGAAAATAATAAAGCTATGGCAAGGCAAGGCAAGGCAAGTTTATTTGTATAGCACATTTCATACACAGTGGCAATTCAAAGTGCTTTACACAGAAATGAAGTTAAAATAGTTATAAGTGAATAAAATAAAAAATATATATAGTATAATAGTTATAATAGAAATTAAAAGGAAATTAAAAGGAAATAAAAATAAAGATGAAATCCCCTATCTGGGGTGGAAGAAAATGGAGAGTCAGGTTTACTTTAAAAATATTTGTCAGGTAACTGTGCGTTTAGACAGTACCCTTACAGACAAATCTTCTTGGCCTAACTTGAGGGCGTTCTCTATAGATGTTTTACCCGTCAGAGCAGATCTAAACGGGTCTTCCTCGCACCGGAGGGAGTACTCAAAAAATATTTGTCAGGTAACTGTGCATTTAAACATTACCCTTACAGACAAATCTTCCTGGACAGGAACACCAGGGCTATCTCTACTTTGTTCGACCGTCAGAGCGGATCTACACGGTCCTTCCTCTTACCACCAAGGCTATACAGATCTATCCGTCAGCAGATCGAAACGGATCGTCCTCGCGCGGAGGGATTTCGATTTATCGCTCCCCCGTCTCTCAACCTCTTCCACCCAGACCGCCTTAACAAAATAAAAAATAATTAAAAATAAAAGTATAATTAAAAACTAAAAATAAAACAGGGTTAAAATGAAACATAATTAAAGTGCAAGCAGTTCGGACAAAGCACAGAGCTCATTGAGTAAATGCATAAGATAAGGTGCAATCAGTCGGACGTACAGTGGCACAGTGCTCATTCAGTAAATGCACAGCTAAACAGATGTGTTTTGAGTCTGGATTTGAAAGTGGCTACTGTTGGAGCACATCTGATCTGTTCAGGAAGCTGGTTCCAGCTACGGCTGGCATAATAGCTAAACGTAGACTCTCCTTGCTTTGAGTGAACCCTTGGTATTTCTAATTGACTTGATCCTGATGATCTGAGTGATCTGTTGGGTTTGTATTTAATCAGCATATCTGCAATGTATTGAGGTCCTAGGTCATTTAGTGATTTATATACAAGTAATAGTACTTTAAAATCGATCCTAAATGTAACTGGAAGCCAGTGTAAAGACCTGAGGACTGGTGTGATATGGTCATATTTTCTGGTTCTGCTCAGGATCCTGGCAGCAGCGTTCTGTATGAGCTGTAGCTTTCTAATGGTCTTTTTGGGAAGGCCAGTGAGAAGACCATTGCAATAATCCACCCTGCTGGTGATAAAAGCATGAACGAGTTTCTCTAAGTCTTGCCTGGAAATAAAGCTTCTAATTCTTGCAATATTTTTCAGATGATAGTAAGCTGATTTAGTTATTGCTTTGACATGACTACTGAAACTCAGGTCTGACTCCAAAATCACACCAAGATTCCTGACTTGATTTTTTGATTTTAGACCTTTAGCCTCAAGATATGCGTTCACCTTGAGAATTTCATCTTTGTTTCCTAATGTAGTGATTTCAGTTTTGTCTTTGTTTAACTGAAGAAAGTTTTGGCACATCCAACTGTTAACTTCATCAATGCATTTACATAGAGAGTCAATGGGGCTGTAGTCATTAGGTGATAGGGCTAAGTAGATCTGGGTGTCGTCAGCATAGCTGTGGTAAGCCATTTTGTTATTTTTCATTATTTGGCTGAGTGGCAGCATATACAGGTTGAATAGGAGTGGTGCAAGAATTGACCCTTGTGGGCATGTCATGGATGTCCACTCAGACAGTGTTGTGCCAGTTCACAGCTTTTCTGAACTAGTTCAAGTTCAGTTCATACATGCTCAAAGTGAACAGTTCACGTTCAAAGTTCACAATTTTAATTCTGAACTAGTTCAAAGTTCAGTTCATTTTACTTTTTTCGTGAGATAATCAAATAAATACTTTTTTTCACACTACGAGCTAGAAATCACTATACGTTCTTTGAAGCTGCTCATTGTAGACATTTGCTCATGACACTGCAATTGTCGGTGTCCGTCTCCGTGCCATCACTTCCACTAGCCATTTTTTTTTAAATTGCAGCGCTTTCTCTCACTCTCGTCTTTGGTCTGTCTCTCTCTCTCTCTCTCGCTCCTCTAGCCCTCCGCGCTCTCGTCGTTGCCTGCTACGCGGCGTTGCTATGCCTACCCCGCTCTGCTGCAATTCATCACGGGTAACGTTGTGCGGAAGCCAGTATGCTATTCAACTATTCTCAGCCGGACACTACGTTGCCCGCAATGCATTGCGCACACCTGCAAGCGGCACCAGCGAGAATACAGGAGGGAGGAACTTTCTCTCGTTGCGTTTCAAAAGAGAAAACAGATGTCACTCAGTTTTCAATGGAAAACAAATTCCAACGTTCATTTACAGTGATGTCTGCCGTTCATGACACATAATGTGAACTAATTCACGTTCAAGTTCTTTATTAAAAAATGTGTTGCGTTCAGTTCAACGTTCACGAAAAAATGAGCGTGTTCAATGAACGCGTTCTTTTGAACTCGTTCACGCACAACACTGCACTCAGACTTATGGTCACCTATACTCACATAATAACCTCTCCCTTCTAAGTATGACCTGAACCATTTGAGGACCATTCCAGAAAGCCCAACCCAATTTTCTAGCCTGTCAAGGAGTATGTTGTGGTCAACAGTGTCGAATGCGGCACTGAGGTCCAGTAGTACCAGAATCGATGTTTTGCCTGTATCTGTATTTAGGCGATTATCATTTATAATCTTTATGAGCGCTGTCTCTGTGCTGTGATGCGGTCGGAAACCAGATTGAAAATTGTCAAAGTATCCGTTTGAGTTCAAGAATTTGTTCAGCTGACTGAAAACAACTTTTTCAATGATCTTGCCTATGAAGGGGAGATTTGAGATTGGTCTGTAGTTGCTCAATATGGAGTTATCCAGATTTCTCTTTTTAAGGAGAGGCTTTACTACTGCAGTTTTAAGGGAGTTTGGAAAAGTCCCAGAAAGAAGTGAGGAGTTTACCACTTCTAGGAGATCTGCTTCTAAACAGTTAAACACACTTTTGAAAAAAGAAGTGGGGAGTGTGTCAAGGGCGCAGGTTGATGTTTTAAGGTGCTGTACCGTTTCTTCTAAAATTTTACCATCAATTGCTTCAAAATCAGTCATAATAATTTTCTGAGGTTGTGGTCTGATCTGATTCACCCCAGAGAAACTCAAGGATGTGCTGATCGCATTTCTGATATTAATGATTTTCTCGGAGAAGAAGGAAGCAAACTCACTGCATTTGCTGTCTGAGAGCATTTCACTGGGAATGTGACTCGGGGGGTTTGTTAGTCTCTCAACAGTAGCAAAAAGAGTGCGTGTGTTGTTTATGTTTCGATTTATAATATTTGAAAAGAAGGTCTGTCTAGCTTTGCCTAGTTCCACATTGAAAGCACGAAGACTGTTTTTATAAATGTTGTAATGGACAACAAGTTTTGTCTTTCGCCACATGCGTTCAGATTTCCTGCATTGTCTTTTCATTAATTGCACTGCTGTTGAGTTTCTCCAAGGTGCTTTTTGTTTGCCACTCTTTTTTCTGACTTTCACAGGAGCAATAGCATCAATTACACTCTTAACTTTTGAGTTAAAAGAGTCAAAGAGAAAATCAACAGAGTCTGCAGATATGCTTGGTGTTAGAGATATAGCCTTCATAAACAGCACACTAGTGTTCTCATTTAAGCATCTCTTTTTGACAGAGACAGATCTAGTTTCAATGGGAGGAGAGATTGATATATCAAAGAAAATACAGAAATGATCAGACAGTGCCACATCCTTAATAAATATCGATGAAATGTTTAGCCCCTTACTGATAAGTAAATCTAGAGTGTGTCCACGATCATGTGTGTGTCCGTGTACATGTTGTGTCAAATCAAAAGTGTTAAGAACAGTCATGAGATCTTTTGTTGTACTGGATTCAGCATTGTCAATGTGAATGTTAAAATCCCCAGCAATAGCAAAACAGTCATACTCAGATGAGATTGCTGATAACAGCTCTGTAAAGTCATCAATAAAGGCCGGAGAATATTTTGGAGGCCTGTAAATAATGATAAGCAGGATGCGTGGTGCACCTTTTAGCACAATGCCCAGATATTCTAGAGACAAATAATCACCAAATGATACTTGCTTACATTGATAAACATCTTTAAATAGAGCAGCGACCCCCCCACCCCTTCTGACTGTTCTGCAGACACTCATAAAAGTAAAGTTAGGAGGGGCTGTTTCATTGAGGACTGTTGCACTGCAGCTGTCTTCTAGCCACGTTTCATTTAGAAGCAAAAAATCTAGGTTGTTTGTGGATATTAAGTCGTTGACTAGAAATGATTTGTTTTTAAGTGAACGGATGTTTAAAAGTGCTAACTTAACAGTATTAATTTTAATTTTTCCCCCCACAGTAATCTTAGTTTGATAAGTAACAGGCAGCAGATTAGATAGGTTTGCCATACGGCCTGAGAAAGCCTTGGACTTTCTATCACGTAACAGAACAGAAATAGAGAAAGAAGCAGGCACACTGGATTCACGCATGTTTTGTAAACATTTGATAAGATTGCTGTTGACGTTGCGTGGACCCAGGGCACGTCACTGAGAGCTGGTATCAGTTGTTTTTGGTGCAGATGGAGGAGGGTGTGTGCCATGGCGTTGTGACCGAAGAAATCTCACAGGAGGAGGGGCAGAGCGAGCTGGGCCCACAGTCTTTGGTGGTTGTGGGGCTTGACGCCTTTTGGTTGATATCTGGGGGCTCGCAGTGATCGAGTGTGATTGTCTGTTTCCAGTATAAACAAAATCCATTTTCTCTGTGAAGCTCAGAAGCGGGGATGCTGTAGAGCGGGATAACATGTCTGGTGAGGGGGGCTGTTTCTCTGGTGTTACCGGAAGCTGCAATATGTTATCGTCCGGTTCAAGGAGTGACATTTCTTCCAGCTTATTGCTTATATCACATATAAGTTGTAAAAGTTCACCAGTCTCACCCCTGAAGGTCCCCATTTTTACCAGTGCCTCCACAGACTCCACAGTATGGGCTGAGATGTTACCGTCACAGTGTGTCTGTGGTGAGCTCTGAGGGCGGGGCTCAGCTGGGAGTGTGTCCATGAGAAGTGGTTGTTGTGGCTGCGTGGTGTTATCATTGTCCTTGTGGGGTGTATCAACCGCATGTCCATTCAGATGCTGAAATGAAGTCCTGTGATCGTACTTTACTGGTGTGTGTGTGTGCCATCCAGGTTGAGTGGGTTAGCATACACAGCTGAAGGATGATGAAGGGAAAAATAAATATTGTCCTTTAGCACTCTTGCACCGAGTTTGTTTGGGTGGAGGCCATTTGATGTAAACAGTTGTCTCTGACTCCAGAAGAGATTAAAATTGTCGATAAAGTTCACTCCCTTCATGTTGCAGGTTTTTTGCAGCCATGTATTAAGCCCAAGTAGCCGTGAGAACCTATTTGTTCCTTTTGCTGGAAGTGGTCCACTGATGAACGGCTGAAATTTCAGTTTTCTAAGTGTTTCAAAAAGTTCATTGAAATCCCTCTTTAGGAGTTCTGACTCCTCTCTCTGAATATCGTTCTTTCCCACATGAATGATAAGTCGATTTGCAGTCTTGTGTTTCATCAGAATGTTCTTAAGTTCCCTGTTTACATCAGAAACTGTTGCTTGTGGAAGGTAGCATGTAGTTGTATCCCTGCTGCTAATGTTTCTGATTGTTGAGTCCCCCACTATCAGAGTCCTGGGCTCGGCTGCGCTCTGAGCTGAGGGCCGCTGTCTGCTCGACCTTGAGCGCCTGTTAGCATTAGTGTTAGCTACGGGCTGATTCAATCTGTGTTCGATCACATTTATCACGTTTGGCACTTCATTAGCACTTCAAATCTGTTTTCAAGATGTATATTTGGTGGTAGAAAACTGGTGTTTGCAATCCTTGTGTCTGGGGTAGAGCATGCTACTGCGGCAATATGTGATGCTCGTGACAATCTGATGTCTCGAGTGCCTTTTGGTCTTGCTCCCTGTTTGTGCCATCGATTAGTGTGTTGATCAGTTACTTGTTTCTCTACATGTTGAGTAGCACTACATTTATGGGACTCACCGGCAGTGTGCAGAGGGCGATCATGATGAAGCTCTGCTGTGTGATTCGTCTGGTTGGATGGTTCCGCAAATAACTTTGTTTCAAGAACTGCAATCCTTTGTAAAAGTCTGTGGCAGTTTGTGCAGCAAGTAGATTCTAGAAGAGGCATTTTCTTATCCTTTTGAATGTAGGCAGCTGTGTTTTCCCTTCTCCGGAATGTAAGCTGGAGGCAGTGGGAGGCTGGTCGGTTGAAATATTCCGCTTTTTGTTTAGGAATTCAGTCAACAGAGTTTCTAATTTTATCATTAGAGTCAAGCTTTGTCGTTTGAGCACTGTGCTGATTTGCTGAAGTTGTAAAATATAGAAGCGATACAGCAAAGCGCGGAGCAGTAGGCAAGAGTGTCCGAACAGTAGCGAAGCAGGAAGTAAAAGTTGCTTATGTTTGAAGTGTTTGGTGTCTTACAACAGTCATGATCAGATTTAATTTAATAGACTTATATCAACCTCAAGAAAATATCAGCAAATATATCAAATGTCTTGAATTTACTGTGAATGCATACAAATAAAATATAGTTTGTTCTGAAATATATTTAATTATTATAATTATATGTTGAAAAAAGCTGTTTGGAGTATGAATGCTTGTTTTCTACAGATATGTGTGTGATTGATTGGAGGATGCTTTCCATAAAAATAAAAAACAAATATTAAAAAGAAAACCATTTATTTTTTGCAATTAAATCAAGAAGGGCAAGATATTGTTTATCCCTTTCCCTGGTCTCTCTCTCTCTCCTTTCCTCTCTCTCAGCTGCTTGGCGATGCCTTCTTTCCTCAGTTTCTCTGTCCTCTCGCTCTTGTCTTTCTTGCTCTCTGCGATCCTCATTCTCCTCCATTTCCCGCCATCGTCTTTCCTCCCTCGCTGTTGCTTCTCACTCTCGTGCAGCCTCCATCTCCCAGATTAGGTCCTCAAAACTTTTTCTCTTTACCCCCCTCACTGGCTCAGGGCTCACCGAGGAAGAAGAGGCCACAGCAACATTTGGGCAGGAGGAGTGATGGAGGGTCTGCCCCCAATTGCCTCATCCATGGCCCTGTACCACTTCCAGGAGCTGCTGTGGGCTCCCCAGAAAGCAGGTGTTACTGTATGTCATGAAGCTCAGTGCAAATAGTCCATGACTGTGTGTACTGGGTTCTTCAACTCTGGTCCTCAAGGTCCACTGTCCTGATCAACCCTTGTGAACTTAGCACTGCAAACAAGTGTTGAGACAGAGAAAAAGATTCAGCAGAAAACGAGCAAAACATTAACAGAAAAACAACCTCGGTCACAGAGTAGATACAGCAGGGGTGTCCAAACTCGGTCCTGGAGGTTAGGGTTAGGGTTAGGAGTTTAGCTCTTACTTGCCTCAACACCTGTGTGGAAGTTTCTAGTATGCCTAATAAGACCTTGCTTAGCTGGTTCAGGTGTGTTTAATTGTGGTTGGAGCTAAACTTTGCAGGACAGTGGCCCTCCTGTATCAGGATTGGACACCCCTGAGATAGAAGATGAACCATACACAGGAATGTGCGGATTATCATAAATACAACACATTTATAGGACATAAAATATCTCTGCGGCAAAAGCTAAAGTACAAGCAGGTGAAATGTTTGGAAATGTCTCTTGGCACAGCAAAGCACCAGTTTACCTAAAATGATATACAGTGCACAGCATAAATGAGTAGACCCCTTCTGAAACATAACACATTCAGCAAATACTCTGAACTTAGAAGACATGTTAGAGCTCTTTAGAGATATAAAGTTCCAGGAAGTCTGCTTGACCAATTACCAAAGAAGCATGTTCAAATTATTCAGGAAAATATGATTTTCTTATCAAAGTGATAAAATGTTGTGTTGCAAAAATGAGTACACCCTCCTGAAAGTTACTAAATAAAACTTTAAAAAAAAGTTTAAGGCAATTTTTGATCAACAGGTAAGTATGTTGAACCAAAAAATTTAAAGAGAAGTAATTTCTTGACCATTAAAAGTGTTATATCTCCGGCGTGTTGACTCAGATTGTTCGAATATTACAATTAAATAATACTTAAATCGATATGTCATCCTCAATAAACCCGTCTCCAACGATCAAACTTGTCTGCTTCGATCATTCGAATATTGCACTTTAATAATTATTTAATCAACATCATCCTCAATAAACCCGTCTCCAGCATGTTGCCCCCGGTCCCTCGAATATTCTGATCTATTATGACCTCTGAGCTGTAAAGCTGCCAGAATAATAATAATAATAATAATACGCTGTTTGTTAATTGGCCAGAGGAGAACTGGCACCCCGACTGAGCCTGGTTTCTCCCAAGGTTTATTTTTCTCCATTAGGTCACCTAATGGGGTTTTGGTTTCCTTGCCACTGTTGCCTCTGGCTTGGCGTGCTCAGTTGGGGACAGTAAATTTTTCAACTAAACATCGAAATAAATTGAATTAATAAACTAAATTAACCATTTAAACTAAATTACTGATCTAATTATTGATCTAAACCCACACTGTCACTGTATGATAATTGAAATGAACTGATGACATCAGCGTTTTCTCCAGAATGGCTATACAGCTGAATAAAATTATGCTGCATTATTTTCCTGTTTAACACTGTAAAGCTGCTTTGAAACAATCTGCATTGTAAAAAGCGCTATATAAATAAAGTTGACTTGACTTGACTTATATAGCCCACTGAATCATTCTCAGACTCAATGCTGGCAACAATTAAACCACCTGGGAGAGAACTGTGAGGAGACTTATTTCTTAGCTGAGAAGAGGACAGTGGTATAAGAGGATTGCCAAATCATAGTTTTAGGTGTGAAAATATAGCAACAGTAACAGAAGTTCAAAAATAATGGACTTGTGACAAGGCCACTGAAATAATCAGGCTAAGCTTTCCTTTATGAGTGAGAGTTTCGTGAGTGATATTTTGCTGGGCAGGGAATAAGAGAAATCCCAAGTGAGTGTCCCAGAGCCAGCAAAAGCTCTGAAAAGAGAGACGATACCGATCCACTTTTGCGGCACGACCGAAGCATGGTGTTGTGACGCTTGCCCTCATGTGTACGTTGATGGGCGTTCCTCAAGTTTGCCGGTATGGGCGTGCTTTTAAGCCATGTTTTTTTTTTTTTTTGCAATATTAACAAACAGAACAAGTCGACACATTCAAGAAATATAAACAATCTTTGAAAACAAAAAGGAAATTATGGTTCAATACTTTTACAGAGGAAATGTAAGATAACTTAATTTAAATTTTAATTTAAAATCTATTGAAAAATAATCCTTAAAAAAAATAAATAAACAGACAGAAGAAAAAAAGAACAGAAGATCCATGAAAGGCTTGAATAGTTTTTGTGCGCAAAAAAAAATTAAAATAACACCTTTATCCAACTTGTTATCGACTTCCGTGTATGCCTCCACGACGCATGCGCGAGAATATGACGCAGATCCGGCGTTCGGACATATGACCCAGAAGCGATTTGTTTACGAGCAGAGGAAGACGCGCGTGTCTAAGCTGTTGGATTCTACATTGATCGTGCTTTAGGTCTCGGCGTAGTGCTCAAAATGGAGCTTAAGTGTGTATTTCATCGATTCCCGAACACCGGCGCTACGTCATATTCTCGCGCATGCGTCGTGGAGGCGCACACGGAAGACAAGAACAAGTTGGATAAAGGTGTTATTTTGATTTTTTTTTTTGCGCACAAAAACTATTGTCGTCGCATTGTATGATTATTGTAGAGCCACTGTGGTGAGATAGACTTTGTAACGACGTTTTAAGTGCCTTTCATGGATCTTGGAAGTGTCAATGTACTGAATGCCAATGGAGGCCTGTGTGAAGCCTTTCTCAGCCATCAGCTTTCAACTAAAATATCTTCATTTGTGTTCCGAATATGAACGGAGGTCTTACGGGTGTCCAACGACATGAGGGTGAGTAATTAATGACAGAATTTTCATTTTTGGGTGAACTAACCCTTTAAGCCAGGTTTCAGTAAGGCAAAGTACATCGAAAATATTATCTGTGACCATTTATATAAAAAAGATGGAAAATAACATGAATTCCCATACCCTTTGCTACAAGAGAAGCAGTCGTCACCATGCTACCAGCACAACATTTATAAGAGCCACTATCTCCAATTTTCAGGTCATATATTTGAAGCTGCAGCAGACAACCATCTTGTTTCATCTCATAATTGTTTCCAGGTTTTAGCAACACCCTTCTTCCACTGCACTTCCACACCAGGTTTAGAGAGCTCACAGGTCAGGGTGGTCATCTTACCCTCCTCAGCTTCAAGGCTTTGGAGGTTCTTGCAGAAAAATATAGGTTGCTCTGGATGTGGGGAAATAAAAAAACATTTTATGTTTTTAAAATGTGTGGCTTTATTCACAAATCTTGATCTTAATGAATGATCAGAATATGCTGGTTCAATAGCAAGCAATGTCAGAGTGGTACATAAAAAGACTATTAGGTAATTCAGAGGTTTCTCTAAAACACGTTCCATACCTTTCACAGTAACAGACAAATCACTTGCGTTCAACACCTCAGATCTTTTAATAACCGTCTCATCTTGAGCCTTTTTCTTTGATGTAGTTGCTGTCTCACAAGTATTCGACTTCCTTTTCACTGATGGCACTTTAAATACTGCTTCATCCTCCTTGAGTATTTCACCTTCCATCTCATCAAACTCAATATCCATTGTCTCGTCATTTGGAACTCTTTTCTTCTTTGTCCACACTCAAATCTGAAACCTCCCCAACTTCACTTTCTTTTTCCACACTCTGCCCTTGAGACCTTTGACTTTCTGGACAAGCACGTACCAAGTGCCCAACTTTCCCGCATCCAAAGCATTTCATGCTCTCAGTTGTTGCGAAATTTACATAATCAAAACTGACAATTTTAAATTTAAAAGCAACATTCAACTCATCAAAATCACTCCTCAAAATCATATACACTTGTCTACGGAAAGACACGACGTGTTTCAGCAACGGGGATTTGCAGCCTAGAGGAATTTTCTTAATCGCCGACACCAACTGTCCATAGCGAGACAATTCCCGTTTCAGCGTGTCATAGCTAATAAAAGGGGGCACGTTGGACAGTAACACCCTTCTCGCTGGATTAACAAGTGGGAAGACTTTAATCAAACTCTCATTAAGCACTATCCCTTGTTCAACTATTACGTTAACCTTTTCGACTTTGTCTAAGAATAACACCACAGCCCCATTCATTCAAGATGCCGAACGAATACTACTGTGACCAACCACCTCTCCTACCGCTAACACACACTCTTCCACGGAGCGCTCAACTCCAACCGGCACTTTAACTACATGCTGCCAGGTGAGTTGCTCATAACTCGCCATCTCCGAATTCGCCATGTCAGCCTTAAAAAACTGGCTGACTAATACCACCCCCGTTCTCACCACAGTGTTTTCAGTGCTTTGTGACCATACACAGTGGAAAAATCTTAAATAAAAACAGTGAGAGAAACAACAATTAAGTAAACAGACCTTTGAAAATGGAAAGGACTCCACAGTCTCGCTCTGATTCACACTCAACTCACTCAGCAAACACCCACGCATGAGAGAGAGATAGAAGGTGGTCTTTGAAGGTGGGCTTGTTATACTTGCACCAAATAAATAACTAATCAATCATCTTTTACAACAGAAATGAATGAAAAACTTTGCTTCAAAAACCAAACTGTAAAGCTGCTTTAAAGCAATCTGTGTTGCAAATAACACACACACACACACACACACAGCATTAAGAGGACTCTCCATAAGCGTAATGTTTTTTTTATACTGTACAAACTGTACATTTTATCCTCCTACACTACCCGTACCCTTAAACCTACCCATAAAAAGGAAACCTTTTGCATTTTAAAATTTTTCATAAAGCATTTTTTAGTATGTTTTTTTTTTTAGTATGTAAGAAGATTGGATTTCAAATGTCCTTGTAAACCACCTTGATGTTGTAACACCAGAGTTATATCCATAAGACACTATACAAATTTGTGTCCTAGCTGTGTGATGATTCGGCTCTATCAAGGTGTTTGACATTCTGCATTTTTAAATTTTTAATAAAACATTTAGTATGTTTTTAAAGAAGATTTGATTTCAAATGTCCTCGTAAAACTACCTTGATGTTGTAACACCAGTGTAATTTCCACAAAACACAAAACAAGTCTCTTAGAGCATTGCATCATCAAATCAACTTGATGCATCAGATCATGCAGTGACTAATGTAACTACACGTCTAATCTGTAAACCAACAGTGATCTGTGCTAATGGATGACTGTATTGTGTAACGCTAGACATGCAAATTCACAAAGGAAACAATTTGTAAGCGTAAATGGGTGTAAGTCTGATTAACTATTGCCGACAACACAATTTGCACACACACAAAAGAAAAGAAATAAGACTGTGTGTGCGCGTACGTGCGATTTCATATGAATACAGGTGAGTATTTAATGCTTTTTTGTTAAACTAGTTGTCAGGTGAGCATTCCTACGTGGTGTTGGTCATTTATATTTGCAATTAATTATGCATGTGTCTTGTGTTTATAAAATTGTTTTGAGACAATTGACAATTGTTTTTTGTTTGTTGTTCTGTATTACATGTGATCATTTTTTTTTTTTTTGTAAAAGTTATTGGCCATGTCGATTTTGTCTGTACACAGGTGACTTTTTTTATACATACTTAATTTATACATTATACATGTAATTATAAGAGTGTAACTGTATTTTATTTGTACGTGTACATGTGGATATTATGTTTGCATGTAATGTGTATACTATTACTTGATGATAATTATATTATTTTATGTTTTTTTCTTGAAGTGAAGTGTCATCGACAGGTGAGTTTTTTTATTTTATTTGTGTATAATGTTTTTGTAAATTTAATTTGTGATGTGTTTGTTTGCTGCTATGACTACTACTACTATTATTATTATCATCATCATCATCATCATCATCATCATCATCATCATCATCATCATCATCATCATCATCATCATCATCACCACCACCACCACCACCACCACTAGTATACACCTGCATGGTCTATCAGATGTTTATTATATAATTAGCTACATGATATAACATGAAGTATGTCAGAACGTGCACACAATATCCACGAACATTAAAACACACAAACTTGTTAACAGTAATCAGTGCTTGGTTTATCAAAAATGTAATATACAAAAATATAAATATGCATAAACAAAGGAGGATGACATTACTGTCCACTCAACAAACAATACAGCAATCATAAAGTTAAAACGGGTGAACCTGAACATTTTATTGTTTATAACAAGAAACGAACAAAAGTGTGATGCAAAACTCGCAATCACCATCTGCGCTGGTTGTCAACAGGTGGGGTGTTCATTTCGTCATGTGGCGTAATAAAAAGGGCTTTGGGGATAATGTCTGAATATGAACTTATGTTCTAACAGATTGTGTGTCTGTTTGTTTTTTTCTGTTTGTTTTTTTTGCTGTGCGGGGGGTTTACAGGCGTGGTGCAGTCGTTGCTGTAACGGGTGTTTTAATGTTCTGGTTGTGCATTATGATGCTGGACATATGAGTAGTGGGCAGGGACATACCGTGAAGTTTTATTGTTGAATCGGGCGGGTGGGTTGGTTTGTGGGTGGGTTGGCTGGTCGGTCGGTTGGGGTTAGTTTTTGTTTGGGGTATGGTTGCATCGTGGGCCTTGGAATAGGATCTGTCGGGGATGTGAGTGAGCGTCCACTAAATGCAAGATGACGGGTAGTGCGGTGCATTACGATCGTGGCATCCAGGGGGTTCTTCGGGCCAGGTGACGATCGGTTGAAGTCGTCCGTCCACCGACGGTGCTTGGTCTGGAGAGGAAAAAAAGGTGGGAATTAGTCAAGGGTCCTACCTACGTAAACAGTGCGTGCGAGGGTGGGTCGGGTGGTACACTCACCTAGGTGGAGCTCTGTCTCTTTGACCTGAACGCCTTTAGCGTCCTCGACGGAATCCCCTCCTCAACGCACCTCAGCACATAAAACCTGTAGGCCTCTGCATGGCTCTTGCCAGGGTGCTCATGCACAAGCGCTAGCTCTTCTGGACTCCACCTATGATTCTGGTTGGCCGGAAGCGTCCTGGTCGGTGCCCTCTCGACCAGCTGTGCTTCCTCTTCCTCTTGGTCCGTCAGAACAGGTGATGGAGTCCGTGGGGGTGGTTGGGGAGTTTTAACTTGCCCGACCTTGGGAGGGCGTACCAGGGTTGGTACCTAGAAGGGTATGTCGTTGCTGAGCCTGTGTACCCTGGGGCTTTGGAGGAGTATTAGTTGGGACAGGACTCTGGCCCGCTGAAGTTCCTGCTGCATCATGGAAAGGTCACGCATCAAGGCCTCATGATCATGATTATCGCTACACATGGCGCGAACGTCAAGAGGTTAAGCCTTTGGTGCCTGTTTATTTATTTGGGTAACTGCCTGATTGTTTCAGTCATCCAAGGCGCACCGTTTTCCCTGTACCTGTCGAGGTTCCTCGAATAGCACAGGTCCCTCCTCTGAATGCAGGCGGCCACATCCCCGAACAAGGAAGCCGCCTCCGCCGCGGGGTCGACTTCTTCCAAGTGGCGGCAAAGCTGTATGTAGCGGAGTTTGTTACACTTCAACTTAGGGTTTCTCGCATCGTCCCAAAAGGTTAGGGCGGGGAACAGTCGGAAGGGTGCCAGACCAATCATTAGGCACTTAACCGGGTCTTTTTGCCTGTCCTTCACCAGATCTAGCGCTCGGCCGAATGTGCGCGGGTATCCAAATGCCTTTCTTGTAGAGAGTTCGAGGGCAAACTCCTCGATTGACCGCGCGTCAGCCAGCTTGCCAAGAGGGTGGGTCGATAGGTCTTCAAACTTTCCGATATAGTCTTCCGCGTTGCCTAGCAGACGTGTGGAGTGGAGCCTATTGTGAAGCCCGCATGTGGTTATGACCCTGCTCACGGGGTGTCTGTCTGCAGGGCCATGGATGTGCGGCACCGTTGCATACAGCTGGACGAATTGCACGCAGATGAACGGCGCAGCGCCTCTTAAAATGTCCATCAATGGCTCCTCTACCGTCATCAAGTTATGGTCTAGGTTAGATTGAAAATTTGCGGCCTCTGCCACACCGTAACAGGTGTACATGTTCCCCCTGTGCCCAACCACCTGGTGTATGCCCGCCCTCGACCACATAATTGACGTCCTGGGGTCCCTCGGAGAGATCGTGGTGGCACCGTGCACCGGCACGCTCAACACGCTGTTGGGATCGATGTTCGACGACAGGTCGAGCTCGCCTTTGCTCTTTAGATTAGATTAGATTCAACTTTATTGTCATTACACAAGTACAAGTACAAGGCAACGAAATGCAGTTTAGGTCTAACCAGAAGTGCAATAGCAGCAAGTGCAGGATATACAACGTTTGCATAAGTGCAGGACATGGATATGTACTGAGTATATATAAATATGTCTATAAATAGAGAGATGGTTATTACTATAAACAGAATTTACAGGTGAATATGTACAGTGAATAATATACAGATGGTTAATACTATAAACAGAATTTACAGGTGGATATGTACTATGAATATAATATAATATACAGATGGCTATTACTATAAACAGAATTTTACAGATAGAGGTATACAATGATATGTTAGGCTAAAATTAGGAATATGGCAGTGGATTAAGGTAGTGCAATAAATTATGGACAGAAGCTATCCGAAAAAAGTGTAAAAGTGCAGTGGAAGTGATTGCATATTACAGTTAGAAGTACGGTGCAAAATACAAATGTAAACAGTAGGTACTGTAAATAACAGTCGGCAGTGCAAATGAGCATAATCCAGTTACGGTGTGGTAGTGCAAAATGAATAAGTAAACAGTTGTTACTGTAATAAAGAGTCGGTAGTGCAAATAACAAAGTGAAGGTGGATGTGAGGTAGGAGAGTTATCAGTATATGAGGGGAGTGGATCAGCGGGGGTTTGAGTTCAATAAAGAGACAGCTCTGGGGAAAAAACTGTTCTTTAGTCTGCTGGTCCTGGTCCGGTGGATCCTGAAACGCCTGCCGGAGGGCAGGAGAGAAAACAGTCTGTGGGCTGGGTGAGAGGAGTCCTTGAGGATGCTGCGAGCTCGATGCAGACAGCGTTTCCTCTGGATGTGCTCGATGGCAGGCAGTGGAGTCCCTGTGATGCGCTGGGCAGTTTTCACCACCCGCTGCAGTGCCTTGCGCTCCGCAACAGAGCAGCTCCCATACCATACTGCGACACAGTTGGTCAGGATGCTTTCTATTGCGCAGCGATAGAAGTTCACCAGGATAGCCGAGGAGAGCTGATTCTTCCTCAGTGTCCTCAGGAAGAAGAGGCGCTGGTGAGCCTTCTTGACCAGGCTGGAGGTGTTGGTCGTCCACGACATGTCCGCTGAGATGTGGATCCCCAGGAACTTGAAACTGGAGACACGTTCAACAGCCATTCCATTGATGTGGATGGTGTCGTGTGTGCCTCTTGACTCCTTCCTGAAGTCCACGATGAGCTCCTTCGTTTTGGTGGTGTTGAGGAGCAGGTTATTTTCGGTGCACCATGTGGCCAGGTGCTGGATCTCCTCCCTGTAGGCAGTCTCATCGTTGTTGCTGATGAGCCCAATCACCGTTGTGTCGTCCGCAAACTTGACGATAGAATTAGATCCATACACAGGCTTGCAGTCGGAGGTGAAGAGGGAGTAGAGAAACGGACTTAGCACACAGCCCTGTGGTACACCAGTGTTGAGTGTGATGGACGTTGAGCAGGTGGATCCTGAACGAACATTCTGGGGTCTGTCAGTTAGGAAGTCCAAAATCCAGTTGCACATTGAGGTATTGATGCCCAGGTCTCCAAGTTTGGCTATTAACTTGGTTGGGATGACAGTGTTGAATGCTGAGCTGAAGTCAACAAACAGCAGAAATTTGTTGCAGTTCGCAGTTCTGGCCAAACTGCGCCAGAAATACCATCAGTTTTTGCGTGGGGTCTTGTTTGGACTCTTTTATGGCCTCGTCTAGCAATTGTAGCAGAAAACCCCTGTCGCCGTCCAAAACGTTCATTCGAGCAGGTTTGTGCAGATTCGTCTTCATGACGCTGGGCCTACTCATCTCAGACGGCTTAAGTGAACGGATCTTTGAAACGAAACGGGCGACGACTGAATTTATCGGCATGGCTGCGTTGGTTTTAGCTGATGCGTCAGCTGAAAAGATGCGGTGCGGATTGAGTTTGTCCGCAGACATGCAGCTTATGTTTAGTGTGTTTAGTGTGTGTATTTAAAATATTTTGTAAAGATTTTAAGTATTACTGTCTTGGATACAATATCTACCTCCAGTTAAAATCCATAACATTGTGTACGGCTATTCATCAAATTAAATGGAGTAAAGAGTATTTGGCGTGCTGTCTAGGGGAGGGCTCCGGGCTCGGAATGTTAGCCTGAACCCAAAGTATCAATTAAAATGGCTCGTCTGTTGCTGCTTGCTGATTCAAATCAACACGGGACTTCCATCGTGTGTAATCTTAAGTTCGGTAAGTAAAAATGTGTCGATATAAAGTAATTTTTTGTGAATTTTTTTTTTTTTACTAGTGAAATGTTTGTTTAAATCTTAATGGTACATTGCTATAATAAAACATAGCCTATTGCAGCCAATCCATGATTACAAATTGTTTCCTGGTGAAAATTACGTGGACATTAATTAACAATATTTTTATTTATGGGTTTGTGATTGTATAACTGAGATGTCAAGTGATTTTTGTAATGAATTTGATTTGTAATATTGAAACAGTAGTTAATAACCTACACTTAAAGTATAATCGTGCGTTTCTGTGAGAATCAATAAGCTACATGTAGGCTAGCTATTTCTGAGACCAGTTAGTGATGTTGTCCCGTCAAATTAATAACTATGTATTCATGATGAATTTGTTGACGTTATTATTGAGAAATTAACGCTGTGACACGCAATATTTCGTGAAACATTAATCACGCTTTTTAAAAACATTGCAACAGTAGCTGAGACCAATATAGACGATGAAATCACAGTCCATCTTCACACTTGTCACCAATAATTACCTACAAAGCGATCACCAAAGGTTGCAAGTTTTAATAGCTAAATCTATACCTTCCAAGCAGAGGCGTAGCAAGCTTTTCAAAAGTGTGGGGGATGGATGTGGTTTGTTTGTTAACAATAAAAACGATGAATACAATGACAGAAGGGTACAAAAGGTATAATATACAAGATATATAATATATATTTAAGGGTCAAGGGTCAAGCCAAACATCACTTGTCTCTTCATCAGACACATATCCTTCAAGAATGATTTTATGTTCCATATTAAAATAAGAATTAATGATAATCAAGTTATAACCATTTCCTACATTTGATAAATCTATATTCAAGGAGTGATTTAGGATATTGTAGTGTTTTAGTTACTGTGTGCTTTTGAATCCACATTCTTTAGGTGCTGCTCTGAGTCTGTGTCAAGACGTGCTGACAGGCGAATGTCCTTGGTGTTTGACACTCCAGGGAGTAAAGAGTGCTCAGCATGTGTTAACTGTATGTCTTACTAAAGTGACCCCCGGGGTCATCTATGTCACAGCTATGGGACTCTTGTGGGGACTCTTATGTACCTCTTTTATATGCTTTTCTTACTAAATAGAATAAATTCACTTCTGTACTAAATGTAGTATCAGCATGTTTTGGAGAAGTGCTTTGTTGATAGTTAGTTAAGATGTTCCAAACCTTGAGGGAAACTGCTATTCTCTGGAGCATTGTGTGTGTGTCTCATGATTCTGTGCAGATCCAGTATTGGAGATGGTCCTTTCGGCAGACGATTCTAGACTTGGAGGCGTCTTTTCTATGACCTCCGAGGTCACTAGGGACTAATCTGGGCCTGGGCGACATCAAGTCTACGCATTTTTTTTTATATATGCTCCTATCTGTCTACGTGTGGAAAGTTGCTTACGTTGCATGTTGTTAGAACCAATCAGAATCATTCCACATGGCAGTAATGACGTGTCTAGACCTTGAAAACAGTATAACTGTTCAGAAAATTGTATGTACGTTAGACAGAGGCGGGGAGACTGTTAGAGGGAATGCGGCCTACGAACTCCTCTTGAGCTGGCTTCTGCTGATGAAACTGCAAAATATTCTTCAGTAAAATTTTCTTTAATTAATCGGACTCCTGGTCTTCATTTTTCACTACTGGTCCTGGGTCCAAAGCTGTTACCCCAACAATATATTATACATACCTTGTTTTTTTTTAGCCACGGTGTTGGGTTGGGTTCTGATGGCTAGTCACATCAGTTTTTTGCTATTCTATTCTTAGGCGACGGGAACAGAAAGAGGTTAATCTTAAAATCTAATTTTTTTATTTTACTTAAAAGACTTGAAAAACCTTACTTAAACTTAAAACTTAACTTAAAAAAACTAGTACACATTCCTAGTGAATAGTATAATATATAATAAATACACATAAAGATTTACACTGGCAACTCAAAGTACAGCTGATGAATAATATGTATAAATGAATAAATGTAAAAATAAAACTACATAGACTTCACTATAAAATATACATTGATTCTTATTAAAGCTACTGTATTAATGTTTTTCAGTCAAGAACAGAGTGATTTTCTATGTCTTTTGTAGTTTTATTAACATTAACATCCCCATAGAAATAATATGAAAGTCAATGCCTACCATCAACTGTCTGGTATTCAACTGTCTGTGTTCAACAGAAGAAATGAATACAGGTTTGGAACAACATTAGAGTGAGTAAATAATGACAATTTTAGAGGTGAACTGTCCCTTTAAGGACAGCGTGTTCTCTAAAGGCTGCGCTGCTGTCAATGTAAGACGTGCATCTAATATACAGACACACGCGAATTTACTTTCACTTTACACATAACCGACTGTGTTTGTTAACCTTGTGTGTATTTGACAGTATTAGTGCAGTAAGACTACTTAGTCCAGTAATCAAGTTTAGTGCGCGCGCTCTGTGTGTTAAAATAATAATAAATAATAATAATAAATTTTATTTGTACTGCACTTTACATTTGGAACAAATCTCAAAGTGCTACAGTTAAGATCATTTAAGAAGGATAAAATACTAATAGATTGAATGGTTAAAAGTCATAAGTTCTCCTAAAAAGAAATGTTTTTAGTCCTTTTTAAAAAGTCTCAGTAGTTTGAGGTGCCCTCAGATGGTCGGGGAGGGCATTCCAAATCCGAGGAGCGGCAGAACAGAAAGCCCGATCACCCATAGTGCTGAGCTTTGTCTTGGGGAGAAAGAGGCGGTTTGAGTTTGTTGATCGAGTTGTAGTTGAAGGTGTGAGTAGTTCTTTCAGATAGGGGGGGGGGGGCATTTCCATAGATGCACTGGTGGGTTAGAAGGGAGACCTTATATTCAATCCTGGCGGTAACAGGAAGCCAGTGAAGTGAATGGAGAATGGGTGTGATGTGATCGTATTTTCGAACTCTCATCAGGATCCTAGCAGCACTATTCTGAACATACTGCAGTCTCTGCAAGCTTTTGTTAGGGATCCCGGTGACAAGTGCGTTACAGTAATCCAGTCTGGAGGAGACAAAGGCGTGGACCAGTTTTTCAGCATCTGCTAAGGATAGCGTTGGACGGAGTTTTGCAATGTTTCTGAGATGGTAGAAAGATGTTTTGCAGAGGTTTTTGATATGGGCTTCAAAGCTGAGTTGTGGATCAAATTTTACACCAAGATTGGTGACAGTTGTGGAGAGGGGAACGTCATGACCAGAGAGTGTTATACCAGTTATGGAGGAAGACTGGGTTTGATGTGGAGTGCCAACAAGAATTGCCTCAGTTTTAGAGCTGTTTAACTGGAGGAAGTTGTGCTTCATCCACATCCTTATCTCCTCCAGACAGGCGGTGAGTGTTGAAGACGGAGATTATGTTGTTGAAATGGAGTTGTGTGTTTCTGATTTCATGTACAGTTGTGTGTCATCAGCATAGCAGTGAAATGAGACTCCATAGCGGCTAATGACATGGCCGAAGGGGATGATGTAAATGATGAAGAGAATGGGGCCAAGGACTGACCCCTGAGGAACCCCGCAGGTAACTGTGTTGCCGGGACCTCTCACTTCCAAGTGAAATGTACTCTGTTCTGCTAGTGAGGTACGATTTAAACCAGTTAAGAGCAGTGCCAGTGAGTCCAGTGGTTTGATGCAACCGGTTAAGGAGTATATTAGTATCCAAGATGGCGGCGCGAGTAGATCGCGAGGCTCTGGTTCTCTCCAGATTCTGCAATTTTGCGGTATTTCTCCTGTTCTTCTCGGGTCTGTTCGCACAGAACAGTTGTGCCTTTACAACGTACACCCGCGCTGAGCTTTTGGATATTGGTTTGCGAATTTCCGACAGTTTTATGGACAATCTACAACTCCTTCCTGAGATCGCTAAGACACCGGTGACTCTGCACTCTACCCGGCCGGGCGGAAGTGCACGCAGAAGGCGGCGTGATCGTAAACAAAGGCGGGGGAGGCGTGGAGGAACGCGTGCTAAGCTAACGCTTACTCCTCATCGGCTCTCTTTACCCAGCATTTTCCTTGCCAATGTACGGTCGCTAGTGAACAAAATGGAGGAGATTCGACTCAGCATCACACACAGTAAGAAACTTTTGAACTGTAACGTCCTAATATTCACGGAAACCTGGTTAAACAGCGGAATACCGGACACCGCTATCGAGCTAGCGGGACGCCACACACTCCGGGCGGATAGAACATTAGATGGCTCCGGGAAGAGCAGAGGGGGCGGATTGTGCATTTATATTAACAAAGCTTGGTGCACAAACTCTGCTATTGTTGGGAGTCATTGTTCAGCTAACCTGGAGTTTCTCATGGTTAGATGTAGACCGTTTTATCTACCCCGGGAGTTCACCTCCACCATTATCACAGCAGCCTATATTCCACCCGATGCTGATGCCAAGCTTGCTATGAAAGAACTTCACGCAGCCATCAGTAAACAACAGACTGATCACCCGGAAGCTGCGTTTATTGTTGCAGGTGACTTTAATCACTCAAACTTAAAGTCAGTGCTACCCAAGTTTCACCAGCATGTTTCCTGCCACACCAGAGGAAACAAAACCTTAGACCATGTTTACACAAACATGGGATGAGCTTACGTTGCAACACCCCTCCCCCACCTGGGACAGTCAGACCACCTCTCTTTGTTTCTCAGACCCAAATATTCACCCCTCATCAACCGCGTGAAGCCATCAATGAAAACCATCAAGGTGTGGCCTGCGGGGGCAGACTCCACACTCCAGGAAAGGTTTCTAAACACAGACTGGAGTATGTTTGCTTCTCAAGCCACCAGTGGCGCTCACACGGACATTGACTCCTACACCTCCTCAGTATTGGATCATATCAATACCACCATCGACAGTGTTACAACCCAGAAACAGATCACCACATACCCAAATCAGAAGCCTTGGATGAACAGGGAAGTACGACTCCTGTTGAAGTCACGCAACACTGCCTTCAGATCAGGAGATGCACAAGCCTACAGCGCATCCAGGGCAAACCTGAAGAGGGGCATCAAAAAGGCCAAGCACTGCTACAAGCTTAAGATTGAGGGTCACTTTTCCAACTCTGACCCTCGACGCATGTGGCAGGGCATCCAGGCCATCAGTGACTACAAACCCCCCCACTCCACCCCCGCAGCCACTGATGTCAACTTCCTGAATGAGCTAAATTACTTTTATGCTCGTTTTGAAAGAGACAACAGAGAAACTGCCACCAAGCTCAAACCCTCAGCTGACCACCCACCAATCACACTCTCCTCCACAGATGTCTGCAAGGCACTGAGCCGGATCAGCGCGCACAAGGCTGCTGGACCAGACAACATCCCTGGACGTGTGCTCAGGGCATGTGCGGAGCAGCTCGCTGGGGTTTTTACAGACATTTTCAACCTGTCTCTCGCCCAAGCAGCTGTACCATCATGCTTTAAACGCACTTCCATTGTGCCAGTGCCGAAACACTCCAGCCCGAGGTGCCCTAATGACTACCGCCCTGTAGCACTCACACCCATCATTATGAAGTGCTTTGAGCGGCTGGTCCTGGAACACCTAAAAGACTCTATACCATCCACATTGGACTCACACCAGTTTGCCTACCGCAGCAATAGGAGCACAGAGGATGCCGTTTCCATGGCACTGCACTCTGTGCTCACCCATCTGGACAGTAAAAACACTTATGCACGCATGCTGTTTGTTGACTTCAGCTCGGCATTCAACACTGTCATCCCATCCAAGTTAATTGCCAAACTTGGAGACCTGGGCATCAACACTTCAAGGTGTAACTGGATTTTGGACTTCCTAACTGACAGACCCCAGAATGTTCGATCAGGATCCACCTGCTCCACGTCCATCACACTCAACACTGGTGTACCACAGGGCTGTGTGCTAAGTCCGTTTCTCTACTCCCTCTTCACCTCCGACTGCAAGCCTGTGTATGGAACTAATTCCATCGTCAAGTTTGTGGACGACACTACGGTGATTGGTCTCATCAGCAACAACGATGAGACTGCCTACAGGGAGGAGATCCAGCACCTGGCCACATGGTGCGCTGATAATAACCTGCTCCTCAACACCACCAAAACGAAGGAGCTCATCGTGGACTTCAGGAAGGAGTCAAGAGGCACACACGACACCATCCACATCAATGGAATGGCTGTTGAGCGTGTCTCCAGTTTCAAGTTCCTGGGGACCCACATCTCGGCGGACATGTCGTGGACGACCAACACCTCCAGCCTGGTCAAGAAGGCTAACCAGCGCCTCTTCTTCCTGAGGACACTGAGGAAGAATCAGCTCTCCTCGGCTATCCTGGTGAACTTCTACCGCTGCGCAATAGAGAGCATCCTGACCAACTGTGTAGCAGTGTGGTATGGGAGCTGCTCTGTTGCGGAGCGCAAGGCACTGCAGCGGGTGGTGAAAACTGCCCAGCGCATCACAGGGACTCCACTGCCTGCCATCGAACACATCCAGAGGAAACGCTGTCTGCATCGAGCTCGCAGCATCCTCAAGGACTCCTCTCACCCAGCCCACAGACTGTTTTCTCTCCTGCCCTCCGGCAGGCGTTTCAGGATCCTCCGGACCAGGACCAGCAGACTTAAGAACAGTTTTTTCCCCAGAGCTGTCTCTTTACTGAACTCAAACCCCCGTTGATCCACTTCCCTCATAAACTGCGAACTCTCCTACCTCACATCTGCCTTCACTTTGTTATTTGCACTACTGACTGTTTATTAAAGTAACAACTGTTTACTTATGCATTCTGCACCACCATACCGTAACTGGATTATGCTCATCTGCACTGCCGACTGTATTTACAGTAACAATGTTTACATTTGCATTTTGCACCGTACTTCTAACTGTAATATGCAACCACTTTCCACTGCACTTTTACACTTTCTTTCGGATAGCTCTGTCCATAATTTATTGTACTAACTTAATCCACTGCTATATTCCTCATATTAGCCTAACATATTATTGTATACCTCTAACTGTAAAATTCTGTTCAAAGTAATAGCCGTCTGTATATTTATTCATAGTACATAGTCACCTGTAAATTCTGTTTATAGTAATAGCCATCTGTATATTATATTCTAGTACATATTCACCTGTAAATTCTGTTTATAGTAATAGCCATCTGTATATTTATTCACTGTATATATTTATCTGTAAATTCAGTTCTGCTTATAGTAATAACCATCTCTCTACTTATACATATTTATATATATTCAGAACATTTTTATGTCCTGCACTTACGCAACCATTGTATATCCTGCACTTGCTGCTATTGCACTTCTGGTTAGACCTAAACTGCATTTCGTTGCCTTGTACTTGTACTTGTGTAATGACAATAAAGTTGAATCTAATCTAATCTAATACCATGATCCACTGTATCGAATGCAGCAGACAGATCGAGGAGAATGAGGAGGGATGGTGAGCCGGCATCAGCTGTCATCCGTAGGTCATTTGTGACTCTAACCAGGGCCGTTTCCGTACTGTGTGCAGAGCGGAAGCCAGACTGAAATTTTTCGAAAAGATTGTTGTATTTGAGATGATCCTGGAGGTGGGAAGCTACAACTTTTTCCAGTACTTTGGAGAGGAATGGGAGATTGGAAATGGGCCTATAATTTGCAAGCACATCTGGGTCAAGGGTGGGTTTTTTGAGAAGTGGTCTGATTATGGTAGTTTTTAGGGCAGATGGAACATTGCCAGACTGGAGGGAGTTGTTTATTATTGTGGTAATCAGAGGACTTAGGACAGAGGTGTTTACTTTCACTAGAGCTGAAGGAAAAGGGTCGAGGGCACAGGTGGTAGGTTTCATCTTTTTAATTATCGTCTCAACCTCTTGCTGTGAGATTTCTGGAAAGCGATGTAGGGGCTCCGAAATTACAGGCTGTGAGTGCATAGTCAGGGTGGATAGTGGTGAGGATCCAGGAAAGGTAGAGTGAATTGAGTCTATTTTTGTTTTGAAAAAGTCCAGGAAATTATTACAGTGCTCTTCTGTAGTTTCTGTAAGTGAGGGGTTTTGTGGTTTGAGTAGATGGTTTGTGGTGGAGAACAGCTGTTTGGAGTTTCCGGGACTATTTCTGATGACGTTTGAGTAGTAAGTTGACCGTGCCTCCATAAGTGACTTTGAATAGTCCTTTCGGTGTTCCCGAAAAGCAAGCTTGTGCACAGTGAGACCTGTGGTTTTGAATCTCCTCTCAATGGCACGCCCAGCTGTCTTCATTTTTCGTAGTTCACCGGTAAACCAGGGTGCTGATCAGGTGAAAGTGACTGTTCTGGTTTTTACCGGGGCATGAAGATCCAGAATGCTTCTGAGGGTGTTATTGTAATAGTCCACTGAATCCATGAGTGGTAGACAGTTTACAGAAAGGAGATGCTGGAGATCGGATGCCATAGTCTCTAGGTTGATGTTTTTCAGATTTCTGAAGCAGATTTGGCGTTTGGGCTTGATGAGGCTAGATAGTGAAGACATCTTCATGGAGATGGCCTTATGATCAGAAACTCCCAGATCATACACCAGAAGATTGCTGAGAGAAAGAGAGTTTGTAATGACAAGATCGAGAGTGTGACCCCTGGTATGAGTGGGGGCATCGACAAGTTGTGTCAGATTAAAACAGTCGAGTAATTGAAGAAATTCTGCTGCAAAACGGCAGGTTGAAGAGTTGACGTGAATATTCATATCTCCAAGTATGATGATATTAGCAGACATTATACAGAAAGTTGAAAGAAGATTGGACATCTCTGGGATGAATGATGGGTTTGGTTTTGGTGGCCGGTAAATAAGAAGTATCGTAGTGGAAAGAGGGTGCTTACATTTAAATGCAAGGCATTCAAACGAAGACAGCTCAGGCAGGGTTATAGGGGACAAGATCAGATCACTTCGGTGGATGACAGCCAGACCACCACC
Organism: Gobio gobio; assembly: GCF_949357685.1. NCBI lineage: Eukaryota > Metazoa > Chordata > Actinopteri > Cypriniformes > Gobionidae > Gobio > Gobio gobio. Next base: position 65,353,416 of record NC_137101.1, on the reverse strand, counting down.
ACGCCCTGTGCTGCGGGCTTTCTGTAAATAGCAGTAACCAGGGGGACAGGTCTCATTTAAAACAGAATAAACATCTGGTTGATGCCAGGTTTCTGTAAGGCACATCATATCTAAACACTTTTCTAGAATATGATCATGTATGAGGCAAGATTTGTTTGTGATGGATTGTGCATTAAAAAGTTCAATTTTGATATTCGTTGCAACAGTGTGTCTCTGTATTGGCCGAAGTAAACTGAGATCCACTCCATGTTTTCTCCGGTTTCCATCCAAGTCAGTGCGTAGCGTTGTCACGGAAACTCCAGCGCTACTAGTCCTAGGAGTGACGGCGCCCTGATGACGTGTTCGAGAAGCGACGGTGCGCACGCCGGACCAGATGGATGAGATGTTGTGATCAGACCGGGAGAAAACAAACTTTCGACGGCAACTTCTGTGAATGTAATGGGGCCGGCGAAGGAGTCCAAGTTGTTTAATGACTGATGTACACGATGGAGTGGTATAGTTGTTGAATTTCTGAAGTTGAATGGCTGAGTAGTTCAGCATTATGCCAGTCGTGGAGAGTGGTCTGCTAGCCGCAAGCAACGCCCGTGATGCACATAGGAAAGCCAACAGACACAGCAAGCAAACAACCGTGACCATGGGTGAACACCTCACGATTCTCGGCAGCGACCCTAGGCGAAAGCCCCACGGCAAAGGGTAGCGACGAACAGTCACGGGAATCCCCAAGCGATAGCAACTGGTAGGCAAGCAGCCGCTTGAGTCGGTGGAATCCGTACAGAACACATACAAATCCACAATGTTTACTAGTGAGCAGCGACACTAGTAAGACTTACTGAACGTATTACTGGTCGATAAACGTTATGCTTATACCATAGCAACAACTGTTGCACGGTAGAGGGTTTTCAGTTATAGAAAACAGAGAAGGGGCGAGTGTCTGATCTGATCTCCAGCTGAAATGTGTAGTTTGGTAGGTGAGTAAATGTCCTTCAGATTAGAAGCAAGCCGTAACAATCCATAAAAAAAAGTTTTTAGACGTAACAACGGGCGTCCTCTCCTGTCATGAGTAAGTTAAATCCATTCAAACTGCCAACGACCAACTGTAAACAGCCGAGTGGAGTCATCGGAGACGATAAGATCCAAAAAAAACGGTCCCAATATTAGCACTGACTGATTTTACTAGTTATGATAACAAAAAATTAACTAACATTACAATTTAAACCAAAGTCGGGTGGAAAAGCGGCGAACAGACAACGCCAGCGTCCTCTCCCCCTCGTTGCTAGGCAACAACAATGTTGTTAAATGGTGCATAAGCACGCAAATAACCTGCAAGGCTTTAAAACGCATGCAAATAATGAACTTTCGTGATTGTGAATTACTATAGTGTTCCGTGATTATAACTCTCTGACACCAACATTGCAAGCGTGTCTAGAACTGTGTATAGTGATTGGATATTTGCTCATATCAGCGCGTAGACTCACAGGCACACTGCAACAAAAAAAAAAAAAACGTAATTCACAAGCGCGAATTGACCCGTGAATGCCGTACCGAACGGTTTAATATTATAATGAGAATTGTGGCATCCCTAAAGCGTTTGTGCAAAACTGCAAGGAAAACTGCAGAAAAAGTGTGGGTGTTGAACCCTCTCACCGGGAAAAGTGTGGGTGTTAAAACAGCCACATCCCCCATGGGTGCGACGCCCCTGCCAGCGGCATTTATCTGTTGGTTTAGGTGTATTTTGAATAGCATTGAAATTGCAAGATTATAATTTTAATTATAAATAATGTAGCCTAATGTTTTCTTTTATATTTTTGCATCGACTTTGTTAACTGTAATATTTTCAATTGCTTTTCTGTTACAGGTGATATGAGACTAGAACATGTGGAAATGTAATTATTTTCATAAAAATACTGCAAACATAGTGAGTTGTTGTGGAATTAATGGAATTTCTTGTTTTCCCACTAAAGACAGCCAACTGAGATCCGAACCCTTGTCCTTCGAGGGCTACCTGTCCTTCATGGAAACGATGTGGTTGTAACTCAGTTACATTTACATTACCAGCCAGATCGTGCTGCACACCACTAAACCTACCCAAGCGTATTATATGCACATAGAAAACATGGAATTAGTTTCCACTGTTATGCCGATAATACTCAGTTATATATTTCAGCACGGCCAGATGAAATCTCTAAATTATCCAAGCTAACAGAATGTTTTAAAGATATAAAATATTGGATGACCTGTAATTTTTTCCTATTAAATTCAGATAAGACTGAGGTATTACTTATTGGACCAACCTTGTGCATAGAATCTTTTGTTCATCAATGAGATGACACCATCATATTGGTCAAAGTTGAGCTGTATATCAGAAATGTAAATGATCATATCTGTGGACTGTAAAATATATGTACGTATAAAAATGCAGAATCATAAGTAGCACTCACTTTACTCAGTCCTTGCCGTGCCGTGCCACCTGCTCCCTTGTGCCATTTAAAATTACACCTGTAGTGTAATGGCTTAGCTGGTACACATTTGCACGCTTTGCATTGAGTATAGCTCTTAGATAGCACTCAATCGTCTAAAAAAAGTGATAAAGCATTGCAATTATTCCATTTATTTCAATTACATTTAGAAAAACATTTAGTATTTGGCATTTTCTTAAATGCAAAAATATTTACTTGTACAATTTTGTACTTACTGAATATTTCTGTTATGATATGTGTACCTCTCCATATAACCATTCATGTGGCCTCAGTGTTAGGAATTCCTTGTGGTGTAACATGAACTGCAGATTGTCAGACTTCACAATGGCTACAAAATTCTCAGAGGCCGGCTTTCTCCATAGTCTGTCAATCTGTGAATGATATGAACTTCGGTAAATAATAGCTTTCCTGAATAAGTAAATAGTTTTATTTTTTGTACTACAGGTGTTTTTTTATTCACTTTGGTACTATTCGTAAGGTGACATTTAAAAAAAATCTTAGTATTACAGTTTTTTTTTTAATTCGCTTTGGTACTATTTTCACAAGTAAGGTGTACATGTACAGGTGTTACTGTAGATACTGTAGATAATTCAGCAACGAGGGTGATTTGAAGCAAGTATCTTGCATTGTTTGCTGTTGAATGAAGTGATGGCTAAAATAACTAAACTGAAAGATCACACTGTTATGTTTTGGTTATTAAACTAAATGTTCTCATTACATATTACAATAATCTTGTGTTTGAAACAATGATTATGTGGACTGAAAATATGTGTAACTGAATGAAAGCATGAGATCAGGTTTTGAAAGTATGACTAGCTGTATTACAAGTGTGATCAATTTGGATTTTTGTACTAAGAGTTTTGAAAATGTACAACTTGTTAAGGTACCAAAGTGAAAAAAAGTGCTAATTAAAAAAGTTAATTACCTCTTCCTCTACAGGGACTGCCTCTGGAGGAAAGGGAATTGGTTCAGGACTTGAACTTTTCTGGCTCTTTGTCACATCCTTGTGGATCCTTTTCTTTTTCTGGGGAACAGAAAAGAATTTGGATTTAGTGGCTGGGAGACGTTCTTCCTTCTTCTTCATCCACGTTTCTTGAGAGTGATCAAGAGTTATTGGTGGCTCAGGTTGGAGCAACAGCTTTTGAGGAAGCTTATGTTGAATTATATGCTCTGAATATCGTGCTTGAAGTGACTGATGCATTCTTCTTATGAAAGTTCCTGGTCTGACTTTTCTATCTTTTTGCATTATGGAATGTTTGACTATTCCAAACCACCTTTCGATGTGACAGTTGGTATCTCTTGTTTTTGCCATTTTCTTTGTTGTCACCAAACTCTGTTCATGTGATTCATACCTAGTCAGGTCTCCCAAAAGCAAGCCACTCCAAAGAGGAAAAATGCCAAGGTATGTATCAAAAAGGACAGTGAGGATGCCTGGACAAAAGTATGCGTTGTCCTCTGTTGCCAACCATGTCTCTGCTGCCACTTCTTCCTTCACCTCTTTCATTATCTGGTGAAAACAAGCAGAGAATGGTGATCTGCCAATGATGGTTTTTGCTTGTCTTCTGTCTTCACCTTCAAACATTTCCCATTCTTTGGATTGGGTAGTGTCTTCCAGTGTATCCTCTTCGGATCTCGATATTACACTCTCCAAAAAACTCAGACTTTCTTTGACAAGGTTTGTGTTTTGGGGGGTTGTGAGCAGGAAACATAATGCCTGAAAACACGTCTTGATTCAGTCATGGTGCTGGTCTCAGTCCTTTGTCATTGGTTTGCGCACGTTTTGAAAGCTGTCAGACAGGCAATCTCTAGGCAGAGCAAATGTGCAGGACAGTATAGGACTTAATTTCATCCTGTGATTTTGTTCCCATGCAGAACTCATATGCTCTGTCGAGGTAAGAACTGATGTGCTCTTTGTTAAACGCAAGCATTACACTTTGTATCAATGCCCAGCTGTAGTCAGTCTCCACCTGGTGAATATGTATTTGTGTGTATTTTGACAAATGCAGTGTAAATTGCATGAGCCAAAATGTGATTGGTGGTATGGAGTGATCATTGGAGAGCATTTCAAAAATGGGAAGAGGTGGTGCATCTCCAGTCTTTCCTGGAAGAGCGAGTGCACAGTACAAGACACGCTTTGGCTGTTCTGGTATTTTGGACACAACTCCTCCAGTGGCATCAAGATAGAGGGACACAGGAGCCCTACTTCCCAAATGATGCAGAAGAATGCTAATGCCACACTCTGTGTATAAATGAACAATAAATGAATTTATACTGAAAAGCTGTATGTAGCCTGGTATTTTGAAGTATTTTGTGTCACATTCCTTGAGCATTGACTGCATTAGGTATACTTCCATCATGATGTCTGTCAAGTGCCCTCACTCTTGTGAGGTTCAACCCTGCAGTTTCCCCCACTTGAAAGGGTATGCTTGCCTCTCAAGGTTTGGACTGGATTTTACTCAATGACCAGGAATCAATTCTTTCTTTTCTTTCTTTTATTTGAAAGTTGTCGTGGTCAAAAGCAGGTAAAAAACCTTAAACACAAACACAAGTGGGTCAAAATACAATAAACCCAAATACCCATAATAAAGCATCATAACACAGGATCAAATACTTAACTTTAAACACTAGAATTTAGTCTTGACAATAAGTAAAAAATAAACCCCCCTTTAAGACCTAAGGGTATTTTTACAATTAATTTTCCGCCTGGTGTTATTTACTAAAAAAGCTTGTAAAACATCAACCCTGTTGTGCACAGACAATTGACACACCTCTTTTTTTTCAAGACAAGTTGCACTGTCAGTATATTTGTGTTGCATTGATGTCACCTGAATGTAAAATAAGTTATGGGACCATAAAGACAAATGAAAACATAAAACGGAAATTGAATCCCTCAAATATTTATTGAAAACACACACAGATAAATAAAAGCTAAGCATATTTCCTCTGGAAAACAGTTTGTTCAAGTCTTTGGAGTCCTGGAACTCAGGAATAAACATGATAACTTATACAGAACCAAAACTATTTACATTTTTCCAAAAAAAGTCCAGGCGCTTTTGGCCTCTTTGGATTTTGGATATTTACTGGTGCCAAGCCTCAAAACAGTTCCTATCAGGAACTTCTCCTCAAACTTTCTCCTCAAACTTTGTCCACAAAACTACTCAAAACTGCAGCACGTCTCTCTCTCTCTCTCCTCAATACTAGCCGTGCGTCTCTCTCTCTCTCCACAATAATAGAGCTGTGGTTCATGCGTAATGACGCACACCAACGTGGATGACGGATCAGCCTGTCATTGGTCAAACCCTCATCCAAAATGGCAGCTAGCATCGCGCTAGCGGCAAAAATGACGGAAAATGTATAAATTATGGACATCAAGTGGATATATCTTGGATGTAAGCGTTTTGATTTATTGCTGAACAACTCCAAAAAGATGCACATGTTCCAGGCTGGATAGAAAACCTTCTGTAAAGGCTACAAAGACACCAAAGACACCCCCGTGATGGCTAGCTCGTTAGCTTTCTGCTGGAAAAAACGGTAAGAAAATCGATAAAAGTTTCATGAAATAATATAGATATTTATCGGAGGTGCCGTGTGACGTCGTGGGCGATGCCGTAGGGCTCTGAGGGTTAAGCACCCAAATAAATTTAAGACACATTGAAGACAATTTAAAGCACTACTCGAATGATTTTAACCTTAAACTCTATCAGCTTTAACCTCCTATAAACACACAATCCCGCACTTTCAACTTTTCCTCTTTTCAAATCTTTACAATACATTACTTTTAACTATACTTTTAAACACTTCATGATGTTAAATGTACGACTTTTTTAGCTTACAATTCAAGCACATGATTTTCCTTTAATACACACATTTTACCCTGAGTATAATTATTTTCCTTGCCAATGTACGATCGCAAGTGAACAAAATGGAGGAGATTCGACTCAGCATTACACACAGTAAGAAACTTTTGAACTGTAACGTCCTAATCTTCACTGAAACCTGGTTAAACAGCGGAATACCGGACACCGCTATTGAGCTAGCGGGACTCCACACACTCCGGGCGGATAGAACACTAGATGGCTCCGGGAAGAGCAGAGGGGGTGGATTGTGCATTTATATTAACAAAGCTTGGTGCACAAACTCTGCTATTGTTGGGAGTCATTGTTCAGCTAACCTGGAGTTTCTCATGGTTAAATGTAGACCGTTTTATCTACCGCGGGAGTTCACCTCCACTATTATCACTGCAGCCTATATTCCCCCGGATGCTGATGCCAAGCTTGCTATGAAAGAACTTCACGCAGCCATCAGTAAACAACAGACTGATCACCCGGAAGCTGCGTTTATTGTTGCAGGTGACTTTAATCATTCAAACCTAAAGTCAGTGCTACCCAAGTTTCACCAGCATGTTTCCTGCCACACCAGAGGAAACAAAACCTTAGACCATGTTTACACGAACATGGCTGGCGCTTACGTTGCGACACCCCTCCCCCACCTGGGACAGTCAGACCACCTCTCTTTGTTTCTATCACCCAAATATTCACCCCTCATCAACCGTGTGAAGCCATCAGTAAAGACCATCAAGGTGTGGCCTGCGGGGGTTGATTCCACACTCCAGGAAAGGTTTCTAAACACAGACTGGAGTATGTTTGCTTCTCAAGCCACCAGTGGCGCACACACGGACATTGACTCATTCACTTCCTCTGTATTGGATCATATCAATACCACCATCGACAGTGTTACAACCCAGAAACAGATCACCACATACCCTAATCAGAAGCCTTGGATGAACAGGGAAGTTCGACTCCTGCTGAAGTCACGCAATACTGCCTTCAGATCAGGTGATGCACAAGCCTACAGTACATCCAGAGCTAACCTGAAGAGGGGCATCAAAAAGGCCAAGCACTGCTACAAGCTAAAGATAGAGGGACACTTTTCCAACTCTGACCCTCGACGCATGTGGCAGGGCATCCAGGCCATCAGTGACTACAAACCCCCCCACTCCACCCCCGCAGCCACTGATGTCAACTTCCTGAACGAGCTAAATTACTTTTATGCTCGTTTTGAAAGAGACAACAGAGAAACTGCCACCAAGCTCAAACCCTCAGCTGACCACCCACCAATCACACTCTCCTCCACAGATGTCTGCAAGGCACTGAGCCGGATCAGCGCGCACAAGGCTGCTGGACCAGACAACATCCCTGGACGTGTGCTCAGGGCATGTGCGGAGCAGCTCGCTGGGGTTTTTACAGACATTTTCAACCCGTCTCTTGCCCAAGCAGCTGTACCGACATGCTTTAAACGCACTTCCATTGTGCCAGTGCCGAAACACTCTAATCCGAGGTGCCCTAATGACTACCGCCCTGTAGCACTCACACCCATCGTCATGAAGTGCTTCGAGCGGCTGGTCCTGGAACACCTAAAAGACTCTATACCATCCACATTGGACTCACACCAGTTTGCCTACCGCAGCAATAGGAGCACAGAGGATGCGGTTTCCATGGCACTGCACTCTGTGCTCACCCATCTGGACCATAAGAACACGTATGCACGCATGCTGTTTGTTGACTTCAGCTCAGCGTTCAACACTGTCATCCCATCCAAGTTAATAGCCAAACTTGGAGACCTGGGCATCAACACTTCAATGTGTAACTGGATTTTGGACTTCCTAACTGACAGACCCCAGAATGTTCGTTCAGGATTCACCTGCTCCACATCCATCACACTCAACACTGGTGTACCACAGGGCTGTGTGCTAAGTCCGTTTCTCTACTCCCTCTTCACCGCCGACTGCAAGCCTGTGTATGGATCTAATTCCAGCGTCAAGTTTGCGGACGACACTACGGTGATTGGGCTCATCAGCAACAACGATGAGACTGCCTATAGGGAGGAGATCCAGCACCTGGCCACATGGTGCGCTGATAATAACCTGCTCCTCAACACCACCAAAACGAAGGAGCTCATCGTGGACTTCAGGAAGGAGTCAAGAGGCACACACGACACCATCCACATCAATGGAATGGCTGTTGAACGTGTCTCCAGTTTCAAGTTCCTGGGGATCCACATCTCGGCGGACATGTCGTGGACGACCAACACCTCCAGCCTGGTCAAGAAGGCTCACCAGCGCCTCTTCTTCCTGAGGACACTGAGGAAGAATCAGCTCTCCTCGGCTATCCTGGTGAACTTCTATCGCTGCGCAATAGAAAGCATCCTGACCAACTGTGTAGCAGTGTGGTATGGGAGCTGCTCTGTTGCGGAGCGCAAGGCACTGCAGCGGGTGGTGAAAACTGCCCAGCGCATCACAGGGACTCCACTGCCTGCCATCGAACACATCCAGAGGAAACGCTGTCTGCATCGAGCTCGCAGCATCCTCAAGGACTCCTCTCACCCAGCCCACAGACTGTTTTCTCTCCTGCCCTCCGGCAGGCGTTTCAGGATCCACCGGACCAGGACCAGCAGACTAAAGAACAGTTTTTTCCCCAGAGCTGTCTCTTTATTGAACTCAAACCCCCGTTGATCCACTTCCCTCATAAACTGCTAACTCTCCTACCTCACATCTGCCTTCACTTTGTTATTTGCACTACCGACTGTTTATCACAGTAACAACTGTTTACATATGCATCTTGCACTGCCATATCTTAACTGGATTATGCTCATTTGCACTGCCGACTGTATTTATAGTACCAATGTTTACATTTGCATTTTGCACTGTACTTCTAACTGTAAAATGCAACCACTTTCCACTGCACTTTACACTTTTTTTTCCGGATAGCTCTGTCCATAATTTATTGCACTACCCTAATCCACTGCTATTCCTCATATTAGCCTAGCATATTATTGTATACCTCTATCTGTAAAATTCTGTTTATAGTAATAGCCATCTGTATATTGTATTCATAGTACATATTCACCTGTAAATTCTGTTTATAGTAATAGCCATCTGTATATTTATTCACTGTACATATTCACCTGTAAATTCAGTTCTGTTTATAGTAATAACGTCTCTCTATTTATACATATTTATACATATTCAGTACATATCCATGTCCTGCACTTACGCATCCATTGTATATCCTGCACTTGCTGCTATTGCACTTCTGGTTAGACCTAAACTGCATTTCGTTGCCTTGTACTTGTACTTGTGTAATGACAATAAAGTTGAATCTAATCTAATCTAATCTAATGATTCTCTTAAATGTTAAAATCCATCACACTGCACAAACGAATGCTCACCGACTCCTTCCTTGTTCAAACAAGCTTTAGTCCTGCAGTATCATTTCCAGGCCCAGTTTCTCCACACATCTTCCCAGTCTGCTTACCATCCTGTGAGTGACTCAAATTCCCCTAATCACCAGATCCTTCCCACCTGGTGACTAACTAGCTGTCTGCAGCTGGGAGCCACACCCACCAAAGCACCCAGGCAGAAAGGGTGTGGTCTACAGCTCAGCTCAACAATGTCAGAGTGAATGGATTCCTTTTTCCTCATTTCTGAACCTATTACTTTCAATACTTTTTTGTTGAGACATTCAGTCATGTTCTGTTGTGGAAATAATTCTATTCGAAAAATGAGGAGGAAGGAATACAAATTCAAACCTTTGAAAAGTCAAAGTATCAAACATGATTTTATTTCTTGCAAGAAATAGGCAGTTCACATACAGAGAATGTCTGTCATGAGAAGGGCAAAGTTTGCTCTCCGGGGTTACATTATATACCCTTCATACATCCTGAGTGGGTTGCATCCAATCTTGTTTGCCTTAAAAGGAAACATCTTTATTCAAAACCCCTGTTCAGCATAAATTCTAACTAGACATCACAATATCCATGTCTGCAGAAGTTCCTGTTCTTAAGCTACATTATTTTCACGTATCCTGACTATTCCTAGTCTAATTGCAGCCGCGCACATACTTGTAAAGTACGATATGTCATCTTGACCTCTTGCACTACCCAGCTTCCTTGCAACAGAGTACTCTATCACTCAGAACAATATGTTCCTGCACTTAATATATGCATTTCTAAAAGCTTGGTTACATTTATTTAATAATGATTAGTACAAATACATGTTCAATGTTAATAGTTCAATGTTAACAAGTGATACACATCTAGGAATAAAAGGTTAAGGTTCACATCTAAGTAAAAACACCTCTAAGTTAAATGAACACTTCTAAGAGTTAAAACCACATCTAAATGAAATAAAAACACATCTAATAGTAAAACACATCTAAATGAAAAATTTCCTTCACAGTTCCCAGCTAGTAGTTGCTCAGTTGGTGTTGATTAAAGTTTGCTGTAAAAATGCTGACTGGGTCCCTGCGTTAGGGCCTTTGCAATCTTTCCTCTTTTTAGGTATGTTGCTGGCCTAGCCTTTTTCTCTGACAGTTTGAGTTGTATTGCCCCAGTTTGTTGGACAAACATTTTCACCTCTTGGCCCAGTGCAGCAGGATTATTTTGCATTGTGAAAGCGTATTTGGCTTGGCTTTTTTTCTGCTCCAGGGATTCTTGACATGCTGATATTTAAATGAGAGAGTACAACATGGATTTTTTTCTTTAAAGCTGTCATACACATGGGCTGCGTTCGAAACCGCATGCTCATTGAGTAGGTACTCATTTTCAATAAGTACTTACTTAACGAGCTCTAAAAGAGTAGGTACTATATTGCCTGATCTCGTTAAGTATGAATGCGAGCCTCACTTTATGCGCCATGTTGACGTTATCATGTGACCTACGACGTTATCTCAAGCGCAACGACTTGAAAGACGAGTGACAGGTTTAATTCATCGATCTATAAATATCTTAATATTGATTAAACTTGCTAATTTTGTGGTCTTGTTGAAGAAACAGCTGCCCATTTATTTTGTGATATTAACCCATCTGACCCAGTTTTATCCTTACCAAAACCGTGATCTCTTGAATATGTTGTTCATTTCTTTATTTTATATGCAAAAAATTTCATCCACAAGCAAAATTGGCCTGAATCTCGTTTATATTTTCCTTTTTTTATTGCATTATGATGAATTATTCAAAGATATCTAACCTTATTATTGTTTTTTTTCTTTGTATATAATGTATGCAAACCCATGATATTTGTTTTGTTTTATCATTATGATTGTTAAAGATACAACCATGTAATTATAAAATAAAAGATATGAGTGACAGGTGCAGTAACAGCTCAAAGCATCAGTAACTCCACAGCCCGACCTGTGCGGTTTCCCTCAGTGTTTGCACAGAGACCTCTTTCAGCTGCTCGAAGATCTCACCTTGGGAGAACACTGTTGATTTTATACTCTTAAAATGTAAGTTCACTATTCAAAATTAAGATTACCCCAGAATGAATTGCATTGCTAGCCCACTAAAACACTTACAATAATAATGACAAATGCTGACCAATACTTAATTATATTACTTTTTTCTTAATTTTTTTTACTGAAAATTATATTGTTTTAGTAAAACAAGCAAAATGCAACTTGTCATATGACATAGCGATGCATGAATATACACTAGACAAATGAATACCAATTTTCAGTCAAGCAATGAATAAATGCATGAGTTAATAAAATATTTTATTTACGGACAACAATAGGAAACATGAATTAATGAGTAAAAGAATGAATAAAAGTAAACATCACAAATGAATAAGTCACCTACACATGAAACAAAGCTTTATTCAAACGTATTGTTCTAACAAACTATCACATTTACAGGCGGTGAAGCCCACATCTGCTGCCATCTCAACACAGCTGTGCTTCTGCAGCTTTATATTGATGAAGCAGTTGACCACCATGAACACCTTCGCCTGTCCCAGCCGTCCATCATGTCCTCCTGAACCCCACAACCCTGAAGCAAGAGTGGGACAATCTCTGACTGCTGATGTCTGCTCCAAACATCCGTGTGTCTGCTCTCCATCAGCATGACTACTTAAAACGCTTTACAATTCATGCTGTCAGCATCCCATTTCTTGCCATATTTAATGTAATATTTTTACAATTACATGCTATTTGTATTGTAGCTTTATGACTTTTGTGGTGTAGTGGGCTAAACACTGAACTGATAAGCAGAAGGTTTCCTTGAGCAAGGCTCATCCACAGGAGCTCTGCAGCAAATGCACAGACATCAAGAATCAGAAAAGTGCTGAAATAACTCTGTTTGAAATTAAAATAAAATACAACTTAAGATTTAAATTGATGTTTTATTCGTTTCTGTAGTATACTCAAAGCCTTTGATGACAGCCTTTCATCACCCTCTCTCCAGTCTCCACCAGATAAACACACATGAGCTCTTCTGGCCCTGTAACATCAGACAACATTCATCTTACCTGGATCTTAAACAACACCTTGATAAAAGCATAAAAGTTTATGTGCTCAATACTACATTTAAATGTTGAGGTAGTTGCTGATGTGTTAATGTTCCTCAATTCATCAACAGTACTAATGGACAAATAAAAAAGATAACTTATGTTTAGTTACTTTATGTAGATTTATTAACATTACTGACGTTCATGTAAAGTAAGCAGTGATGACAACAGGGAACTCTACATTATAGCACACACACATCACTCTGATCAGATGTCTATTTCATGCTGTGATGTCATCTGCAATACTTAACGAAAATGTCCCGTCAAATGTTAAACGCACATTTAGGAAACGTCTATATTGCATATGGTTAAGAGTGCATTCACACCTTTTCTTTAAACAAACGTTTATCGGGTTCTTGTACACAGTTAAAGTAATGCTTTCAAGAAAACGATGATTAACAAATCTTCAGAAGTATGTGTGCTTAATGAAGCACGACTGGTGCGTTAACTATATGAAAATGAAATGTTTTACAGCTATTTAATACCTTTAATATATCAATATTTAATATATATTAATGTCTTAAAACCAACAGTTTCCTCGTCAGTTGTTAAATATGTGAAATTTAAATACAATTAACAGCGGTTCAGTTTGTTGTACTTACACTTGAAAACAGCTGTGTCTACGACGTCCTCCGACATGTTCGAAAATGATGATTCCCCGTGGCCTCATGGGATATTAAAGTGTCCATCGGATGCACACTTCAGAATCTGGGCGGACGCAGTAGGCCATCCGGGGATTTCTCGCCTATACTGTTTTATAAATACTGAGGTTTCGGACATACTACTCCATTCACGTACTGTTTTCTCCTACTATATATTAGGTGTGTAGGCATATTCGGACGCAATTTAAGTACACGCGCGTCCGAATCTCGCGAGAATTAGTTCATCCGCCCGGAAATTCTCGCCTACTCTTTTATGAATACTGGGGATTCGGACATACTATTCGCTCGCCTACTGCTTTTTACATACTATATAGTAGGGAAGTATGCGGTTTCGAACGCAGCCATGGTCTGTCCAAGGTTTTCTTAACTGTGAGGATCCTTTTTGTGGCCTGATCCTATCCCACTTTTTTCTTACCATAGAGATAAAAAAAAAGTTTTTTTACCTCTGGACATTGTCTAAAAACATCTACTGCAGGCTCTCCCTCATCTTCCTTAATGACCTCAGGTGTACTCTTTAAGTCAAGTCAAGTCAAGTCAACTTTATTTATATAGCGCTTTTAACAATGTAGATTGTTTCAAAGCAGCTTTACAGTGTTAAACAGGAAAATAATGCAGCATAATTTTATTCAGCTGTATAGCCATTCTGGAAAAATTTCAAGTATCATACAGTGACAGTGTGGGCTTTAGATCAATAATTTGATCAGTAATTTAGTTTAAATGGTTAATTTAGTTTATTATTTAGATGTATTTCGATGTTTAGTTGAAAAATGTAGTGTCCCCAACTGAGCACGCCAAGCCAGAGGCAACAGTGGCAAGGAAACCAAAACCCCATTAGGTGACCTAATGGAGAAAAATAAACCTTGGGAGAAACCAGGCTCAGTCGGGGTGCCAGTTCTCCTCTGGCCAATTAACAAACAGCGTTTTATTATTATTATTATTCTGGCAGTTTTACAGCTCGGAGGTCATAATAGATCAGAATATTCGAGGGACCGGGGGCAACATGCTGGAGACGGGTTTATTGAGGATGATGTTGATTAAATAATTATTAAAGTGCAATATTCGAATGATCGGAGGCAACACGCTGGAGACGGGTTTATTGAGATGCCGTGTCGATGAGGCAGTTGCAGGGGGAGTCTAATCACGGTCTCCCAGACACTTCGGGGTCCTGTGTTGGTCTTCTCTGGGCGCAGGTCCACCATCTGATCTGGATACGGCCCGGATCCGGCTGACTGCAGTAAACCTCGGGATAAAACAGAGAGACTAACATTAGCGTAGATGCCATTCTTCTGATGATGTAACGAGTACATCAGGTGTTATGGGAAGTGTTCCCGGTTCCGGCTGACCTAGTTAATGCAGCCTAACAATCATTTCATTGAAAAAGTGTTTTATGTGTATGCCACAGTAAAGAGATGTGTTTTTAGTCTAGATTTAAACTGACAGAGTGTGTCTGCTTCCCGAACAATGTTAGGAAGACTGTTCCAGAGTTTAGGTGCTAAATAGGAAAACGATCGACCGCCTGCAGTTGATTTGGATATTCTCGGTATGATCAACTGGCCAGAATTTTGAGACCGCAGTAGACGTGATGGAGTATAATATGTTAAGAGCTCGCTCAAGTATTGGGGAGCTAAACCATTTAGTGCTTTGTAAGTAATAAGTAAGATTTTAAAATTTATGCGATGTTTAATAGGCAGCCAGTGCAGTGTTGACAGAACTGGGCTAATATGGTCATACTTCCTGGTTCTAGTAAGAACTCGAGCTGCTGCGTTTTGGACCAGCTGGAGTTTATTTATTAAGCGAGCAGGGCAACCACCCAGTAGAGCATTACAATAATCTAACCTTGAGGTCATGAACGCATGAACTAACTGTTCAGCATTTTGCATTGAGAGCATGTGCCGTAATTTAGATATATTTTTAAGATGGTAGAAAGCAGTTTTACAGATGCTAGAAACGTGGCTTTCAAACGAAAGATTGGTATCAAAGAGCACACCCAGGTTCCTCACTGACGACGAGGACTTGACAGAACAGCCATCAAGTGTTAGACAGTATTCTAGGTTACTACTTGTGGAGCTTTTTTGTCCAATAATTAAAAATTCAGTTTTTTCTGAATTGAGTTGCAGGAAATTACCAGTCATCCAATGTTTTATATCAGCTATGCATTCCGTTAATTTTGTGAATTGGTAAGTTTCTTTAGGGCGTGAAGAAATATAGAGCTGAGTATCGTCAGCATAACAATGAAAACTAACGCCATGCTTCCTAATGATATCTCCCAGTGGTAGCATGTATAGGGTGAAGAGTAGCGGTCCTAGCACTGAGCCTTGTGGTACTCCATACTGAACTTGCGATCGGTGTGACATCTCTTCATTTACTACTACAAACTGATAACGGTCGCATAGGTATGATTTAAACCATGATAATGCAATTCCACTAATACCTACATAATTTTCGAGTCTATTCAAAAGAATGTTGTGGTCGATAGTATCAAATGCAGCGCTAAGATCGAGTAACACTAATAGAGAGATACAGCCACGATCGGATGATAAGAGCAAATCATTTGTAACTCTGACGAGAGCAGTCTCAGTGCTATGATACGGTCTAAATCCTGACTGGAAATCCTCACAGATACCATTTCTTTCTAAAAAGGAACATAATTGTGAAGACACTGCCTTTTCAAGTATTTTTGACAGAAAGGGTAGATTTGAGATTGGTCTATAATTGACTAAATCTGTAGGATCAAGTTGCGGTTTTTTAATAATTGTGGTTTAATAATAGCCAACTTAAAAGTTTTCGGTACATATCCTAATGACAAAGATGAATTAATGATATTAAGAAGAGGATCTATGACCTCTGGTAGCATCTCTTTTAATAGCCTAGTTGGTATAGGGTCGAGCATACATGTTGTCGATTTTGATGATTTAACGAGTTTAGCCAATTCTTCTTCTCCTATAGCAGTGAATGAGTGTAATTTTTCCTCAGTGACACTACAATGCTCTGTCTGATGTGATGCTGTATTAGACGGCTGCATGGTTAAAAATTTTTTCCTAATATTATCAATCTTACATGTGAAGAAGTTCATAAAGTCATTACTGCTGTGCTGTTTACAATCATCAGAAGTTGAAGCTTTATTTTTGGTTAATTTAGCCACTGTATCGAATAAATACCTTGGGTTGTGTTTGTTTTCTTCCAAGAGAGTTGAGAAATAAGCAGATCTAGCAGTTCTTACGGCCTTTCTGTATGTGATCATGTGCTCTTTCCACGAATTACGAAATACCTCTAATTTTGTTTTCTTCCAGCTGCGCTCCATTTTTCTGGCTGCTGTTTTAAGGGCCCGGGTGTGCTCGTTGTACCACGGCGTTGGACTATTTTCTTTAATCTTCTTTAAGCGCAGAGGAGCAACTGTGTCTAAAGTACTGGAAAAGAGAGAGTCAATAGTTTCTGTTGCAACATCGAGTTCTTCTATACTATCTGGGATGCTGAGCAGATGATACTGATGAGGGAGATTATTTAAAAAGCAATCTTTAGTAGCGGCAGTGATTGTCCTGCCATTTTTAAAGCGAGGGGGCGGCTTTGCAACCTTAGCTAAATTAAGTATAAATGATACTAAGTAATGATCTGAGATGTCATCGCTCTGCTGCAGAATTTCAACGGTATCAACATTTATTCCATGTGACAATATTAGGTCTAAAGTATGATTATGGCGATGAGTGGCTCCTGACACGTGTTGCCTAACTCCAATAGAGTTTAATGTGTCTTTACATGCTAATCCCAATACGTCTTTTCCGTTGTCAACATGGATATTAAAATCACCAACAATTAGTACTTTATCTACGGCCAGTACTAACTCTGATAGAAAATCAGCAAATTCTTTGATAAAGTCTGTATTATGCCCTGGTGGCCTGTATACAGTAGCTAACACAAATGTTGAACGGGTTTTATCATGTACACTACATAGCGTTACATAAAGCACCAAAACTTAGAAGGAATTACATTTGAAACTAGACTTCTGAGTAATACTGAAGATATTATTATAAATTACAGCAACCCCTCCCCCTTTACCTTTCAGACGCGGCTCATGTTTATAACAATAATCTTGGGGGGTGGACTCATTTAAGGTAATGTAGTCGTCAGGTTTTAGCCAGGTTTCTGTCAAACAGAGCACATCTAGATTATTATCTGTAATAATATCATTAACAATAAGCGCTTTTGGGGAAAGAGATCTAATATTCAGCAACCCAAGCTTTATCAGTTGTTCATCTGTATTATATATTTTGTTTATTTGTTGGACGTCAATTAAATTTTTACTGTTGAATGGTTTTGATGTTTTTTTGTATTTACTAATTCGGGGAACAGACACAGTCTCTATATGATAATATCTAGGTGAAAGAGTCTCTATGTGCTGGGATTTATCTGACTCCGGTAACGTGAGACAGCTAGCAGACGGTCGGTTTAGCCAGTTTGTCTGCTTCCTGACCTGGGCCCTAGTGAGTCAAGGTTTAGCTCTAAGACTATGTGCCAGATTACTAGAGAGAAGAGCGGCACCACCCCAAGAGGGATGGATGCCATCCTTCTTCAACAGGTCAGGTCTGCCCCAAAAACTTTTCCAATTGTCTATGAACCCTATGTTATTTTGCAGACACCACTTAGACAACCAGCCATTGAGTGATGATAGTCTGCTAACTATCTCATCACTCCTTTTTGCCGGGAGCGGTCCAGAACAAAAAACAGCCTCAGACATCGTACTAGCGAATTCACACACCTCTTTAATGTTAATTTTGGTGATCTCCGACTGGCGAAGTCGAACATCATTAGTGCCGACGTGAATAATAATCTTAGAGAATTTACGATTAGCTTTAGCCAGCACTTTTAAATTTGCTTTGATGTCAGGTGCTCTGGCTCCTGGTAAACAAGTGACTATGGTGGCTGGTGTCTCTATCTTCACGTTCCGTGTAATAGAATCACCAATGACTAGGGCACTTTCAACAGGATACTCAGTGGGTGCTTCACTGAGAGGGGAGAACCTGTTTGATGTTCTAACCGGAACGGAAAAGCGGTTCTTTGGTCTGCGACTATGCTGCCTCACTGTTACCCAGTTTCCCTGCTGCGAGGGCCCTGCAGTCGGAACCGAAGAATGTACAGAGTTCACTAAGCTATTCGCATCCAAATCAGTGTCTAAAGCTGTTACATCCTCACTACTCTCAGATAAAGTATGGATGCGTGTTTCTAATTCTGAAATCTTCTCCGTCAGCCTAACTATCTCCTTACATTTATCACATGTGAAGCCCTGTTCGCCAGCGGAGAAGCCTACACTAAACATGCGACATGCACTGCAGGTGATAATGACAGGAGAAGACATGACTTAACGTGTTTGTTGATTAATCCAATTTACCACTTACCACAATCGTTTGCTGGACACAATTTACTAATCCAAGTTATGAACTCAGAAAAAGGGGGGCCCGGGTGCAGAGATAACAAGCTAACAGGCTAGCAAAATGCTAACGTGTGATGGTGATTTAGATTAAAAGCTAGCGATGTCAAATTTAACGTGATAGGCAATTTTTAAACAATGTATGGTGATGAGTAAGTAAGAAAGAAGAAAGAGGAAATATCAAAATAAAGATTCAAACGTAAGCAAGGCTCTACAGAGCTACAGACTTGAGCTACAGAGCAACAGACACAGCAGGCAGACAGGAGCAATCGATCAGGCAGGAGAGCAATCCCATTTAGACCCTCTGAGTCAGTGTCTGGCTCCTGGTATAAAGGTTGTGAGTCGAAGTCTGTCTCTGTTTCCAAAATGTCTGTCATACTTGGTTTCCACGTCAGTAGCTGTGGTACAGATGCACAGAGCACTTCAATTAATACATATAATACATTTTTCAACACATTTAGATTCACCCCCCTGCACTCAAAAAAAAAAGTTCTAGCTATTGGCTTAGTTTATTTAATTACAATAAGCTGACACAGCACAAATCTTTAGTTTCTGAATTGTCATTTGCACTCAGTTGTATTAAGTTAAATGAAATTAAATTTGTAAAATGTTAAATTAACATAAACCATTTATGTTGGGACTACATGAATATGGAATCCCAGAACTGCCAAAACTAAAAATAAATATATACATAAATAAATATACAAAGAAATTTAATAAATAAATTATTATTTATACATTTATTTCCTTATTTATGTATATATTTATTTGGTTCCATATTAATTAATTAATATATACATATTAATTTCTATTTTTATTTATTTCCACATTAATTAATTTCTACATTTATTTATTTATACATTTATTTGTCCATAGGGTAACAAGGAGGGCGTAGTTTACCTCAGAAATAGCAATCGAGCTCAGAGTTGGCGAGGGCGAAGCGTTGAGGCCACAGTAGCCGCGTTTCCATTACAGATTTGCGCAAAACTTTTATTTTCTAAAAGTCAATAAAAAAATATTGCGAAATGACAGCGTTTCAATTCATGACAATTTAAAGGGTAATGGAAACTTGGGTAATGGAAACTTGGCTAGTAGCCGCGTCAATTTCGCAAAAACTCCCATATATCAAAAGTTTTTACGCATGATTTTTCAGGCAATTAGAAAAAGGACATTTTGTTTTTTCGCATTGACAGGTCACCTGGTATGGTCTCATTGTTCCCACACAGGGCCAACATATATTTTTTTCCACTGTAATAACGAGATCTTGTGTCAAAACAACATAATTTTCTCCTAATAAGGACAGTGGCTTAACCTAGTAATGACAGACCCCGGTGCAGCCACAAATATCATAACTATCTATAATAGGCCTACTGTAATGAAGACATATATTCAAGAAATGTATTAAAACAGAAAGAGCTAGTTTCAGCTTTACTCAGAGGCGAGGAAACATGCCAGTTACGCACGTCAATCCATTCCCGATTATCTTGGTTTGCTTCTTATTTATTTAGCTAGTGGATTAAACATTGATCAAAATTAAAATACAATTTATACAAAACAAAATTAATTTTAAAGAAAGACTTTCTTGAAAACCAATTTCAATGAAGCCCTCAAAATCCATATTCCTCGAAATATGCACATCTGATTCTTACTTATGCTGCTCACTTTTCATAATCAACATGAAATTAAAAAAAGTATAATATTTAAATATAGCCTAACTATGAAACTAAATAAGCTACGTTTTCTTTAACCCTCTGTCCGACAAGTCGTCGGCGCCTTCTGATGGATTTTTTCCTTTATGACAGCGCAGAAACAAATCACAATACTACATAATTTTTACGCATACAGATCAGTGCAAAACATCATTATAAACTATAAACCGTCTGCTTTTATTTTTGTACACTCAATAACAGTAAAGGCGTGTGTTTGGACAGAAGACACAGAGTTCTTTATTAAACTCATAAAAACAATAGAATATAAAATGCCACAATTTATCAAGACCTTGAAGCAGATACGAGAGAGAAACACCTCATATGTGCTGCTCAAGTATACGGTGCTTTCCTTGCCATTAATGCTTGGATAACCCGCACGTCTCTTTCCATTAAAAATAATGGCGTGCGGTGGCTGGGATATACATAAACCTAACAACCTACATGCCATGATTTTTGGAATGATTTATCACGAGAGGAAAAAAATTGTTTTAGTCGCATAATATCGGTTAATGGAAACCCCGTCATTTCGCAATATTTTTTTATCGACTTTTTGAAAATAAAAGTTTTGCGCAAATCTGTTATGGAAACGCGGCTACTGTGGCCTCAATGCTTCGCCCTCGCCAACTCTGAGGTCGTTTGCTATGTCTGAGGTAAACTACGCCCTCCTCATTACCCTTTGCACAAATTAATGTGCCAATAAATAAATGTAGATATTCATCAATGTAAAAGTAAATAAATAAATGTAGAAATGTATACATGTGGAAATAAATAAAAATAGAAATTAATACATGTATAAATAGATAAATATGGGAAAAAAAGATATATAAATAAATGTAGAAATAATTATTTATTGATTGATTTATTGCTTTTCTATGTATATTTATTCATATATTCATTTATTTATTTGTGCTTTTTTACATTTCTTTGTATATTTATTTATTTTTTTGTTTTGGCAGAGATAGCTACATAGGCCTAGATGTTTTTTTTTTTCTTCTTCTTTATTACTTTATTATCACCCCCCACTGACTAACATAGTAGCTACTGCTTAGTTACAAACATTCTTCAAAATCTATTTCTTTGTTTTCAACAGAACAAATTAACAAAAAGTTTTTTACCTTCATTTCTTTCTTCTGGCTGATTTTGGTGTCCGCATTCCACAGCTGCTTCTGCGGCCAGTTGCACTCTTTCTCTCAGTCCTTTTGCGGTTTTTGGTCCAAACCATCCATAGCCAGTGACGTTTTTTTGATGCGTCATCGTTAAAAAAATCTATGGCAAGCTGGGACCATATCTCAGAGGAAATTCAGTGTTTCTATTCAAAATATCAGCTTTCAGCAGCTTACTTACGATAGAATCTATCCCTCCAGCGGTCGCCCATAGATCTGATCTTACAGCTTTTTTGCCCTTTGTATATCTTCCCATTATACAGTGTGAATGATCAAATTCTGACTATGCCAATTCGTAGGTTAAGTGATGTTTTATACAAAAAAAATTGGGAGGAGCACCTTCAGATAATTAAGCACATGTGGAACACATTCAGATAATTAAACCTAAGTAAACACAAGTGGAGCGCATTAAGTTACTCAATTTAAC
Organism: Gobio gobio; assembly: GCF_949357685.1. Taxonomy (NCBI): domain Eukaryota; kingdom Metazoa; phylum Chordata; class Actinopteri; order Cypriniformes; family Gobionidae; genus Gobio; species Gobio gobio. The sequence continues at coordinate 65,331,214 of NC_137101.1, read as the reverse complement.
TCCTCCCCTAAATGTAATTGAGTAATCCCAAATTGGAGTGGAGTCTCCCAAAACCTGTAAATTTAAGTTCACTCAACTTGGTGCTTACATAACATACTTTTTTATTTATTTATTTTTTTAATAACTTTTATTTATCAAATGTAAAAGTACAAACATAAAGTGCATACAAAAATACAATGTTTTTGTTTTTAGAAACTTAACATCCCCCTCCTTCCCTTCCTCCCCCCTCCCTAGACCATGATTCACTTGCATTTAGAGGAAGAAAAAAAAAAGCAATAAAACAATTGTGTACTCATATGTACTTATACATACGTTTATATATACCTATATAATTTAAATTTATAATACTTGAAATTATTACACAGTAATAATTAAGAATACCAGTGCAAGTTGCTAATGCTAATCATTAACTGTACAAAGTAAAAATCAAACAATTGCTGCTTACTCCTCCGACATCAGAGCAAACTATCTATTATGTTGGAGTGTCTCAGAGTGGATAAATCATGGGGGGGGGGCTTTCTGCCGCTGGCGGAGCGGAACTGAGGAAACAGCATATATATAACAATACAGTGGGACTCTACAAGGAGACTTCCCGAGCTGGCAACTTATCTAGATAGTCAAGTAGTGGTCTCCACTGAGTATAGAACTTGCTAGCTGACCCTCTAATTGAGAATTTCATTTTCTCCAGTTTCAGAAGACCTAAAATGTCATGTAACCAGACTTTAGTTAATGGTGGTTGAGGAGACTTCCACAATAACAAAATTCTCTTTCGAGCAATAAGGGAAGCGAAGGCAATTATATTATTTTGAATGGTTGTGGTACAAAGGTCATCTGGGGGCTTGCCGAAAATGGCGATATATGGGGTTGGAGTTACAATTATGCCTAATATATCTGAAATTGTTTTAAAGAATAGTCGCCAGAATTCAGACAACTTGGGGCATGCCCAAAACATGTGGGTAAGATTGCATGGAGCCTGCGAGCATCTACTACAATTCTCATCAAATTTGTCTGGAAAGAGCTTTGACAGTTTGTCTTTACTATAGTGAAATCTGTGGAAGACTTTAAATTGTATTAGTGACAGTCTAGCGCAGCTGGATGACGAGTTAACAACCTCCATGGCTCCCTCCCAGAATTCTTCAGAGAGATTCAATTGGAGCTCTGACTCCCAATTCGTCTTGATCTTATGTAAAATAGATTCACTGTTTAAGGACAATAAATTATAAAAAAAGGAGATATGGCCGTTTGACAGGTTTTTAGCCTTAAGAGCCAGGTCTATCCCGCTGGGTGTTGGTATCTGTGGGAATGACGTGGCGTGTGTTTTCGCAAAGTCTCGCAACTGGAAGTATCGGAAAAAGTCTGATTTATGTAGATTGAAGGAAGAAGATAATTGATTGAAACTTGCAAATATACCATCAATGTACAGATCTCCCAAACTACGCAGCCCTTTGTTTTCTAATACTAAAAATCGTGAGTCAGTCTTCGCTGGAATGAACAGGTGATTGTTGCAAATAGGAGTTACTAGAGGGGGAGTAAGCCATCCGAAGTGTTGTCTTATTTGCGTCCAAATTTTTAGAGTTCCAACAACAACCGGATTAGAGGTGAAGCTTGATGGTGAGAAGGGTAAGGTGCTACATGTTAAAGCTAGCAGCGACGAGGAGCAGGAAGCTGACTCACTCTGGCACCAACTGGTTTGAGGGGATGTAAACCAAGACATTATCTTATGCATGTTGGCTGCCCAGTAGTAGCCGATTAGATTGGGTAGACCCAGTCCTCCAGCCGATCTATCCCTACAAAGCAGTGTACGGCTTGCCCTTGGACGTTTACCGGCCCAGATGAATGATGAAATAATATTGTTTATAGCTGTGAAAAAGGACTTGGGGAGGAAGATGGGGAGGCATTGAAAAACATATAAGTATCTTGGTAACACATTCATTTTTATCATTTGTATCCTACCAGCCAAGGACAACGGAAGAAAATTCCATCTTTGTAAATCGGACTTGACCGTCGTTGTTAATGAAGTAAAATTTAGCTCTCGAATTGTTCGCAAAGATTGTGTAACTGTAATGCCAAGGTATTTAAATCCTGCGTTGGCTATTTTAAAGGGTATAGTTGATGGTGATATGGCTACAGCTAATTGGTTGATTGGGAAGTATTCACTTTTAGAGATATTTAGCTTATATCCCGACAAACGACCAAAAGAATCCAACAAAGTCAGGATACGTGGGATGCTTGCCAAAGGGTTACTTACATAGAGAAGCAGATCATCTGCATATAAAGAAACTTGATGCATTATGCCCCATCTATCAATCCCCCCAAGTCCCCCCTCCATTTTTAGAGCAGCCGACAATGGTTCAATTGCTAGCGCAAATAATAACGGAGATAGTGGGCATCCCTGCCATGTTCCCCGAAAAAGTGGAAACGGAGTAGAGCGTTGGTTGTTTGTGCACACTGAGGCGCAGGGAGAGGAGTAGAGTAATCTGACCCATGAAATTAAGTTAGTATTGAAACCAAACTGTCTCAGGGAGAAGAGGAGATAGTCCCATTCCACCCTGTCGAAGGCCTTCTCGGCATCAAGAGATATTATTGCCTCTGGGACATTAGAGGAAGATGGGGAGAGGATGACGCCGAGAAGCCTTCTTATGTTGGAGTATGAGTGTCTTCCCCCTATAAATCCCGTCTGGTCCTCTGAAATGATCTTGGGCATGACAGATTCCAATCGCCGAGCTAAGATTTTTGCGAGTATTTTAACATCTACCGGAAGGAGTGATATTGGTCGATAGGAAGCGCAGCTCAGTGGGTCCTTTCCCTTCTTATAAATTAGAGAGATGGAAGCTTGCGTAAGCGTGGGCGGCAGGGTGCCTTGATTTAATGAGTAGTTAAACATTTCAAGTAGTAGTGGGGCTAACTGATCTGAGAATTTCTTATAGAACTCGACCGGGTATCCGTCGGGGCCTGGGGATTTGCCACTGTTCATTGAGTCTATCGCTTCTTTAATTTCTGAGAGCGTTAGAGCGGCGTCTAGTCTCCGATTGTCCTCGGGTGACACTTTAGGTAAGTCCAATTTTTCAAAAAAGTTATTTAGTTGGTTTTCATCTGTGAGGGACTCAGATGTATATAATTGGGAAAAGAATGATCTAAAAGTGTCGTTTATTCTGTCCGGGTTGTTGGTTATTGAGTTTGAATCATCAATTATCTGAGTAATTTGGTTTGATGCTGCTTTTGCCTTCAGCTGATGGGCTAAAAGGTGTCCAGCTTTGTCACCATGTTCGTACACCAACCCCCGAGAGCGGAGGAGAAGCTGCTCAGCCTCAAAAGTGAGAAGGAGGTCAAGTTCTGTTTGGAGTCTTATTCTTTCTTTATAAAAATCTGGTGAATTTGTGGACGAGAGTGAGATATCTACATCTGCAATAGCTTCCTCCAGCTCCTTCTGCCGAGATCTGCGCAATTTATTCGTATGTGATGTAAAAGAGATAATTTTACCCCTTATGTAGGCTTTGAGAGTATCCCATAATACGGATGGAGAGGTTTCGTCATTCTTATTAGTTTCACAGAAGAAAGTGATCGATTCAGAAATATGTTTGCAAAAGTTGGCATCTGCCAGCGAGAGAGTGTCAGGACTCCTGGGTGATCATGTGTGTGTGTGTATGTATTTTCTTACCTGTTGGTGGTGGTTCCTCACGGGTTCACTGGTCCCTCCCACTCGTTTCACTAATTGTTCACCTGTCGTGTCTCATCAGTTAATTCCCTTTTTATAGCACCTTGTCCTGTCTCCCGTTGCGTGCTCATTGTTTTTTGGTTGGTCTCAGTCTCTGTTCTGTCCAGTTGGAGGTCCTGGTTTCTGTCTCTTCAAGGGGTCATAGAATGACATTTTTGTACAAGTTAATATGATTCTTTAGTGTCTAAATGAAAAGTTTGTAATATACTTTAATTAAAAATTCTCATTAGTATTGTAAGAAAACACTCAATTTACCTGGTCAAAACCAGCTCAGTTTTCAGCAAGTCATTTCAGTGTATGTGACTTTAAATGATAATGAGCTTTGCTCACCCCGCCCCCTCTGCTCTGTGGGGCGTTCGGTTCGACCCGACACAACACCACAACACGTGGAGTTTTGCCTTGACAACAATTGAGGGTATATTTTCGAGAAATTTTGGCAACGGGAGTCTCTGAAGACACATCTGAGCAACCTTATCATTTTGAACCGGAGTCGGACCAGGAACAGATGAAGAACCCATCGAAGTTCGAACAGGACGTTTCTGAATGGTTGGTTAACGTCATGTCACTTTGATCTATCTTTGTACTGGCAGAGTAGCGTAGTTGCTATGTGTTTACTGATGTGTTAGTTCATTGACAGACTGATGTTATGTTATAAGATTTTTTTTTTTTTACATTACTTCTTAATCAGTAACAGACACCGTTATAAACCATGTACAAAAGTAAGCTTAGTGTAGTGTTACCACGTTAACTTTATCACCCGAGTACAGTTTGTAATAACAAACATAACGCGTTGTTCATTATTAACGTGGGATTATGAATTATATTGAGAACTTCATACACAGAAAGCATGCCATAATGTAACTTACCCTGTAAACTTTAGCCTCATTCATCGTGAAGCGTGCAAGTGATTTGCAAAGATTAATATAAAGGTTAATAAAACGTTACACTCACATCTTCCTGAGGTGCAGCAGGAACACGATCCTTTTTTCAAGAGCAGCTTATTAGCAAAACCTGCTTTATACTGACACTCGTTTATAAAGCAGTCTGCTGAGAAATGATTCGCGCAAACATTGACGTTGATCGGGGAGAATATTCCCTTCTAAAACAAAACTCAGCAGCCACTGGGTCTTCAGCGGTTCGGATTTAGGAACATCAAAATGACTGCTGTGTTCGTTATTACACCCAACAACACAACACCACAATAGCTTAGACGCCATTCTGCTCCAGCGTATCAACAATGGCGGACTGATGACAGCTCGCTCAGGGCGGGTCTGTGTTGAAACGCTGCTGTCAATCAACAATCTTAGGAGGGGCGTACACCGTGTAACGTCACACGTTCAGACGGCTCGATTTGAGACAGAGGAAAACATATAAGGAGATTTAAAAAAAAAAACACTGGATGTATTTTTATCATTATAGGATGGTTGTGTACAGGCACTGCCAACACACATTTCCATATAATCAACTTGTAAAAGTGCATGTACCATTCTATGACCCCTTTCAGTTACTCGCAGGTTCGGTCGCAGGCATCCGGAGGCTTGTCAACGCCCGGAATTCACACGCTTGTGGTAATTCGTGAACTTGTCCTTGAGAGAACTCTGCCCTGCTTTGTCGGTGTGACTGGTGCGCTTCGTTTTTAGGCGAGATCCAGTTTCATCCTGAGTTCGGCGAGCTGTCTTTTCTACCAGGCGCTGCCTCGTCTTCTGTCCAGTGCATGGAGTATTTCGTCAGTCATTCAAAGTGAGGATTTCTCTCCGGTTACCCACCAGAGTGGATTTCGTCGTGGGACGCCGCATGTGGACTCAATTCTGTGGAGTGTGATATGTGTCTTGCCTAGACCTCTCATTGTAACTTCTAAATAAACATTGATCTTGCATTTGACTCCGAGACTCATTCTGACAGAATGAGCACGCCAATGATGGAGTCAGCGAGTTCGGATTCGGTGTATGCCGCACTTCATCAACAGACAGTGGTCATTGAACAGCATTCATCTCTGTTGAGTGTAGCTGCCAGAGATTTCCGTACCCTCTCAGAACAATTTACGGAGCTCAGTACCCGGGTGGATCAGCTTGTTTCCCCGGTCGGAGGGCGTTTCCCTTCTGCACCTGTTGAGAATGCACCTGCAGACCGTGAGCCACACGCGGCGACACCTCCATGCTTCGACAGCGACCCCAACACCTGCCGAGCCTTCCTGCAGCAGTGTTCCCTTGTCTTCGCCCTTCAGCCACGACTTTTTGCTGCTTCAACGTCAAGGGTGGCATATGTATTGACACTTCTCACCGGAAGGGCGAGACAGTGGGGAATGGCCGTATGGGGGGCCAAGGCTCCGTGCACGACTTCATTTGAGGCTCTCGAGACGGAGATGCTGAATTTATTTGATCGGTCGCTTCGTGGGGATATGGCAGCCGCCGAGCTGGTAAGGCTACTGCAACGAACCTCTTCCGTCACGGATTATGCCATCGCGTTTAAGACGCTATCCGTCACCAGCGGCTGGAATGACGCTGCACTACGTGCTCAATTCCTCGAGGATCTTAATCCTGCCATTCAGGATGAGATTGCTGCACGGGATCCTCCAACATCTCTAGAGACGGCGATCGACCTGGCGAGACATCCGCCGGTCGTTTCGTCATCTCGCCATCTCTGAGCCGGACGAATTCACCGCACCTTCTCTCCAGACGGAGGAGCCTATGCAACTGGGCAAGCTCTGTCTTACCGCCACTGAAAGACATCGTCGTCTGTCCCGTGGGTTATGTTTGTATTGCGGTAAGGCGGGGCATATCGCCGCTGCGTGTCCGGTAAAAGGGTACTGCCCACCGATGACTTCGGGAGTTTCGGTGGGCGTGTCGTCAGTAAAGTCTCCCGTAGGCTGCACCACACTTCCTGTAACCATTAATTATAAACAGTCTTTTCAGTCACAGGCGTTGCTGGATTCTGGTGCGGAGGCAAGTTTTCTGGATGCCGGTTTGGCCGAATCGTGGGCTATTCCTTTTATTCCTCTCTCTTCATCTCTCTCCGCCTGGACTTTAAAGGGACAGCACATGGCTGTTATCACCCATCGCACACCCCCTGTGAGTTTGTTTGTCTCTGGCAATCATCGTGAGGAGATCGAATTTTTGTTATTAGAACAGTCTCAATCGCCGGTCATCTTAGGGCATGACTGGCTGACCAAACATAATCCTCACGTTGATTGGCAGAACGGTGTTGTGTTATCTTGGAAGTCTTCGTGTCATGTTTCATGTCTCGGTCCTGCTTCTTCTCCTGTTGTGTGTTCTACTTTTCAGGTTCTGGATGTTGATCTCTCGGGAATTCCGGCGGAGTACTCTGATCTGTGTCGGGTGTTCAGTAGAGCCCGGGCGGCTTCCCTGCCTCCTCACCGTTCGTATGATTGCGAGATCAAACTTCTCTCAGACACTTCTCCGCCTAAGGGTCGCATATTTTCCCTATCTAAACCAGAGAGAGAGGCCATGGATAAGTACATCAATGAATCTCTTAATGCCGGTCTCATTCGCCGCTCCTCGTCTCCAGCTGGCGCTGGATTTTTCTTTGTCAAAAAGAAGGACGGGTCTCTTCGTCCGTGCATTGATTATAGAGGGCCGAATGACATTACTGTTAAGAATAAGTACCCCTTGCCTTTAATGTCGTCAGCGTTCGAGTTATTACCGGGAGCACACGTGTTTACCAAGTTAGATCTGCGCAACGCTTATCACTTGGTACGTATCAAAGAGGGCGATGAGTGGAAGACAGCTTTTAATACACCATCAGGGCACTGGGAATACTGCGTTCTTCCGTTCGGCCTTTGTAACGCACCGGCTGTCTTCCAAACCATGGTCAATGAAGTGCTGGGTGACATGATTAACAAATTTGTCTTTGTGTATCTGGATGACATTCTCATCTTTTCTCCCTCAATGCAGATACACACCCAGCATGTTCGCCAGGTTTTACAACGGTTGTTAGAGAATCAGCTCTTTGTTAAGGCGGAGAAGTGCGAGTTCCACAAGGAGTCGGTTTCGTTTCTGGGTTTCGTCATAGCCGAGGGAGAGATTCGCCCCGATCCCGCTAAAGTTAAAGCGGTCGCCTAATGGCCAGTGCCCGACACTCGTAAAGAGCTTCAGCGATTTCTGGGTTTCGCCAACTTTTATCGGCGTTTCATCAGAAACTTTGGTCAGATCGCTAAACCTCTTACCGCTCTTACTTCCTCTAAAGTGTGTTTCCGTTGGAATGAATTAAAGTCCCGTTTCATCTCTGCACCTGTTCTTTCTATTCCCGATGCGGCTAAACAATTTATAGTTCAATGATAGGAATAATAAGGGCCCAATGATTGGGTCAGTCAGGTCCCTTACAGAATTTTGTCATTTGTGCAGATGAATTTCAAAACTGAAGGGAGAAAAAAAAACATTGAACTTTCTTTCACGCATACATAATTTTTTTGTTATATTGTCTTACAGCTGCAAAAAGAAGAGGCTTTAACAGAGGAAGAAAGCTCACGTCTCACCAACCTCTGCTTTGCCTGGGATCTACCTTTGCCAAAGTCCAAAAACAAGGACTGGCTCTTCCAAAAACTACTAATCCATGCTGTAATGCACAGTCATACAATCTAAGATTTACTTCCACTTGTATCCAAAAAAATGGTTATGTTTGCACTTCATGTGCACTTACAAATTGTTCAACTATGCTGTCTGTTGAACCATTGTTTGATTAACAGACATTTGGGTTGAGTTTTATTATTTATTTATCATATAATCTGAATTAATTAAATATTATAGGTCATTGGACGAGTTAGCCGTCAAATCAAGCAGCTGCGCAAAGGTCTGAAGGACACAGGGTTGTGGCCACTCCTTTCCACCAGAGCAGATGTTCTTCCCATCCTTTTCCCAAGGGAGACAGAGGTGCAGTTGACATCTGAGGTATTTTCTTTTTTTGGACTAAAACTATGAAACACGAAATTATAGTGCAGCATTATGCCTGAGTTGTACATTAGTTTCTTCATAAACACATTACACACATTACAGATAGTCCTTCAGTGTATCAGATGGCCACAGCAAAATGAAGACAGCAATGTGGACAGCGACGACGATGTTCCTTCAGCAGCAACAGTGGACCGTGTGACCGGCTTCTTTAGAACCTTCATTGAAGAAGGTATCTTTCCATTAAGGAATTACGCAGTTTTACAAATCTGAAAGTGTTTTGGCAAGTCAATTGTTTCAAGAGTGTCTCCAAGTATATTTCTGTTTCTTTTACTACAGCTACACCTGAGGTTTTGCGTGATTTGATGAAGTTCTGGGTGGGCTGGGAGGTGCCTTGCTCTAACCTTAACTTGGTGTTGGTGGAGTCCACGTTTCCAACTGCATCCACCTGCTTTGAGCGCTTGCGCCTTCCAAGCCACTACCACACTTATACTGCTCTGAAGGCAGACATGATGCTGTGTCTCCGATCCGTGGACAGCGGATTTGGGCTTGTTTAATGTGATCTAGCTCATACAGCAGTGTTCAGGATGTCATAGTTTTTGTTTTATATATTGTTGAAATTGTAGTTTTGTACTTTTGTACTTTGTACCAGGCTTTGTACTCCCTTATATTAGTTGTTGTACAGACATTTTACAAGTAAAATATTTTACAGGGTGAGTTTCAATGTATAAAACCTGGTCATAGATTTTGATGATTTCTGTCCTAAAATGTTTTAAAACATAAAACATGTTACTGTTATGGTTGTGGTCCAAGAGACCAGGCATTGAAATGTTACCATCTTAAATCGGGATGATGGCGTTATTATACTTGGAGAAAACGTGAGTATAGAGTTATTGATCTGGTCACTGTTAATGTTTGTTTACTATAAGCATTTGTTGATGTATCAATAAAACTAACTGACTGTTTGCAATTAATGTGTCTTCTTGATGTATACAAACAAGTAGTACCACAATGAATACATAAATTATGTTAAAGTATAACACTTAGCTTGCACAGTCATTTGCAATATTTAAGGGTCGATACATTGAAGTGGTTCTTGTTTCTGCAGAATTGCACTGGCTGCGCTGACCAAACATGTAGGACAAAACTACGGGGGCATGAAAAACGCGAATGGCAGTAGACAAGGCGATTTTATTTCATTTATTTTCTTTCTTTAATTAATGTTAGTTGCCCATATTTGTGAGAGGCGATGTAACAAAGAAGATGGACGTTCCATACAATATGCACCCCTCGCATCAAAACCATTTTACTGCGCAGCATTTTGGAGATATGTCACATTAATCAACTTAAGAGGTGTATAAATACATAATTTGTAGTAGAAAAAAATAATGGTCAGTTTTTGTAGGGAACGTCCCATACAGTATACACACCACATATATAACCATTTTACTGCAGCATTTTGGAGATGTATGCCATTATTCTACGTTAAACACCTATAAAAACATAATTTCTATAAGAAGAAAACAATAGTCAGGCTTAATACAGGATGGTATACACTCATAAACCATTTTACTATAGCATTTTGGAGATATGTCACATTAATCGAATTAAGAGGAGTGTAAATACATCATTTCACATAAGTAGAAAAAAAACAATGGTCAGTTTTTATAGGGGACGTCCCATACAGTATACACACCTCATATCTAACCATTTTACTGCAGCATACAACAGGTCCTGTTTTAAATGCCTATAATTTATTTTACCTGTTATATTTGCACTACATTGTTACTGTGCAACACATATTTACTTCAGCATTGCAGTTCATGTTATATGACACAAATTAAAATATTTAGAATTGATGTAGTTTTCTATCATTTATTACCACATGGTATGCAAGATATGTAGTTCATAAGGTTTATGTCATGTTTTATGGTTTCATGACAACACTAGGGCACATATTAGTCAAGGCACAGCACACAGACACAATCTTGTCAAGCAAAATCATGTCCTCATGCTCCAAGACATGACCATTTTACAACACATCCTCTTGTGTTTCTTATTAAGTGGGGGTCATTTTTTAGGATTCTTTAGCTAACTGAAGTCTCTGAGATCCTGACACCTTGCACTTCTGGAGACTCCAGGTAGGTTGCAGTTCTGGAAAATGGGTGGTGCTGGAGACTAAAGGGTTCCTGATGGTTTCAAAATTATTTAGCAGGTAGCACGTGTTGTTTCTTTGCCATCTGTTTTTGTCTGACCCTGCTGAGCATTTCATCTAGATCAACTTGATGTGGGGCACCAAAAGGCTTTAACTGTGAAAAGGGGAATACAAAAATTACACAATGGTTGATTTAATTCGTTTAGTCTTTTTCAAAGGGCCATTGGGAGAGCGATGATAGAGGAGTGAGGAGCTGCCCTGTTTTTTATTTTATTTGTTTGTGAAATACATCTTTGAGTGTACAGATATGCATATATAAAAATATATACAAGTTTTGTCAAATTAAGTTTGTCAGGTTACGTTTGTATTTAGGGGTTTACTGTAAAATAAGGTAACCCAAACAGAAAATATGGTAGCCCCTATATATACCAGTTGTGGCCCATAAGAGCCCTACATATCTGGGTCCCATCATCAACCCAAATGTGCAGACCTATGTATGCCCCAAATGGGTACTAAGTGGGTTACCCATATGTGCCTGGTATGAGCCCATCATCAACCCATCTAGGCTAACCCATGTGGGTCCTCCATGGAAACTGAGGACAAAATTAGCTTGGTCCCAGTTGGGTAGCCCAGGTGGGCCCCAGATATCAGCCCATGTGCAACCCCTTTGGACACCACATGGGTGTGTTGGCTGGGTGTGTTTGTGGTCAGAAAATGTCTATGCTCTAGCTTTCAGATTTGATGCTCTCTCTCAATGTTAATTTCAAAGCAGTCTACAATAACTGAAACACGATTGCCAAAAGCCTCAACAAACGGATGTGGCATGCTACCTTGCAAGCAATGTCGCTCAGGCCAGTGCACCAAAGGGCTAAGGTGTGTAAACATTTTAGCTATGGTGTCTCTGAATGTGGTGGAAACAGTCTTTCGGTCTATGTAGAAGATGTGTGCAATGTGCTGGATTGGCAGATTCAGCCTCAGGCGCATCAGAGTTAAGAGGAGCATCTGAAATGGCAAAAGTTTTCGGACAGTCTGTGGCAGTCAAGGAAGAAGCTGCTGCAGCACACCCATCAAAACAGCAAAACATGGAAGCCCAGTGTAGTTAATATGAGTTGTGCATACATTATGGGACATCTCCTATAAAAAACTGTCCATTAGTTTGTTCTACTTGTTAAAAATTAGGTCTTTATAGGACTCTGAAGTCTAACAATGTGACATATCTCCAAAATGCTACAGTAAAATGGTTTAATATGAGGTGTGTATACTGTATGGGACGTCCCCTATAAAAACTGACCATTCGTTTTTCGATTAATGTGAAAGAAAGACATATTTGAAAGAAAGATTTATTAGACCAATAGACCGTTAGATAGAAAGATAGAAAGAAAAAGAAAGAAATAAAAAAGAAAGAAAGATATATTAGACAGATAGATAGATAGATAGATAGATAGATAGATAGATAGATAGATAGATAGATAGATAGATAGATAGATAGATAGATAGATAGATAGATAGATAGATAGATAGATAGATAGATAGACAAAAATGCATTAAAAAATTAAGAAATAGAAATTAATGTTCCAATAGGGAAAGGTAAAATAAAATTTGAAATAACAAAGAAATGGCAACAGGAATGGGAAGCAGAAACTAAGACTATGCAATATTTCAATGTTCAGAAACAGATTGGAGGAAAAATAATTAATAAGAAAAATAGGAAGTTAGAAAATAAATAGTAGGCTACACTCAAGATTAAGAATGGACAGGATTGAATGCAACACTGAAGCTGGTAGGAAAAGGAAATGGTTTATGCACAGAATGTCAAACACAGAAAGATGTTAAACATGTTTTATTTAGATGTAGGAGGTACAGTGAGTAGAGCCAAAGATGGCAAGAAATGGATGATAACATTGAGGATATTCTTGGGGAACAAGGAATGCAAAGCGAAATAATTAGAAACTTAGGCTATTTATTTTTCTTAAAGACAGTGATTGAATAAGAAGAATTTAATAAGTCTTTCCTTTTCCTTGTTTTTTTTTTTTTTTTGCCCCCCTTATTGATTGAATAACCAAAGGTTTACTGGAACACTCTACACACTCCTGTACAGTAGGTGGCGGTATGCAACACATGAATGATGCAATCTGCCAATAAACTAAAAGAAGAAGAAGAAGAAGAAGAAGAAGAAGAAGAACGTTAACTTAGCGGGCTAATATGGCTGGTGAAGGATGGGTAAGTGTCTTGCTTGATGCTTGAAGTAAATGTCCAAGATATTATATGTGATGTATGCATACATGTGTGTGTTTGGTCAGTGTCATGTCTTGCCTTATTCGCATAGGGCTTACGTTAGTATTCAGGATAGATAATTACTGCGCACATCCATAACGTGAGACAGGTGCGTCGAAGCAAGTATAAAGTGGCAACGTCTCGAAACTAGCCCTTGATCAGGCAATGATTTTACAGTGTGAGGGAGTTTCTTTTTAACTAACGTTAGTAAACACTGCATGAAAAAAGGTGTATCCGGACCAGGATACTCCTGTATACACTGCTGAAATTCGGAAGAATCCAGGAGTATACTGGCCGGATAGGTCAAATTCCATGGATCCGTATATGTCCGTATTCATCCGAAATGGTACCAAATCGGATGTATGTTGTGGCCGTATACTCCCATGCTACAGCCATTTGTTGCCATGGCAAATAATCCCATCAAGTTTTTCCCAGGAGACATTTTCACACCTCTAAACAGCTTTGCCTTCCATCCCCTATTGGTCCTTCATCTCAAACTGGATTGGTTGGTTTTTTTAAAACCACTCCCAAAACCCAGACTGCTATTGGAGGACAGGACGCATTGAAAACCCAGTCAAGTGACTTTATTGGTTACTTCTAAGGCTAAGGGTGGGCTAGGTTTTGTAGCATAGGGACTTGATTGGTTATAGGCCAGCTATGCAGATTTTGCTCATTAATATATAATATATATATATATATATAAAATAATCCCCTCTCCCTCCCAAAAGAAAAATACACACAAAACAATTTGATAAAGTCTGAAATATTTATTAAGAAAACATTCTTAAGAGCATTATAAACAAACATTAAAACAATGGGGAAACAAATGTAACAAAATGTATTTAAAAGGGATGAAAATGTAAAGGAACAAATGTAAAAATATAAACAGTCCAAAGAACATTATAAACATACGTTAAAATGAATTGGTAAAGAAACAAAAGAAAAAAAAGTGAACAAAATGCATTTAAAAGGACAGAGATGTAAAGGAATAAAATACAGTGTACATAAAAAGGAACATCTAAAAAAAGGGAATAAATATACAAAGTACACAATATAAAATGAGAAAAATAAATTTACAAGACAAAAAAAAAGTGTATATAAAATACCCATAAATATTCCAAGTAAACAATATAACCAAGTAAAAAGAACAAAGAGCCTTATAAACATACATTAAAATGAATGGGGGAAAAGATAAGTGACACAAAATATATCTAAAGGAAGGTGACGTAAAAGGAACAACAATACAAAACGTGGAGATCAAAAGCAACATGGACATCTAAAAAGGAACAAATATACAAAGTATACAATATAAAACGAGACAAAGAAATCGATAAATTAAAAAGTGTATATGAAATATATGTAAATGTTCTATATATGGGAACCAATAAAAGTATAAGTATATAAACATAGGAATAAAGAAAATATAAAATGGAACAATTGAATATTAAAATTATAATTATAAAATAATTGTGACCAACTCTAACACAATGTTGTTTGAGTTTTGAAAATTTTTTCAAACTGGCATGATGGGCTGGTGATGTGTTGCGTAGCGTGGGTCAGCCTAGTCTGGTTTGTAGTAGCTAGCCAAACCATCCACACTGGCCATCCATCAACAACAGCAGCATCATCTTCATCAGGTCTATAGTTGCGGTCTTCCACAGGTTCTGTGTTGGTTTGTGAAACCCTGGACCTGGTCTCCAGCAACTGCAAAACATGACAGTAAATTAAAGGGGGGGTGAAATGCTGTTTCATGCATACTGATCTTTTGGCACTGTTAAAGACTTGGATTCCCATGCTAAACATGGACACCGTTTCATAAGCTAAGGTGGACGTTTAATGGGAGTATTTCTTTGCCAAAATTAGTACTTCCTGTTAGTCATAAGTTTCGGAAAGTTTTTTTCGATCATGGGTCCGCTTGACGTCAACAGGGCGGAATTTCCTTGTATGGGCCGTACGGACAATTCTACCGGAAGAGCGCGCGCGCGAGAGAGAGAGAGAGCGTGAAAGCAATAGGCAACGCCCATCAGAGCGCTGGCTCGTACAGATGGAATTTGCTTTTCCGGATCAACAACTGAGTTGTGCAAATATTTATGTCTGTTCCCTGCATTTCGGTGCCGATTGTTTTATAAACAAGGCCCAGTTCGACGCCGGATTTTCAGATCGCCTAATACTGAAGGATGGAGCGGTCCCAACGATAAAGGTCCCAACGTTGGAACCGCAGGTTTGACTGCTTCAAATGTCTGTTTTTGCCTATGCCCATCAAGTAACGTTAGCCCAAACATGATCACGTATTGATCAATGGAGCATGCGATGTATAGTGTGTGTACATTTGTTTAGCTGGCCACTATATGTGTATGTTTGTGTATTGTAAAAGCACTCCAAACAACAATACACAAAGAATGGGGAAATATGTTGAACTAAATAAGCGCGGTTCTTCATTCAAATGCGCTACTATTCCATGTCTTTCTATGTAAACACTAGCCTGACGCGCAAAACCAGTCCGCTTACTACAAATCATGTCTTCACAAACCACGCGTAAACACACACACACACACACACACACACACACACACACACACACACACACACACACACACACACACATTGTAACACTCGCGCTTGACATGGTGTTCTAAATAACACAAGCCGCTAAACATATTATATAGTTAGTGTAACTTATACCACATAGTCGACGTCCTGCTCTAGTCGTTTTTGCTGCTGCTCCTGTTCAACTTCAGCCTCTGGGTCTGATTCCGGATCATAGATGTATGGCTGTATCTGATTAAAAGCCATTTTTTATGTTGAATAAAGTTTTTCCCCGCTTTTAGGGATGACGCAGCTTTCAGACGCACTCAACACTAACAGCGGCGCGCGCTCGACATTCTTTAGCTCCGCCCACACGATACGCCCCCAGCCGCACGGCTTTTTCCGGAAAGACTCGGAACAGCGCATCTTTCTTTTATAATTATAATAAAAATAAAGACTTTTCGGAGATATGCAGGATGCAGTGCTACTCTATAGGTACTCAAGATTGACATGAGACATGACTGAAACTGAGTGTCCCCCCCCCCCTTTAACCACTAAAACTCAGAGAGGAGTATAGTAACATTCTGGAGGGAAAAAGCTTAACCGGTTTCTTAACTTACCTGTCTCTTTCTCTGACGGTTCTGTGTGATGTTCTTCATAGTGTTTCTTTTCTGGGCCTTTTCAGACTGAGCCAAAGAATACTTCCTCAGCAAAGTCTCACAAAATAAAATACATCTTGCGACCTGCCAAATAATACATTAATAATATATAGTTAATGCCAATAAAAGTAAGTAAAACAATTCAATTAAAATGTATTTGTATAGCGCTTTTCACAATACATATTCAAGGTTTTTCCTGGGTCAAAAATGGTCTTCGGTGGTGGCTGACAGACATGGTCATCCATACACACACACATACGCACGGTAAAAAAAAAAAAAACCCTACCCACTTGATCTGCAAGCGCAATACTGACAATAAATTTGAAATAAATTCAAAGAAAGTTTGTAACTTTTGCTTATCTTATTTTGATACCTTGATGTTTGTTTTTGTTCCTCATTTTTACACTATTTACTGATAATTGTTTTGGTAATCATATCAATATTAAAAAAATAGTATTAAAAAAATGAACAAATAGCCTAATTTTCTGCCATATACAATTTTCTGCCATATACAATCAGCTAGCTAACAACAAATTTGTTCTGGGTTCTCCTCACTCCAGTCTAAACTAAATGATTTTAGGCTATTTATTTTACTACACATTGTCCACATAAATAAGCTGAAAGACTGTTGATAATTAAAAATAATTCTTACTATCCACTCTTGCTAAAGTGGGTAAGCACACTTGTGTTCTCATTTCAGGTGTTGTTCTGAGTAAATTATTAAACTAATTCGTGAGTTCAGTGTTGGACAGATCAGTTCTAACCAGTCGTTAAAATGATTCGGTTCAAAGGAGTCATTAGGTGGCGAATCGGACATTAGCAGACGCGTTGTGTGTGAATCCCGTCTTTAGAACATCGCGAAAGATTTGTCAAGACACAGAAAACACTTCATAACCGGATAGGATTTGTTTCCTGTTTATTTAAAGTATGCTTTATGTCAGCTGGTCAGAGAATCAGTCAATGTTTTTTGAGCGCATTTCACACCCAGCGGTAATTAAAGGAAGACATCGTCTGATAGCGCCACATGCAACATGGATTCGGTCTTCCGACCTTTTGATTTTGATTAACGTAAAGCTAAGAATGCTTATTTTGAAGACAGAGAGCGTGCGAGCGAGGGATGAGCTCACTGGTCGTTCTCTCTGTCACTCAGTTAACTCAAGTGCAGCAGTCCTCTGTTCTACATCACTCATAAATCACAATAACTCATCAAATAAGGCTTTGGCGGGACAAAAATTTGTTTTGGCGGCCGGCAAAAAATGTTCAATGTAGGAAAAACCCTGATATTGTTTCAAAGCAACTTCACAGAAAACGCATGCGTCTACATTACAGAAAAAAACAGAGAACATTAAAATAATGACAAAATTTTTAAGATTACCTTTTACACATTCAGGGTCAACATCTGTAAAAGTTCTTCAGGATCATGGATCCAAAACTTCTGGATCATGAGGGGGGAAGAAACATGCACACACAAATGAATATTAATTTGTTTGATAAAACATTAATATTAATTATCAACTTACGGACATGGACTTGCAAAACATACTCACCAGGCCCATACAAAAACTTCACAGTAGATCCAAAATCCTGGTTTTCCTATAATTCTTCAGAGTCCAAGTATGGTGGATTCCTGTCCTCTCTGCTGAATGAGTGAACATGATCTCAGATTAATCATTCCAAAACTCTGTTACATTTTATGACAAGCTTGATCTTAAAACTAGCTGACAGTAGGGATGGGCATTATGACCATATAATTATACATACATGAGAAATTTTATTTTACAATAACGATATCACAATATATTTATTTTGATGGATATTTTATTAAAATGCTACAGAATAATACTGCTTTAAAAGTCTTCACTGTATGATATTCAATTAATTAATATCACTTGATTCTTAAAGAAGTAGAAGGTCTTCTCTATTCTTTTGTTTTATTAAAATGATGACAAAGCTGCAGCCCCTTTAAGAACGGGTGCACAGAATGACACGCATCCGGGTTTCCCCACGTTAACTTGAACTGTTTGACTTTACTTTAGACATAACTGACTGTTTAAATCAAGTGAATACCTCACATGACAAGGTTTCTGAGATAACTGTGTGCATTTTCCAGAAAGATAATTGATTTCGGGATCGCATGCTGTCTGAGAGAGGCTTATTTTAACACATGCATGTCCCGTTCATTATTCTACATTCATTCATGTTTCCTTGTCAAAATGTCAAAAAGTTTTAGTAAAGTCAGTGCTGCGTTATATACGCTATATTCCCATTCCGCGATATAAAAAGGTAATGTTAACGTTTACAGCAAAATCGCTAACAATAGCCAGTATCATCAGATCGCCATAACACCCAGCCCTATCTTAACAATATTACAACAAAACACAGAAACAGAATATGTAAGTTAATCACGATTAGCATATGACTTTAATGCACTAACGTTATATCTTGATAAGCAGTAGAAAAAATATAAAGGGATTTACGTTACCTTCTGCCGTCTGCTGTCCGCCATTGGAAACTTAGTCTGTTCTCTCAGTCGACATCCCACAATCAAAATTCGTCCAAAATAAGATTTTAACAGGTTTAAAATGATCCATGCAATGCAATTAATGGACAGAAGAAGCCGTCCTGTTGAAGATTAGAAGCCGCGATCGCGTCGCGTCCCCGCGAGCCACAAGCAACTCCAACTCCAACGGGTGTATAATTCAAACTGAAGGCGCGCACTGTCATTGGTCAGATTTCTGGATGACGTTCAGATTGACCAATCACGCTCAAAAGAACACGGAAAGACAGCAAATAGCCTTGCAAATATAGAAAAAAACTTGTTTAAAACAACAGTTAGAAAATGTGTATATTTATTTTTATTTGCTGTTATATTTAATTAATTTAATTAATTGGTCAAATGGTGTTTTGTGGTGTGGGCAGAGGCCTGGAAGTTTCAACCTGTGCAGATTTGCAGTGCAGATTTGTACTCTTTAAAAACAATTATTGTTTGATATTTAGTTTGCTATATATTTTGTTATATTTGTATCCAGAATTGAATGTAAAACCAGTTTGAATGTAAAAATACACCTTCACTGTAAAACAGAAAATTAAAGTAAAATATCTTAATTTAAATAAGGAAAAATCTGTAAACTAATAGTGTTTTCTCTAAAACGTTTAATGTAAATTTCTGTGAAGTTTTTTAACTTTATTTGACTTAAGATATTTGACTTATTTTACGGTTTTTGTTTTGCAGCTGTAGCTGCTGTTTTTTTTAGGTTTTTATTCTTACAGTGTAAATATAAAACTAATAAAATTTACTTTAAAATGACAAAGAATAATGTTAAATTGTTAGTATGGACATAAACATAAACCTTTAATATAATGAGCTAAATATTGTATTACAGTTGTTAATTTACAGATATTGTTTGTAATTTTGCATGAATTTGTTATTTATGAAAACAGAAAATTAATACAGTGATGTTCCTGTATAAAAAAATGAGAATTACTGTAATTTGTCATTAATGATATAATCCTTAAAATAACAGTCAAGTTGTTTATTTAGATATTGTTTGTAATTTTACATTGTTTTAAACATAATTCAAAATTACAAGAAAATACTGTAAAAAACTGACGTTTTTTTCTGTAAAATTAGGATTATTTTTATTGGTTGCCTTATTTTTATTGGTAACCTTATTGGTTGCACCTACATCTATTGTGAGTGGTGGATTTCAAACCTCAAAACGCCCCTCTTTTGCAGCGTGTTAAAGTTAAGAATCTTGGAGTGACACTTTTTGTTAATAGTTGCAGAGCTGAAAGATCTGCTTGTGTTTCTGTGTTTCTTGAGCAAGTGAATCCCTGCTCTTTTTTATTCCATATTTTTATTTTGAGCATATCAGTTTTTGGTGATTTTAAAACAAACTTTTTTAAATTCCACATTTCATCTCCTTTTTATTTAATGCTATTATTGCCTACAATTTGTAAAACTTTGCAAAAATTGTTTGGGGATAGTCTAAAATGTTTGGTTAATTATCCTTTGTTAATTCCATTACATTTCTTTGTTTATTTCATTACATATTCAGATTTTTTTGTGAACGTATATGTTCAGACAGGGTTTTTATTTTGTACTGTTTTTATAAAAAATATTGGATTTAGAGACTCTTTTCATGCAGTGGTTTTAAGGCCCTGACACACCATTCTGATGGTTTGACCCAGACCCAGGCAACGTGAACCAACCCCACAGTCGGCTTTAGTCATTGCTAGTTCAGTTTAGTGTTTCAGGGCCTTAAGAATAATTTTTTCTGTACAAAAAGCTTGTTTGCTGTAGCCTACAGTAGACCAGAGATAATTCTCAATCCTGAAGTCCTCCCTCTGAGAACAGCCAGCTCTAGTGTCAGTCATTAACATATGAAAGGTCTTCTTCACACCTAACAGTCTTCAGTCCTAGCACACCCAGCAGTGTTTCAGCTGTATATGTCCGTGAAATTTCACGGATTCCTGTATACGTCCGCATACGTGAGGTTTCCGGGTTTTTCTGGAAATATACTGTTCCGTGTTACTCTGATCCGCTTTTTCCCACATACATCCGGTAAACATCAAATTACACAGGAGTATACCATGCCCGGATAGTGCCGGATTTCAGTGTTTTCATGCAGTGAAAGCCAGGGAAGTCTATTAGATTAGTAAAAATTAATTCAACGTGATAATCTACTTTTTAAAGTGGGGCGTCTGTTAATCAGCCACGTAATACTGTTTTTATTGTGTGCAAATTAAATACATTGCTAATAATTTGAAATCTGACATTTTATACAAAAAAAAACTGGAAGTTGAAATGAGGTACCGTTAGTGAAAGAAAAAAAAAATAGAACGGGACAGTCAGATAATAAGTAATATCAGAGCAACTCCTTTGGCTAACAGCAGACCTGTGATTTGCACATTCCTCTACACACGCACTGTGAAAAGCCGCGATACATGTGGATTTGTCACCAAAAATCATTTCAATATGTTTTTACTGCTTGCAAAATGATTGTATTGCAGACATTACAAAAGGCTGTTGGACTGCTTTTGTTTTTCAACTTAAAAATATTTCCACACTGCAGACATTTTAGCTGCATCCGGCCAGAAATTGCTCTCCGTTTCTGAGACTTGTATGAAATCTAAAGCAACACACAAGATCAGGCTTCTGTTTGTGTGGTAGTCCTAATCGTTTCCGGTTGAGTGAACGCTGTGCGTGTGTGTCTGCCGCTACTCACCGGGTGTCTCTCCTTCCCTGCTGGATTTCTCTGTGTCGATTCACCCCCGTGGATTAGCCTACCATATTCCTGGTGTCTGCAGAATCTTCCTGCCCTGTCGCTGGAGCATTGTTGCTTTGCTGCTGTCAATTCGTGGATTATTGCTACAAACTTTGCTACAAACTTTTGCTACAAACTGCTACAAACTTTTCTACAAACTTGCTCCCCTGGTGTTTGCTGAATTCTCCTGCCCTGTCGCTGGAGCATTGTTGCTTTGCTGCTGTCAATTCGTGGATTATTGCTACAAACTTTGCTAAACACTTGCTTCTCCAGTTCTGTCTGCTACTGCCCGGCACACCTGCGTTTCCCCTGCATGAGCTCTCTTCCTCTCTCCCCTCACATTGACTACTTCAGCGGTGAGTGTGTTGCTACCCTCTTGTCCCGTTGTTGTCCCCAGTCTATTCTATGGTTGGCGTACTAAAATGCGCTGATTACACTTTGGACTGGGTTGTGTTGTGAGCTTGGTTGGCTAACATGTAGCATTAGTGCGGTGTTGCTGTGTCGCTTGTGACAACTTTACTGTGTCGAAGTCATGTTTTCCGCTGGCAGCTGGATTAAAATCCTTTCAGCTTGCTTTGTGTTGTGGCTGTGTGCTTTCTGTAATTTAGCAATGGAGCTTGTTTACACCCCTGCTACTCTCAAACTTTTTCGCTGCTACGTTCCCCTGCACCCGACGCTGTATAACCTCTGCAGCTCACTTGGAATTACTCGTCGTCCACGTTATATTCATCGCTCCAAAAGAGGTCCGACTTTCATCTATAGACATGATGCTCAAATTCCAACTACATACATGCCTGACTGTTGTCGACGACCCCAGCTAAAGAACAGGGGAATTAACTTTGACAACCTCCGTCGCCCCCCCAGACTGCCTGCTCCTGCCTCGTCGTCACGTCAGAACTTTAATATTGGTCACCTAAATGCGCGCTCAATCACAAACAAAACGGCCCTAATAAATGATCTCATCCTTGACAAAAAATGTAACTTGTTTTGTCTCTCAGAGACCTGGCAACAACCTGGTGATTGTATTAATTTGAATATGCTGACTCCCCCAGGCTACTGCTACATATCCAAACCCAGATCTGTAGGGAGAGGGGGCGGGTTGGCTGTAGTTTACCGCGCTGATCTAACTGTTAAAGAACTAAGGCCATTTGAAGTGACATCTTTTGAATACATTGCTGTAAAGGTTGTTTCTACCCTACCACTATTACTACTGCTAATCTACCGCCCCCCCAAACTGTCTGCAAATTTTTTGTCTGAACTGAATGAACTGCTCACTGTTATTTCATCTCTTTGTTCTGCTATGATTATGTTAGGGGATTTTAACATTCATGTGGATACTAATTGTTCTTACACCTCGGAGTTTAACTCTGTATTGGACTGTTTTAGTTTGACACAGCATGTGGACTTTCCTACTCACACCCATGGCCACACTCTGGATCTGCTCTGCTCTTCTGGTCTGAATGACATCTCTGTCTCTGGTTCCATTTCTGGTGTCTCTGATCATAAGCTCATTGAATGCTGTTTTCATATGATCATTCCTCCCCCCTCCTCTGAGAAAACAACTATCACAGGTCGTAACATCAGGTCAATTGACCACAGCATACTTGCTGCCGCTATACAGGCCTCGCCGCTGTTTGACCTAGACGAGCTCTCGTCCCCAGATAACCTGGTTGCCATGTACAATGGCACATTGACCAGCCTGCTTGATAGCTTAGCCCCTGTCAGGACTAGGCTTGTACCAGCAAACCGTAAATGCCCCTGGTTCACCCCAGAGCTCAGGCAAATAAAAGCCGCTGGCCGCCGTCTTGAACGGCTATATAAGAAAACTGGCCTTAAAATTCACTCCATGCTCTACACCGAACATACTCAGACATATAGGGATGCCCTCAATGCTGCCCGCTCAAACTATTACTCTTCTCTCATAACCTCCTCCATGTCCAGGCCAAAAACTCTATTCAGGACCGTAGACAAACTCCTCAAACCACTTGTCATTGCCTGTCCTAAGACCCCGGAGCAGTGCCAGGCCTTCTTACACTTCTTTGAAGATAAAATTAGCCAAATTTACCACTCCTTCAACTCCACTGCTATTACTCTCTCTTCTTCTCCACCCTCTATGGGCCCTCAGCTCTCCCATTTCATCACTATTGACTCCCTCACTATCACTGACATCATTACTAAGTCAAATTCCTCATCGTGTCAGCTTGACCCTGTCCCGACCCCTCTACTTAAGGCCTGTGCCACATTCCTATCTAAACCCATTACACTGATTGTAAATACCTGCCTCAACTCTGGTGTTGTGCCTGCTGCTCTCAAGACTGCTGCAGTTACACCCATTCTCAAAAAACCTGATTCCGACCCAACATCACTGTCAAACTACCGCCCTATCTCCAACCTACCCTTCTTGGCCAAGGTACTGGAAAGAGTGGTGGCGTCACAATTACACACCTTTCTTAACAACCACGACCTGTATGACCCTTTTCAATTAGGCTTCCGTTCATGTCACAGTACAGAGACTGCCCTACTACGCATAGTTAACGACCTCCTCCTGTCCGCTGACTCTGGTTCATTTAACATTCTCATCCTCCTTGACCTTAGTGCTGCTTTTGATACCATCAACCACAGTGTTCTAATCTCCCGTCTGTCTGCTATTGGTGTTTCTGGCACAGCCCTCAATTGGTTTCAGTCATACCTCACTAACAGAAAACAGTTTGTCACACTTGGTCCACATCAGTCTACCAAGTCTCCAGTCACTCGTGGTGTCCCCCAGGGTTCTGTTCTTGGGCCCCTCCTCTTTCTCATATACATCCTCCCTCTTGGCCAGATCATCCGCAGACACGGTCTAAATTTCCACTGCTATGCAGATGACATTCAACTCTATCTTACCACTACCTCTCCCTCTGACCCCCCACCACGCTCCCTCACTGACTGCCTTTCTGATTTAAAATCCTGGATGCAAAACAACTTTCTCAAACTCAATACAGATAAAACAGAAATTCTGCTGATTGGCCCCAAAAGCATGCTCTCCAAACCTCAAACTGTCACTCTTAACATTGATGGTTCACTTTTCCACTCCACCCCGGTTGTCAAAAACCTTGGCATTCACCTTGATTCAACCCTCACCTTTGAACACCACATCAAATCACTCACTAAGACTGCCTTCTTTCACCTCCGCAACATTGCCCGCCTCCGCCCCTTCCTCTCTGTTAGTGATGCACAGACTTTGGTCCACTCATTCATTATGTCCCGTCTAGATTACTGCAACTCACTCTTCCTTGGTCTCCCCTCTAAATCCCTTCAAAGATTACAATACATTCAAAACTCTGCAGCCAGGCTCCTCACCCATACCAAACGATCAGCACACATCACCCCCATTCTCCATCAACTTCATTGGCTACCAGTTCGGTCTCGGATTAAATACAAAGTACTACTACTCACTTTCAAAGCACTCCACAACCTTGCTCCCCCATACATCTGCGACCTCTTGACCCCTTATACTCCCTCCCGCTCACTCAGATCCTCTGATCAAAACCGCCTAGTCATCCCCCGTACCAGACTCTCCACTCTGGGTGGCAGGTCCTTTAGTGCCTTGGCCCCCAAATTCTGGAACTCCCTCCCCCAACCTCTTCCTGACTGTCCATCTCTTCCCCTCTTCAAAGCACATCTCAAGACCTTTTTGTTTAATGATCACTTCTCTTCTACACCCAACACATAGCTCCATACACAGCTTATTTTGTTGTATTGTTATTGATATTATTTTGTTTGTCTGTTTGTTGCTATGCCTCCTTCTGCTATGTTAAGCGACCTTGGGTTTGAGAAAGGCGCTAAAAAAAAAAAAAAAAAAAAAAAAAAAAAAAAAAAATTGTGCTCAGTTAAAATCAAGGCCTTGATCGGCCTGGATCAGAATTGTTTATCGGATCGGGACATCCCTACTAATGTGTGCATTGGTATTATTAGGGCCCAAGCCCTGAAAGGGCGCAGAGCCCTATTGTTCTTCCTCAGATTATTCTTTGTTTTTTTAGGGCCCAAGCCCTGAAAGGGCGCAGAGCCCTATTGTTCTTCCTCAGATTATTAGGGCCCAAGCCCTGAAAGGGCGCAGAGCCCTATTGTTCTTCCTCAGATTATTAGGGCCCAAGCCCTGAAAGGGCGCAGAGCCCTATTGTTCTTCCTCTGTTTCTTATTATTATTATTATTATTATTTTATCGACTTCTCGGGCACTTTTGGGGCCCTTACCATGCTCAAAAACTCTTGAAACTTTGCACACACATCGGAATGCGCGGCCATCAGAGCCGGGCTGAAGCTGGTACCCGGGCGTGGCAGGGGGGCTCGACAGCGCCCCCTAAAGTGGTGTCTGAAAACTTGGTCTATATATCAAACACACTTGCACGTACATGTATGAAACTCGGTACACATATAGACCTCATCGGGCCAAACAACTTTCGTGCTCTAAGTTACGTGTCAGCCCAACAGGAAGTGAGCTAATATGGGTTGTTCTGAAAACACATGCTCTGGAATTTAATATACTCCTCCGAGGCCATTGTTTCAATCAGTGCCAAACTCGGTCAGCATGAAGTCAAGACACAGAGGATGCTAAATTGCGAACGGATTTTTGATATCTTAAACGGTTTGGCCGTGGCGAAGCAACGAATTTATGGCGAGAAAAGGTAAACAGGAAGTGTGTAATAACTTGTGCAAACATTGACTGATTTGGATGAAACTTCAGCTGTGTGTTCGTTGTAAGAGGCCGATCACATGGATATGACTTTTGTGAGTCAAAGTTATAGCGCCACCAACTGGCAGCAGGAAGTGTGTCACTTTCAAAAATGCTTTGAATCACCATCTTATTTTCACACGATTGACTTCAAACTTCATCAGTATAATGTGAAAACATGACAGATAGAGACATATGAATGAATTCCTGATATTTCAAATAATGCTGCCATGGCAACATGTCAAAGTTTAATAATGTTTTTGACTGTTTGTGTGCCCTCCCCTCTATCACCAAAAGGGGGCAGTGTTGTATTATTTTTGAAACTCCCTTTCTCTCTCTCTCTCTCTCTCTCTCTGTGCTTGCTTATGTGATTTATGAGGACACAAATGTGTATGATGACATGGGTATTGTATTACAACGTAGTGGTTAATGTGGACATGAACTATGACACTATATCAGTACAGGACTCATTTTCTAAATGACATTTGAGTTACAATTCTTTTCACCTGACAGCCGTGATTTCATGTACTCATTCAGACAGAACTCTTTTTTTAAAACAGGAGTGTGAGTGTGTTTTCTATACATGTGCTTTACAGAAGGTCATGTGCTGTGTTTGCAAAGATCACTTTTGACACATTTGTCTTTAAATTCATACTGACATAGTTCAAATTTATTTAAAAAAAAAAATCACATTATTTTCTACAAGTGTCTGTTTATAAGTGTCTTTTTTCACAGAAAGTTTTTGTTTAAACGTGAATATTTGTATAATTCAGGGTCTAAGTTTTTACGTTCTCCTCGTAGGTGATTTATTCAATCTCCACCAAACTCGGTCAACGTGAAACGGAAGCTTAACGCATTAAAAATATTTAACGCAAATAACACAGCGTCCGTTTTTATATCCATTTTTGCTTAGCGTTACATGATCACGCTCCTATTCATGTAAATGCTTCCAAGCGCGACAAGACACAAGAGCGCGCGCTGTATGCCAGTGTCCTGTGTGTGTGTGTGTCAGTGTCCTGTCTGTGTGTGTGTGTGTGTGTGTGTGTGTGTGTGTGTGTGTCCTGTCTGTGTGTGTGTGTGTGTGTGTGTGTGTGTCAGTGTCCTGTCTGTGTGGATGCGTCTCATGTCAGCTAATCAAGGGACACTGACACACACACACACACACACACACACAAACACACACACACTCGACGCATAGATAGACTCGCGTCAGTTTCCTGCTCACATCGAGTTCTCTTTTGCTGTTGAACAAACAATAACACAGAGGATTTTGAGTATTCTCATACTGTCTTAAATTAGTTAAATAACGTCTTAAATGAACTTTAAAGAGTTGTGAGGAAATGAGATGCGCGGGACCGCGCGTGAGATCCGCGGTTGTTCTTAAAGTGACAGGAGCACTGATGATGCCTGTCATTAATGTTCATCAAAGAACAACGGGAACAGAGAAAATTGTAGCTTTAATGATGATTCATCTATATTTCATTTATTATTTATGCAGTTAAGGAAGGTTTGATAACTATTACATTTCTGTATAACAGGGAAGGCCATGGGTAAATATAACATTTATTATTTTGGGTTTATGTAAAGATTTTTTTAAGTTCACTTAAATTAAAAGTTGTTTTTTAAAGACTAATAAATGTTGAAATTGGGAGCTTTCAGTTATACTGTAATGTAACGTCATTAATGTTTCATAGAGAATTTAGTATCAGTGATACTGGTCTTCATTCATAAAAAATGACAATACAACACATATTTACAATATGCTGTCTTTAAATTGTTTCTAAATTAATTTGGAGAGTAACTGAAATTATTACAATATCAAAATATTACAAACTTAAAATATTAAAAACTTGCGATTAATCGTGATTAATTACAGAAAAAAATGTGATTAATTAGTTAATTTTTTACTTTACAGTCATTAGCTCTGACCAACAGGAAGTCAGATATTTTGGTTTGAACGTGAATATTTGTATAATTTCTCTTAGCATGCTTGAAATTGCTTGAAACTCAACACACACATCAGAGATGTCAGTCAGTGGAAATGGGCAAAGCCTCAGAAATGCGTGTGTTGGAGGGGTGTTTATTACAACATAATCATGGTTTATGAAGACATTTCATGTGTCCCCGTAAATAAAAATAGCTTTAACAGCATACTAAACAATTTTTTAATAAAAATGTAAAAATGCAGAATGTTTTCTGTGATGGTAGGTTTAGGGGTAGTGTGTGTGTGTGTGTGTGTGTGTGTGTGTGTGTGTGTGATATGTAGGCTTAGGGGTAGTGTAGGGGGATAGAATGTACAGTTTTTACAGTATACAAACCATTAAGTCTATGGAATGCCATCTGCCTGTCTTTCCCCTTCCCCCTCTCTATCTGTGTGTGTGTGTGTGGGGGGGGTCTCTCTCTCACCCTGTGAGTTTGTGTGTGTGCCTTTCTCTCAGTCCTTCCCCTCCCCCTCACTCTCACTCTATCATTGTGTGTGTGTGTGTGTGTGTGCCTTTCTCTTTTGATCATAATTTAACCCTTTCATATAGGCTATCACAAATAACTATCACTTAAAATAAAAACGTCATGTGATGTGTTTGCCAAGATCACGTATGATGCACATGTCTTTAAATTAATTATTTACTGATATAATATAAATGTATTAAAACATAAATTTCACATGATTTTATAAAAGTGGCTATTTATAATAAACTTCCATAAAATGTAGACACGCATCTTACTCTTACCTGACACTGATATTAAAATCATCTTTGCAGTTTCTGTGATTTGGCTCCATTTATACATTTTTTATTAAAAAGAATTTATTGGACCACCCATATTGAAATGAAAGCATGTTTTATGGTGCATAAGATTGGTGCACAAACGGTAGCTAAGGTAGCTCAAAAACACATGAAGAGAAGTGTTAGAATAAAACAACATCAGCATTCGAATGGTATTCTGAACTCATTCCAATTTGACCTTTGACATAATCTGACATGAAATTCATATAAATTTAATTGATCTCATAGATGTGGCTGTTGTGGTCATAGCAGCACCAACTGCTGCAGTTAATGTGGTGAATTCAGATGACTTTGACATAGTCCTTTTATGTTTTCCCATTTTAAATGCCTATTGCCTGCCGTGCACAGTTAAGCTGATGCCACCGGCGTGGCGGTGCCACCGGCTTGGGCCCGTCATCGCTGCTCGTTATTATTATTATTATTATTTTATCGACTTCTCGGGCACTTTTGGGGCCCTTACCATGCTCAAAAACTCTTGAAACTTTGCACACACATCGGAATGCGCGGCCATCAGAGCCGGGCTGAAGCTGGTACCCGGGCGTGGCAGGGGGGCTCGACAGCGCCCCCTAAAGTGGTGTCTGAAAACTTGGTCTATATATCAAACACACTTGCACGTACATGTATGAAACTCGGTACACATATAGACCTCATCGGGCCAAACAACTTTCGTGCTCTAAGTTACGTGTCAGCCCAACAGGAAGTGAGCTAATATGGGTTGTTCTGAAAACACATGCTCTGGAATTTAATATACTCCTCCGAGGCCATTGTTTCAATCAGTGCCAAACTCGGTCAGCATGAAGTCAAGACACAGAGGATGCTAAATTGCGAACGGATTTTTGATATCTTAAACGGTTTGGCCGTGGCGAAGCAACGAATTTATGGCGAGAAAAGGGAAACAGGAAGTGTGTTATAACGTCAGCAAACATTGACTGATTTGGATGAAACTTCAGCTGTGTGTTCGTTGTAAGAGGCCGATCACATGGATATGACTTTTGTGAGTCAAAGTTATAGCGCCACCAACTGGCAGCAGGAAGTGTGTCACTTTCAAAAATGCTTTGAATCACCATCTTATTTTCACACGATTGACTTCAAACTTCATCAGTATAATGTGAAAACATGACAGATAGAGACATATGAATGAATTCCTGATATTTCAAATAATGCTGCCATGGCAACATGTCAAAGTTTAATAATGTTTTTGACTGTTTGTGTGCCCTCCCCTCTATCACCAAAAGGGGGCAGTGTTGTATTATTTTTGAAACTCCCTTTCTCTCTCTCTCTCTCTCTCTCTCTCTCTGTGCTTGCTTATGTGATTTATGAGGACACAAATGTGTATGATGACATGGGTATTGTATTACAACGTAGTGGTTAATGTGGACATGAACTATGACACTATATCAGTACAGGACTCATTTTCTAAATGACATTTGAGTTACAATTCTTTTCACCTGACAGCCGTGATTTCATGTACTCATTCAGACAGAACTCTTTTTTTAAAACAGGAGTGTGAGTGTGTTTTCTATACATGTGCTTTACAGAAGGTCATGTGCTGTGTTTGCAAAGATCACTTTTGACACATTTGTCTTTAAATTCATACTGACATAGTTCAAATTTATTTAAAAAAAAAATTCACATTATTTTCTACAAGTGTCTGTTTATAAGTGTCTTTTTTCACAGAAAGTTTTTGTTTAAACGTGAATATTTGTATAATTCAGGGTCTAAGTTTTTACGTTCTCCTCGTAGGTGATTTATTCAATCTCCACCAAACTCGGTCAACGTGAAACGGAAGCTTAACGCATTAAAAATATTTAACGCAAATAACACAGCGTCCGTTTTTATATCCATTTTTGCTTAGCGTTACATGATCACGCTCCTATTCATGTAAATGCTTCCAAGCGCGACAAGACACAAGAGCGCGCGCTGTATGCCAGTGTCCTGTGTGTGTGTGTGTCAGTGTCCTGTCTGTGTGTGTGTGTGTGTGTGTGTGTGTGTGTGTGTGTGTCCTGTCTGTGTGTGTGTGTGTGTGTGTGTGTGTGTGTCAGTGTCCTGTCTGTGTGGATGCGTCTCATGTCAGCTAATCAAGGGACACTGACACACACACACACACACACACACACAAACACACACACACTCGACGCATAGATAGACTCGCGTCAGTTTCCTGCTCACATCGAGTTCTCTTTTGCTGTTGAACAAACAATAACACAGAGGATTTTGAGTATTCTCATACTGTCTTAAATTAGTTAAATAACGTCTTAAATGAACTTTAAAGAGTTGTGAGGAAATGAGATGCGCGGGACCGCGCGTGAGATCCGCGGTTGTTCTTAAAGTGACAGGAGCACTGATGATGCCTGTCATTAATGTTCATCAAAGAACAACGGGAACAGAGAAAATTGTAGCTTTAATGATGATTCATCTATATTTCATTTATTATTTATGCAGTTAAGGAAGGTTTGATAACTATTACATTTCTGTATAACAGGGAAGGCCATGGGTAAATATAACATTTATTATTTTGGGTTTATGTAAAGATTTTTTTAAGTTCACTTAAATTAAAAGTTGTTTTTTAAA
Source organism: Gobio gobio (assembly GCF_949357685.1). Classification (NCBI taxonomy): domain Eukaryota; kingdom Metazoa; phylum Chordata; class Actinopteri; order Cypriniformes; family Gobionidae; genus Gobio; species Gobio gobio. The sequence continues at coordinate 65,299,651 of NC_137101.1, read as the reverse complement.
GACTAATAAATGTTGAAATTGGGAGCTTTCAGTTATACTGTAATGTAACGTCATTAATGTTTCATAGAGAATTTAGTATCAGTGATACTGGTCTTCATTCATAAAAAATGACAATACAACACATATTTACAATATGCTGTCTTTAAATTGTTTCTAAATTAATTTGGAGAGTAACTGAAATTATTACAATATCAAAATATTACAAACTTAAAATATTAAAAACTTGCGATTAATCGTGATTAATTACAGAAAAAAATGTGATTAATTAGTTAATTTTTTACTTTACAGTCATTAGCTCTGACCAACAGGAAGTCAGATATTTTGGTTTGAACGTGAATATTTGTATAATTTCTCTTAGCATGCTTGAAATTGCTTGAAACTCAACACACACATCAGAGATGTCAGTCAGTGGAAATGGGCAAAGCCTCAGAAATGCGTGTGTTGGAGGGGTGTTTATTACAACATAATCATGGTTTATGAAGACATTTCATGTGTCCCCGTAAATAAAAATAGCTTTAACAGCATACTAAACAATTTTTTAATAAAAATGTAAAAATGCAGAATGTTTTCTGTGATGGTAGGTTTAGGGGTAGTGTGTGTGTGTGTGTGTGTGTGTGTGTGTGTGTGTGTGTGTGTGTGTGTGTGTGTGATATGTAGGCTTAGGGGTAGTGTAGGGGGATAGAATGTACAGTTTTTACAGTATACAAACCATTAAGTCTATGGAATGCCATTTGCCTGTCTTTCCCCTTCCCCCTCTCTATCTGTGTGTGTGTGTGTGTGGGGGGTCTCTCTCTCACCCTGTGAGTTTGTGTGTGTGCCTTTCTCTCAGTCCTTCCCCTCCCCCTCACTCTCACTCTATCATTGTGTGTGTGTGTGTGTGTGTGTGTGCCTTTCTCTTTTGATCATAATTTAACCCTTTCATATAGGCTATCACAAATAACTATCACTTAAAATAAAAACGTCATGTGATGTGTTTGCCAAGATCACGTATGATGCACATGTCTTTAAATTAATTATTTACTGATATAATATAAATGTATTAAAACATAAATTTCACATGATTTTATAAAAGTGGCTATTTATAATAAACTTCCATAAAATGTAGACACGCATCTTACTCTTACCTGACACTGATATTAAAATCATCTTTGCAGTTTCTGTGATTTGGCTCCATTTATACATTTTTTATTAAAAAGAAATTTATTGGACCACCCATATTGAAATGAAAGCATGTTTTATGGTGCATAAGATTGGTGCACAAACGGTAGCTAAGGTAGCTCAAAAACACATGAAGAGAAGTGTTAGAATAAAACAACATCAGCATTCGAATGGTATTCTGAACTCATTCCAATTTGACCTTTGACATAATCTGACATGAAATTCATATAAATTTAATTGATCTCATAGATGTGGCTGTTGTGGTCATAGCAGCACCAACTGCTGCAGTTAATGTGGTGAATTCAGATGACTTTGACATAGTCCTTTTATGTTTTCCCATTTTAAATGCCTATTGCCTGCCGTGCACAGTTAAGCTGATGCCACCGGCGTGGCGGTGCCACCGGCTTGGGCCCGTCATCGCTGCTCGCAGCTTTAATTCTTTGTTTTTTTTTTTTGTTTTTTTTTATTTTTTTTTTCGACTTCTCGGGTACTTTTGGGGCACTTAACATGCTCGAAAACTCTTGAAACTTCGCACAGGCGTCGGAATGCGCGGCCATCAGAGCCGGGCTGAAGCTGGTACCCGGGCGTGGCAGGGGGGCTCGACAGCGCCCCCTTAAGTGGGGTCTGAAAACTTGGTCCATATATCAAACACACTTGCACGTACATGTATGAAACTCGGTACACATATAGACCTCATCGGGCCAAACAACTTTCGTGCTCATAGTTATGCGTCAGCCCAACAGGAAGTGAGCTATAATCGGTTGTTCGGAAAACCCATGCTCTGGAATTTAATATACTCCTCCGAGGCCATTGTTTCGATCATCGCCAAACTCGGTCAGCATGAAGAGAACATATCCAGGATGCTAAATTGCGAGCGGATTTTTGATATCTCAAATGGTGTGGCCGTGGCGAAGCAACGAATTTATGGCGAGAAAAGGGAAACAGGAAGTGTGTTATAACTTGTGCAAACATTGACTGATTTGGATGAAACTTCAGCTGTGTGTTTGTTGTAAGAGGCCGATCACATGGATATGACTTTTGTGAGTCAAAGTTATAGCGCCACCAACTGGCAGCAGGAAGTGTGTCACTTTCAAAAATGCTTTGAATCACCATCTTATTTTCACCCCATTTACTTCAAACTTCATCAGTATAATGTGAAAACATGAGAGATAGAGACGTATGAAATGGATTCCTGAAATTTCAAATACTGTTGCCATGGCAACGTGTCAAAGTTTAATAATCTTTTGGCTGTTCTGAGGCTCTTAGCATGCTTGAAATTGCTTGAAACTGCTTGAAACTCAACACACACATCAGAGATGTCAGTCAGTACACATGGACAAAGCCTCAGAAACGGGCGGGGATGAGGGGCTCTCTAGCGCCACCTTTTGACAAAAGTGAAGGGCTTCGTTTCATCTACAATCACCAAACTCAGTATATATATTGACCTCATCGAGCCGGACAACTTTCTAATTTACAGTCATTAGCTCCGACCAACAGGAAGTCAGATATTTTGGTTTGAAGGTAAATTTTTGGTTAAATCGGGGTCTGAGTTTTTACGTTCTCCTCGTAGGCGTTTTATTCAATCTCCACCAAACTCGGTCAACATGAAACAAAGATACTGAAGATGCTAAAATGTGAACGGATATTGGATATCTCAAACTGTGTTTCCATGGCGAGGGATTAAATAAGGACAAAAAAGGGGAACAGAAATTCTCTGTCTGCTGCTCTCCCCTCAATGAACACAAGATGGCAGCATTGTATTAGTTTTGAAGCAGGATAAAAAAAAAACTTGTTTCTCTCTCTCTCTCTCTCTCTCTTGTTTGTGATTTATGAGGACACAAATTTGTATAATGACATGGGTATTACACTGGTATTACAACGTGTATGTGTGTGTGTTTAAAAACATACTAAAACAATGTTTTATTAAAATGTAACCAAATAGCTTTAAAATAATCATACTATTTTTCAGATCAATATATTTATTTTATTTAATATATTTCTTCTGAATATTTATTCTCTGTCTGCCCTCCCCTCACTAAAGGGTGGCAGTGTTGTGTTATTTTTTAAACTCTCTTTCTGTGTGTGTGTGTGTGTGTGTGTGTGTGTGTGTGTGTGTGTGTGTGTGTGTGTGTGTGTGTGTGTGTGTGTGTGTGTGTGTGTGTGTGTGTGTGTGTGTGTGTGTGTGTGTGTGTGTGTGTGTGTGTGTGTGTGTGCAGGCCCGTCGCGACAAGGCAGGCAAACCAAGCAATTGCTTGGGGCCTCGAGCTGGCCTGGGGCCCCAAGACAGCGACAGGTTAAGAATAAAATGAAACGACAAACTGTGTGAGCGCCCCATTGATAGTCAATGCAGTAAAGTGCAATGACACTGCTATCGGGATCCCCCTTAAGGGGCCCCTCTCAGAAGTCGCTGACAGCAGCCAGCCAACAACGCGATCTCTGCTGCGGCAAAATACAAAATCTTCGGATTTTAAGCGGAATTTTATGCTTCAGGAAGCCAGAAAAGAAAATAGAGAAAGGAAGAGGAGGATAAGAAAAAACAAGATAGTGGTATGTGATAAATTACACTGGATAAAATAGCTCTACTTGTCTTGTACAAAAAAAGTGTAAGTTTGCGCAGGTAGGCTAGCAAAAATATGTTTATGTTAGCTATCGTTACCTGCCTGACGGCAAATGCTGCTTGTAACGAACAGTTAGTGCAACTTTTTTTTCGAAAAGACGGAATGACATGAGATTGCTATAGCTTTGTAATAGGTTTTGATGAAAGTGGCATAGCATGCTCTACTAACTATTATTTATGCTATGCATAAATAACCTGGAATAGTTAATATAGCATGCTATATTAACAATTATTATAAACATTATTTAACCAGAAAGAGGCAGAGGAACATGATTTTTTTCATAGCTTATCTTAATGTGCTAGTGTCGGGATATATACGGTAGTGACAGTTTATGCAAATATGACATTATTTTTATGAGTTACCAATAGATCTTGAACAATTACTTTATTCTGTGGCAATTTTTACACTGTTACATTTTGAAGTACAGTATCAGGACAACCCACATGTTTGACTGGTACTGTTTACATGTTTTACTGGTACTGCCCACGTTTTACTGGTACTGTTTATTAACTATTTAACAAGGTATTATAGTCATCGGTTGCAACTTTATAATAACCATCCAGATAATGTTTATAGACAGTTTACAAAACAACTAGTAACCCTTAAGTATTCCCAAAGTGTTAGGAATATCTGGTCCGTCTATCTATGTAAAAGTAATGTTTATAGATGTTTAAAAAATGGTTACTTAAAGGTTTAAAAAAAAATTAATGATACAGTGGTGTTTTTTGCAAATGTTTTCAAATTTTATGCACAGTATATGCAACAACAGTATTTGCACTGTAAACCTTTTTATTAATATAAAGTGTAGGTGAACTTAAACTGTATGGCTATGCTGGTATGCTGTGTGTGTGTGTGTGTGTGTGTGTGTGTGTGTGTGTGTGTGTGTGTGTGTGTGTGTCAGTGTCCTATCTGTGTGGATGCGTCTCATGTCAGCTAATCAAGGGACACTGACACACACACACACACACACACACACACACACACTCGACGCATAGATAGACTCGCGTCAGTTTCCTGCTCACATCGAGTTCTCTTTTGCTCTTGAACAAACAATAACACAGAGGATTGTGAGTATTCTCATATTCGAGTCTTAAATTAGTTAAATAACGTCTTAAATGAACTTAAAGAGTTGTGAGGAAATGAGATGCGCGGGACAGCGCGTGAGACCCGCGGCTGTTCTTAAAGTGACAGGAGCACTGATGATGCCTGTCATTAATGTTCATCAAAGAACAACGGGAACAGAGAAAATTGTAGCTTTAATGATGATTCATCTATATTTCATTTATTATTTATGCAGTTAAGGAAGGTTTGATAACTATTACATTTCTGTATAACAGGGAAGGCCATGGGTAAATATAACATTTATTATTTTGGTGATTTAGGTAAAATGGTTTAAAAAAAACACAGCAGAACCACAGCGCATCTGATATGACTGGCATAACGCTGGCGAAGTTAGGGACCGTCTGCAAAGTTACATACAACATTGAAACGTGTATAACGTTACCAAACTTCACTAGCATTTAAAGAGAATGACAGTCATAAAACTGACTGTAAAGTGTTCATCTAGGTGTCAGGTATGATGCACACATTTTGATATTTAATAAAATAAACTGTCAAATCATATGGAAATATGGATATGCATTATTTCACTTGGATACTGTTTGGGCTCTAACACAAAATATGCTTGATTTAAATGCATCGTAGCTGAACACTGATGAGAATATTTATTGAGAATATATTTACAGAGATAATATTAGAGATTATATTTACGACAAATTATTATTATTTATGCGTTATGCGTTGCTATTGACGACGGCCATTAAGTAAAGAAATCCCACAGAATCTAGCTTAAAAAAGTGCTTAGAGCTGCTTTAGTTATTTGTTGTTTGTTTAATTTCAAATATAAAACTTGTTGAAATGTTTTAAGTGTGTGCATCTGTTCTTTTTGAACACTTTCATCTTGTTTGAACAAAACCGTGATAATATTGATAACCGTGATAATTTGGGTCACTATAATCGTGATGTTAAATTTCCATACCGTTTCATCCCTACTTTAGTGTGAATAAGTAAAAAAGAACTACAAACACCTTGAATTAAATACTGGCCTTCTGGACTTACAAAATTTTGAGCAGGAAAATATAACTTTTATTTATTTTATCCTATGATATTAAAATTAATCTAGATTTAAATTACATCATGGGTGTGGCTTGTGGTGATAGTGGCACCAGTTGCTGCGGTAAATGTGGCATATTCGAGCGATTCTAAAATATTCTCCTGTTTAAATGCATATTGCCTGCCGTGCACAGTTAAGCTGATGCCACCGGCGTGGCGGTGCCACCGGCTTGGGCCCGTCATCGCTGCTCGCAGCTTTAATTCTTTGTTTTTTTTTTTTTTTTTTTGTTTTTTTTCGACTTCTCGGGTACTTTTGGGGCACTTAACATGCTCGAAAACTCTTGAAACTTCGCACAGGCGTCGGAATGCGCGGCCATCAGAGCCGGGCTGAAGCTGGTACCCGGGCGTGGCAGGGGGGCTCGACAGCGCCCCCTTAAGTGGGGTCTGAAAACTTGGTCCATATATCAAACACACTTGCACGTACATGTATGAAACTTGGTACACATTTAGATCTCATCGGGCCGAACAACTTTCGTGCTCATAGTTATGTGTCAGCCCAACAGGAAGTGAGCTATTATGGGTTGTTCGGAAAACGCATGCTCTGGAATTTAATATACTCCTCCGAGGCCATTGTTTCGATCATTGCCAAACTCGGTCAGCATGAAGAGAACATATCCAGGATGCTAAATTGCGAGCGGATTTTTGATATCTCGAAAAGTCTGGCCGTGGCGATGCAACGAATTTATGGCGAGAAAAGGGAAACAGGAAGTGTGTTATAACTTGTGCAAACATTGACTGGTTTGGATGAAACTTCAGCTGTGTGTTCGTTGTAAGAAGCCGATCACATGGATATGACTTTTGTGAGTCAAAGTTATAGCGCCACCAACTGGCAGCAGGAAGTGTGTCACTTTCAAAAATGCTTTGAATCACCATCTTATTTTCACCAGATTTATTTCAAACTTCATCAGTATAATGTGAAAACATGACAGATAGAGACGTATGAAATGGATTCCTGAAATTTCAAATACTGTTGCCATGGCAACGTGTCAAAGTTTAATAATCTTTTGGCTGTTCTGAGGCTCTTAGCATGCTTGAAATTGCTTGAAACTGCTTGAAACTCAACACACACATCAGAGATGTCAGTCAGTACACATGGGCAAAGCCTCAGAAACGGGCGGGGATGAGGGGCTCTCTAGCGCCACCTTTTGACAAAAGTGAAGGGCTTCGTTTCATCTACAATCACCAAACTCAGTACATATATTGACCTCATCGAGCCGGACAACTTTCTAATTTACAGTCATTAGCTCCGACCAACAGGAAGTCAGATATTTTGGTTTGAAGGTAAATTTTTGGTTAAATCGGGGTCTGAGTTTTTACGTTCTCCTTGTAGGCGATTTATTCAATCTCCACCAAACTCGGTCAACATGAAACAAAGATACTGAAGATGCTAAAATGTGAACGGATATTGGATATCTCAAACGGTGTTTCCATGGCAAGGGATTAAATAAGGACAAAAAAGGGGAACAGAAATTCTCTGTGTCTGCTGCTCTCCCCTCAATGAACACAAGATGGCAGCATTGTATTAGTTTTGAAGCAGGATAAAAAAAAACTTGTTTCTCTCTCTCTCTCTCTCTCTCTCTTGTTTGTGATTTATGAGGACACAAATTTGTATAATGACATGGGTATTACACTGGTATTACAACGTGTATGTGTGTGTGTTTAAAAACATACTAAAACAATGTTTTATTAAAATGTAACCAAATAGCTTTAAAATAATCATACTATTTTTCAGATCAATATATTTATTTTATTTAATATATTTCTTCTGAATATTTATTCTCTGTCTGCCCTCCCCTCACTAAAAGGTAGCAGTGTTGTTCTGAGGCTCTTAGCATGCTTGAAATTGCTTGAAACTGCTTGAAACTCAACACACACATCAGAGATGTCAGTCAGTCAACTTTCTAATTTACAGTCATTAGCTCCGACCAACAGGAAGTCAGATATTTTGGTTTGAACGTGAATATTGGTATAATTCAGGCTCTGAGTTTTTACGTTCTCCTCGTAGGCGATTTATTCAATCTCCACCAAACTCGGTCAACATGAAACAAAGATACGGAAGATGCTAAAATGCGAACGGATTTTGGATATCTCAAACGGTGTTGCCATGCCGAGGGATTAAATAAGGACAAAAAAGGGGAATGTGTGCTGCCCTTCCCTCAATGAACACAAGATGGCAGCATTGTCTTAGTTTTGAAGCAGGATAAAAAAAAACCTTGTTTCTCTCTCTCTCTCTCTCTCTCTCTCTCTCTCTCTCTCTCTCTCTCTGTGTGTGTGTGTGTGTGTGTGTGTGTGTGTGTGTGTGTGTGTGTGTGTGTGTGTGTGTGTGTGTGTGTGTGTGTGTGTGTGTGTGTGTGTGTGTGTGTGTGTGTGTCAGTGTCCTGTCTGTGTGGATGCGTCTCATGTCAGCTAATCAAGGGACACTGACACACACACACACACACACACACACACACTCGACGCATAGATAGACACGCGTTAGTTTCCTGCTCACATCGAGTTCTCTTTTGCTCTTGAACAACCAATAACACAGAGGATTTTGAGTATTCTCATATTAGAGTCTTAAATTAGTTAAATAACGTCTTAAATGAACTTAAAGAGTTGTGAGGAAATGAGATGCGCGGGACCGCGCGTGAGATCCGCTGTTGTTCTTAAAGTGACAGTAGCACTGATGATGCCTGTCATTAATGTTCATCAAAGAACAACGGGAACAGAGAAAATTGTAGCTTTAATGATGATTCATCTATATTTGATTTATTATTTATGCAGTTAAGGAAGGTTTGATAACTATTACATTTCTGTATAACAGGTAAGGCCATGGGTAAATATAACATTTATTATTTTGGGTTTATGTAAAGATTTTTTTAAGTTCACTTAAATTAAAAGTTGTTTTTTAAAGCCTAATAAATGTTGAAATTGGGAGCTTTCAGTTATACTGTAATGTAACGTCATTAATGTTTCATAGAGACTTTAGTATCAGTGATACTGGCCTTCATTCATAAAAAATGACAACACACCACATATTTACAATATGCTGTCTTTAAATTGTTTCTAAATTAATTTGGAGAGTAACTGAAATTATTACAATATCAAAATATTAAAAACTTAAAATATTAAAAACTTGCGATTAATCGCGATTAATTACAGAAAAAAATGTGATTAATTAGTTAATTTTTTTGTTAACGATGCCCAGCACTAATATATATATTATAAATATTTCTTTGAATAATCTATTGTGCCTGTGTGTGCTGCCCTTCCCTCAATGAACAAAAGATGGCAGCATTGTGTTAGTTTTGAAACAGGATAAAAAAAACATTCCATGTCTTTCTTTCTGCCACTCTCTCTTAGGCTTTCACAAATAACTATCACTTGAAATAAAAACGTCATGTGCTGTGTTTGCCAAGATCACATATGATGCAGATGTCTTTTAATGAATAATTTACTGATATAATTTAAATGTATTAAAAGTAAATTTCACATGGTTTTCTAAAAGTGGCTGTTTATAATAAACTTCCATAAAATGTAGACACGTATCTTACTCTTACCTGACACTGATATTAAAATCATCTTTGCATTTTACTGTGATTTGGCTCAATTTATAAAATTTTTATAAAAAAAAATTTATTGGACCACCCATATTGAAATGAAAGCACGCTTTATGGTGCATAAGATTGGTGCACAAACGGTAGCTAAGGTAGGTCAAAAACACATGAAGAGAAATGTTAGGATAATACAACATCAGCATTTGAATGGTATTGTGAACTCATTCCAATTTGACCTTTGACATCATCTGACATGAAATTAATTTAAATTTAATTGATCTCATAGATGTGGCTGTTGTGGTTCGTTGTCATAGCAGCACCAACTGCTGCAGTTAATGTGGTGAATTCAGATGACTTTGACATAGTCCTTTTAGTTTTTCCAATTTTAAATGCCTATTGCCTGCTGTGCACAGTTAAGCTGATGCCACCGGCGTGGCGGTGCCACCGGCTTGGGCCCGTCATCGCTGCTCGCAGCTTTAATTAGGGCCCAAGCCCAAAGGGCGCAGAGCCCTATTGTTCTTCCTCAGATTATTCTTTGTTTTTTTTTTTTTTTTTCGACTTCTCGGGTACTTTTGGGGCACTTAACATGCTCGAAAACTCTTGAAACTTCGCACAGGCGTCGGAATGCGCGGCCATCAGAGCCGGGCTGAAGCTGGTACCCGGGCGTGGCAGGGGGGCTCGACAGCGCCCCCTAAAGTGGGGTCTGAAAACTTGGTCCATATATCAAACACACTTGCACGTACATGTATGAAACTTGGTACACATTTAGATCTCATCGGGCCGAACAACTTTCGTGCTCATAGTTATGTGTCAGCCCAACAGGAAGTGAGCTATTATGGGTTGTTCGGAAAACGCATGCTCTGGAATTTAATATACTCCTCCGAGGCCATTGTTTCGATCATTGCCAAACTCGGTCAGCATGAAGAGAACATATCCAGGATGCTAAATTGCGAGCGGATTTTTGATATCTCGAAAAGTCTGGCCGTGGCGATGCAACGAATTTATGGCGAGAAAAGGGAAACAGGAAGTGTGTTATAACTTGTGCAAACATTGACTGGTTTGGATGAAACTTCAGCTGTGTGTTCGTTGTAAGAAGCCGATCACATGGATATGACTTTTGTGAGTCAAAGTTATAGCGCCACCAACTGGCAGCAGGAAGTGTGTCACTTTCAAAAATGCTTTGAATCACCATCTTATTTTCACCAGATTTATTTCAAACTTCATCAGTATAATGTGAAAACATGACAGATAGAGACGTATGAAATGGATTCCTGAAATTTCAAATACTGTTGCCATGGCAACGTGTCAAAGTTTAATAATCTTTTGGCTGTTCTGAGGCTCTTAGCATGCTTGAAATTGCTTGAAACTGCTTGAAACTCAACACACACATCAGAGATGTCAGTCAGTACACATGGGCAAAGCCTCAGAAACGGGCGGGGATGAGGGGCTCTCTAGCGCCACCTTTTGACAAAAGTGAAGGGCTTCGTTTCATCTACAATCACCAAACTCAGTATATATATTGACCTCATCGAGCCGGACAACTTTCTAATTTACAGTCATTAGCTCCGACCAACCGGAAGTCAGATATTTTGGTTTGAAGGTAAATTTTTGGTTAAATCGGGGTCTGAGTTTTTACGTTCTCCTCGTAGGCGTTTTATTCAATCTCCACCAAACTCGGTCAACATGAAACAAAGATACTGAAGATGCTAAAATGTGAACGGATATTGGATATCTCAAACGGTGTTTCCATGGCAAGGGATTAAATAAGGACAAAAAAGGGGAACAGAAATTCTCTGTGTCTGCTGCTCTCCCCTCAATGAACACAAGATGGCAGCATTGTATTAGTTTTGAAGCAGGATAAAAAAAAACTTGTTTCTCTCTCTCTCTCTCTCTCTCTCTTGTTTGTGATTTATGAGGACACAAATTTGTATAATGACATGGGTATTACACTGGTATTACAACGTGTATGTGTGTGTGTTTAAAAACATACTAAAACAATGTTTTATTAAAATGTAACCAAATAGCTTTAAAATAATCATACTATTTTTCAGATCAATATATTTATTTTATTTAATATATTTCTTCTGAATATTTATTCTCTGTCTGCCCTCCCCTCACTAAAAGGTAGCAGTGGGGGGGTTAGTTTTATCTTGAGTCACCAAACTCGGTACATATATTGTTCTCTTCGAGCCGGACAACTTTCTAATTTACAGTCATTAGCTCCGACCAACAGGAAGTCAGATATTTTGGTTTGAAGGTGAATATTTATGTAATTCAGGGTCTGAGTTTTTACGTTCTCCTCGTAGGCGATTTATTCAATCTCCACCAAACTCGGTCAACATGAAACAAAGATACGGAAGATGCTTAAATGCGAACGAATATTGGATATCTCAAACGGTGTTGCCATGGCGAGGGATTAAATAAGGACAAAAAAAGGGGAACAGTAATTGTCTCATATCTTGTAAAATAATATTTTGATTTAAATTAAATTAAGATTGTATGTTTGGTAATTGAACTTAGATTAATTTAAAATGACTGTACTATTTTTCAGATGAATATATATATATTTTATAAATATTTATTTGTATAATGTATTGTGCCCGTGTGTGCTGCCCTTCCCTCAATGAACACAAGATGGCAGCATTGTGTTAGTTTTGAAGCAGGATAAAAAAAAACTTGTTTCTCTCTCTCTCTCTCTCTCTCTCTCTCTCTCTCTCTCTCTCTCTCTCTCTCTCTCTCTCTCTCTCTCTCTCTCTCTCTCTCTCTCTCTGTGTGTGTGTGTGTGTGTGTGTGTGTGTGTGTGTGTGTGGGCATGTTTTTGTGAAATATCAGGACACAAATGGACACCCAACACCCAACACCCAACCTTTTTTCAGTCATTTTATCATACGTTACGCTAGGGGTGTAACGGTACAGATTGCTCACGGTTCGGTTTGTATTACGGTTTAAGGTTCACCGTTTCGGTACGGTTCAGTATTTGTTATGTTCAGGGAAAAAAGGACTACTGTCAAATAAAAAAAAAGAAAATAATAAGAACAAATCATTTAAATACAAGCAGCAGCACAAATAAATACTATTGAGCAAAGATAATAATAAAATAAACTATGCTTTTCAGGTTTTTCAGGTACGTCTAACATTAGTTTTCAGGTACAGAAATTGATCAAATGTAAAATAACATTGCATATATGACTGTATAAATTAAAGATTAATCCTATTAAACTTACAAAAGTTATTCAATCAAGAGCAGTGAGTGATGCCCTTGTCTTTTGTTTGACATTAAACAGACAACTTCATTAAACAGGAAGTCAGATATTTTGGTTTGAACGTGAATATTGGTATAATTCAGGCTCTGAGTTTTTACGTTCTCCTCGTAGGCGATTTATTCAATCTCCACCAAACTCGGTCAACATGAAACAAAGATACGGAAGATGCTAAAATGCGAACGGATTTTGGATATCTCAAACGGTGTTGCCATGCCGAGGGATTAAATAAGGACAAAAAAGGGGAATGTGTGCTGCCCTTCCCTCAATGAACACACGATGGCAGCAGTGTCTTAGTTTTGAAGCAGGATAAAAAAAAACCTTGTTTCTCTCTCTCTCTCTCTCTCTCTCTCTGTGTGTGTGTGTGTGTGTGTGTGTGTGTGTGTGTGTGTGTGTGTGTGTGTGTGTGTGTGTGTGTGTGTGTGTGTGTGTGTGTGTGTGTGTGTGTGTGTGTGTGTGTGCGTGCTTCTGTGATTTCTGAGGACATACATTTGTAGACATTTCATGTGTCCCCGTACATATATTGTTCTCTTCGAGCCGGACAACTTTCTAATTTAACTAATCTAATTTAACTAATTTAAAACTTTCTAATTTTAAATAAAAACGTCATGTGCTGTGTTTGCCAAGATCACGTATGATGCATATGCAGGGTATATGCAGGAATCCTGAAGTAAATTTTAATACCTTTTTAAGACTTTTTTAAGACCTTCTCAAAATATTTAAAGACCTCATCGGCGATGAGAACTACTGTTGAGCAATAAAATAAAAATATATAATCATAAGCTATAACAAAAATATATATTAAATTAGGTGAGTGGATAGTTAAAAAAATTTGCAATTACAAAAAGTAATTCTTGAAAAAACATCTCTGGACTAATTTTATAAAATCTAAAAATGTTAATGAAAAGGTACAAATTACTTTGTGTTCTTATTAAATACATTTATAAAAAAAACAATTTATATTTAATTTATATATGAATGTAAATAATTATATGGGCCTACACAAATAATATAACATTTCAAGATTTATAGTTTATTGTAAACGTAATGTGCAGCTCTGTAAAGGGACAACAAATATATGATAGATACGTGAGAACAAGATTTTTTTTAATCATCTTTAAGTGCACAAAACTATGAAAATATATGAAAGCGCGGCACAATGCGCTTATGCGCATCCCGGGTGCAGAATGATGCGCTTAAAGCAACATGGAGTCAGAGGGCGCAGTGCAGCGCGAGTGCACATTAAAAAGTTCACGGCATAAAGAGACGATGAGCGTTGAGCGCACAAATCCTAGTCTACTATGTATATCGGTCGGTTTCTTCACGGTTTTAAATTCCGGTTATTGTGCGTGTGATGCCTTGTGTTGTCACCCGGGTAGGGAGCACAACATCGTTCAGAAACCGCTAGATAAACTCCAGGAAGATAAATTATTTTATCTGCATATCAAGTATTATAACGGGAATATATCATCTTGGAGTGAGCTTTACCGAGCAGCTGACTGACTGTAACCAAACACGACGCGCAGTTTGAATGCTGAACGGAGAATGATGGACAGCTACAGCGGAGGAAAGACATTCAGCTATGGAATGGCTTTAGATGACTTTGTACTAGCAAATCATAAAATACTAATAATGATTGCTGAAAGATCATGTGACAATATATATTTCTGATGATTATTTAATTACCACGACATGCCTAATCTGAGCAAGTGACTGCCTGTCTTGAGTTTTGTCGACAGACGGAGGTGGCACGAAATGTGACGGAGGCGGCCGCTATGCAGGAAAAACCATAGAAAAACCCTGCGGTCATTGTTTAAACTCATCCTACTCCAACCAGGAGTCCGCAAATTTACATTTCCCCATTTCGGAGTCTGTTTCGCAATGTGTGGAGGGCGACACATCACCTAACTGCGCATTTCGCAAAATACGTGACATCACCCATAGACGGTGTGCGCGCCCGAGCTGATCTCATTGACATATCACTATTCAGACAGGACTAGTTTTCTAAATTATATTTGAGTTACAATTCTCATCACCCAACATCTGTGATTTCAAATATATTCAAAATAATGTTTTCAGAGATTGAAGTAAAAAAAACGTTCTCCCACCATTTAGATTTTATTTCTTTTTGTTGTTAAAATCTTGTGAATCTTGTTCAATGTGCAGAGTGCCTCTCTCTCAGTCCTTCCCCTCCCCCCTCACTCTCAGGCTCACCCTGGGTGTGTGTGTGTGTGTGTGGGGTCTCTCTCTCACCATGTGAGTTTGTGTGTGTGCCTTTCTCTCTTGATGATGATAATTTACCCCTTTCATATCATAGACTATCACAAATAACTATCACTTGTGAATAAGTAAAAAAAAGAACTATACAAATACCTTGAATTAAATACTGGCCTTCTGGACTTATAACATTTTGAGCAGGAAAAGATAACTTTTCACATATTTGAAAGATATCTATTTCATCCCATGACATTAAAAATCATCTACATTTAAATGACATCATGGGTGTGGCTTGTGGTGATAGTGCCACCAGCTGCTGCGGTAAATGTGACATATTCGAGCGATTTAAAAAAATTATCCTGTTTAAATGCAGATTGCCTGCCGTGCACAGTTATGCTGATGCCACCGGCGTGGCGGTGCCACCGGCTTGGGCCCGTCATCGCTGCTCGCAGCTTTAATTGTTTTTTTGTTTTTTTTTCGACTTCTCGGGTACTTTTGGGGCACTTAACATGCTCGAAAACTCTTGAAACTTCGCACAGGCGTCGGAATGCGCGGCCATCAGAGCCGGGCTGAAGCTGGTACCCGGGCGTGGCAGGGGGGCTCGACAGCGCCCCCTAAAGTGGGGTCTGAAAACTTGGTCCATATATCAAACACACTTGCACGTACATGTATGAAACTCGGTACACATATAGATCTCATCGGGCCAAACAACTTTCGTGCTCATAGTTATGCGTCAGCCCAACAGGAAGTGAGCTATAATCGGTTGTTCGGAAAACCCATGCTCTGGAATTTAATATACTCCTCCGAGGCCATTGTTTCGATCATCGCCAAACTCGGTCAGCATTAAGTGAACATATCCAGGATGCTAAATTGCGAGCGGATTTTTGATATCTCAAATGGTTTGGCCGTGGCGAAGCAACGAATTTATGGCGAGAAAAGGGAAACAGGAAGTGTGTTATAACGTCAGCAAACATTGACTGATTTGGATGAAACTTCAGCTGTGTGTTCGTTGTAAGAGGCCGATCACATGGATATGACTTTTGTGAGTCAAAGTTATAGCGCCACCAACTGGCAGCAGGAAGTGTGTCACTTTCAAAAATGCTTTGAATCACCATCTTATTTTCACCCCATTTACTTCAAACTTCATCAGTATAATGTGAAAACATGACAGATAGAGACGTATGAAATGGATTCCTGAAATTTCAAATACTGTTGCCATGGCAACGTGTCAAAGTTTAATAATCTTTTGGCTGTTTTGAGGCTCTTAGCATGCTTGAAATTGCTTGAAACTGCTTGAAACTCAACACACACATCAGAGATGTCAGTCAGTACACATTGGCAAAGCATCAGAAATGGGCGGGGATGAGGGGCTCTCTAGCGCCACCTTTTGACAAAAGTGGGGGGGTTAGTTTTATCTTCAGTCACCAAACTCGGTACATATATTGTTCTCTTCGAGCCGGACAACTTTCTAATTTACAGTGATTAGCTCCGACCAACAGGAAGTCAGATATTTTGGTTTTAAGGTGAATATTTATGTAATTCAGGGTCTGAGTTTTTACGTTCTCCTCGTAGGCGATTTATTCAATCTCCACCAAACTCGGTCAACATGAAACAAAGATACGGAAGATGCTAAAATGCGAACGAATATTGGATATTTCAAATAATGTTGCCATGGTAACATGTCAAAGTTTAATAATGTTTTTGGCTGTGTGTGTGCCCTCCCCTCTATCACCAAAAGGGGGCAGTGTTGTATTATTTTTGAAACTCCCTTTCTCTCTCTCTCTGTGCTTATGTGATTTATGAGGACACAAATGTGTATGATGACATGGGTATTACACTGGTATTACAACGTAGTGGTTAATGTGGACATGAACTATGACACTATATCACTAATAATACAGGACTAATTTTCTAAATGACATTTGAGTTATAATTCTTATCACCTGACAGCCGTGATTTCATGTACTCATTCAGACAGAACTCTTTTTTAAAACAGAGGAGTGTGAGTGTGTTTTCTATACATGTGCTTTACAGAAGGTCATTTTGCAAAGATCACTTTTGACACATTTGTCTTTAAATTCATTATTTACTGACATAGTTCAAATTTATTTTAAAACAAAATTCACATTATTTTCTACAAGTGTCTGTTTATAAGTGTCTTTTTTCACAGAAAGTTTTTGTTTGAACGTGAATATTTGTATAATTCAGGGTCTGAGCTTTTACGTTCTCCTCGTAGGCGATTTATTCAATCTCCACCAAACTCGGTCAACGTGAAACGGAAGCTTAACGCATTAAAAATATTTAACGCAAATAACGCAGCGTCCGTTATTATATCCATTTTTGCTTAGCGTTACATGATCACCACGCTCCTATTCATGTAAATTCTTCCAAGCGCGACAAGACACAAGAGAGCGCGCTGTATGCCAGTGTCCTGTCTGTGTGTGTGTGTGTACAAACGCCATCAAAACTTTATGAACTATAATGGCTAATTTGAAGGTTCACACTTTCTTTTTTAAACTGTTCAACTTATGTTCAAAATTTTAACACAAAAATGAATAACACAGAAATTTGAAACCCCTCTTTAAATGCTTGCTATGGATGCGAAAAATGCAGAAAACTGAACCTGATCAGATTTTTTTTATGATGAAGGAAGGAAAGTTTCAGAGGCTGTGTGTAAACGTGCTTGATCTTTTTTTTAACGTGTGAAAATTTCGGTGTGCGAGGATATTTAGTCATTACCATCTATATAAAAGGGGAAAACTTAGGAACAATTTTATACTGTAATGTAAAACATGGACCATGTAACATAAACAATAATGAATAAGCAGTAGAGAGTCAAACTTGAGTCAAACTGTTTTGTAAATAAATTTTATATTTTTTATTTAAATTTAATATACACTGTATAATGATTTTGGAGGTCAAAACTCAGTTGTGTGTTGATTGTTGAGTTGAAAATCTTCGACTAAAGTGTCAATGTTAAAAGACATTCAGTTCACATAATTTAATTGAGACGGATGAAGATTTTCATGCAAGTCACCAAAAAATTTAGTTCTGACCTTCAAAATCTCTACAGTGTATTTGTGATGGAGAGAAATGGCAAAGCAATCAAACAGGTGTCGTGTTTTACCATCCAACAGGGGACTTAAGTCAATTTAAGGAAATCATGTTCACTGAATAACGTGTGACCTGCAATTGTTTCCTTAAAGAGTGATTTCTGCTTGATTTAAAACATAAAACACCAATACTTACCATAAAAATACACTATAATAAGATTTTGGAGGTCAAAACTCAGTTGTGTGTTGATTGCTGACTTGAAAATCATCATTTGGTTAAATAACTAAAGTGTCAATGTTAAAAGTCATTCAGTTCACATAATTTAATTGAGACGGATAAACATTTTAATGCAAGTCACCATAAAATTGAGTTATCTCAATATATACAGTGAATATCTACAGTGTGTTTGAGATGAAGAAATGACAAATTAAACACACTGGTGTCGTGATTTACTATCTAACAGGGGACCGAGTCATTGTGTTTAACATAATCATTATTCAAAGAGGATCTGCAATTAATACATTAGAGAACTATTTCTGCTTGATTTAACTCTTAAAACTCAGTTATTGCTATAAAAACTCTAAATCTCCACAGTGTGTTTATGATGGCAAGAAATGACAAATTAAACACACTGGTGTCGTGATTTACTATCTAACAGGGGACCGAGTCATTGTGTTTAACATAATCATTATTCAAAGATGATCTGCAATTTATACATTAGAGAAATATTTCTGCTTGATTTAACTCTTAAAACTCAGTTATTGCTATAAAAACTCTAAATCTCTACAGTGTGTTTATGATGGCAAGAAATGACAAATTAAACACACTGGTGTCGTGATTTACTATCTAACAGGGGACTGAGTCATTGTGTTTAACATAATCATTATTCAAAGATGATCTGCAATTAATACATTAGAGAACTATTTCTGCTTGATTTAACTCTTAAAACTCAGTTATTGCTATAAAAACTCTAAATCTCTACAGTGTGTTTGAGATGAAGAAATGACAACGCAAACACACTGGTGTCGTGATTTACTATCTAACAGGGGACCGAGTCATTGTGTTTAACATAATCATTATTCAAAGATGATCTGCAATTAATACATTAGAGAACTATTTCTGCTTGATTTAACTCTTAAAACTCAGTTATTGCTATAAAAACTCTAAATCTCCACAGTGTGTTTGAGATGAAGAAATGACAAATTAAACACACTGGTGTCGTGATTTACTATCTAACAGGGGACCGAGTCATTGTGTTTAACATAATCATTATTCAAAGATGATCTGCAATTAATACATTAGAGAAATATTTCTGCTTGATTTAACTCTTAAAACTCAGTTATTGCTATAAAAACTCAAAATCTCCACAGTGTGTTTATGATGGCAAGAAATTACAAATTAAACACACTGGTGTCGTGATTTACTATCTAACAGGGGACCGAGTCATTGTGTTTAACATAATCATTATTCAAAGATGATCTGCAATTAATACATTAGAGAAATATTTCTGCTTGATTTAACTCTTAAAACTCAGTTATTGCTATAAAAACTCAAAATCTCCACAGTGTGTTTATGATGGCAAGAAATTACAAATTAAACACACTGGTGTCGTGATTTACTATCTAACAGGGGACCGAGTCATTGTGTTTAACATAATCATTATTCAAAGATGATCTGCAATTAATACATTAGAGAACTATTTCTGCTTGATTTAACTCTTAAAACTCAGTTATTGCTATAAAAACTCTAAATCTCCACAGTGTGTTTGAGATGAAGAAATGACAAATTAAACACACTGGTGTCGTGATTTACTATCTAACAGGGGACCGAGTCATTGTGTTTAACATAATCATTATTCAAAGATGATCTGCAATTAAAACATTAGAGAAATATTTCTGCTTGATTTAACTCTTAAAACTCAGTTATTGCTATAAAAACTCTAAATCTCCACAGTGTGTTTGAGATGAAGAAATGACAAAGCAAACACACTGGTGTCGTGATTTACTATCTAACAGGGGACTGAGTCATTGTGTTTAACATAATCATTATTCAAAGAGGATCTGCAATTAATACATTAGAGAAATATTTCTGCTTGATTTAACTCTTAAAACTCAGTTATTGCTATAAAAACTCTAAATCTCTACAGTGTGTTTGAGATGAAGAAATGACAACGCAAACACACTGGTGTCGTGATTTACTATCTAACAGGGGACCGAGTCATTGTGTTTAACATAATCATTATTCAAAGATGATCTGCAATTAATACATTAGAGAAATATTTCTGCTTGATTTAACTCTTAAAACTCAGTTATTGCTATAAAAACTCAAAATCTCCACAGTGTGTTTATGATGGCAAGAAATTACAAATTAAACACACTGGTGTCGTGATTTACTATCTAACAGGGGACCGAGTCATTGTGTTTAACATAATCATTATTCAAAGATGATCTGCAATTAATACATTAGAGAAATATTTCTGCTTGATTTAACTCTTAAAACTCAGTTATTGCTATAAAAACTCAAAATCTCCACAGTGTGTTTATGATGGCAAGAAATTACAAATTAAACACACTGGTGTCGTGATTTACTATCTAACAGGGGACCGAGTCATTGTGTTTAACATAATCATTATTCAAAGATGATCTGCAATTAATACATTAGAGAACTATTTCTGCTTGATTTAACTCTTAAAACTCAGTTATTGCTATAAAAACTCTAAATCTCCACAGTGTGTTTGAGATGAAGAAATGACAAATTAAACACACTGGTGTCGTGATTTACTATCTAACAGGGGACCGAGTCATTGTGTTTAACATAATCATTATTCAAAGATGATCTGCAATTAATACATTATAGAACTATTTCTGCTTGATTTAACTCTTAAAACTCAGTTATTGCTATAAAAACTCTAAATCTCCACAGTGTGTTTGAGATGAAGAAATGACAAAGCAAACACACTGGTGTCGTGATTTACTATCTAACAGGGGACTGAGTCATTGTGTTTAACATAATCATTATTCAAAGAGGATCTGCAATTAATACATTAGAGAACTATTTCTGCTTGATTTAACTCTTAAAACTCAGTTATTGCTATAAAAACTCTAAATCTCCACAGTGTGTTTATGATGGCAAGAAATGACAAATTAAACACACTGGTGTCGTGATTTACTATCTAACAGGGGACCGAGTCATTGTGTTTAACATAATCATTATTTACTATATAAAGTGATGACCTGTGATTATTACCTTAAAGAACAATTTCTGCTTGTCCAGTCCTATATATATATTTTTTTTTATTGGTGCAAGAAATCAAATCTCACTCAAAAACAAAGGACATTATTTGGGATTTTAGAGAGCAGAAACTATGTTTTATTCAAAAATAAGTCACACATTGAAATACATTTACTGTAAAAAAAATGTGGGTCTCCAATTGAAAATTTTCTGTAAATTGATGCACTTTAATTCAATTAAAATTCAAGAAATTCAATCCGGCCAACTAAAAAATTTAGATGTGATCGGTCACTAGAAAATTTTCAATTGGAGACCTGATTTTTTTTTACAGTATTGGTGTTCTTGAAAATAAGCTTAAATGAGAGATGTGGACGGATCATATACTGTAAGTATGAAGACACAACAGAGAATGAATTTCTTAAAGATAATTCTTAATTTTAAGAATTTTTTTATTTCTTAAATTCTTTTCTGTAATGTCCACAACATGGCTTTTTCTCCGTTGTGTTCTCATTGTGTTCCCTGATGCCTGTGTGAACATTATATAATTATAATTATATATTAAATAATGAAGACAGACTTGACTGCCAGCTCTCTTCCCTTTCACACACACAGCTCCATTGCAGGCTATGGAGGTCCCCTGTTGGATAGGTAGACATCGCTCAGGTCCCCTCTTGGCATGTTTAAAAAATAAAAAATAAATGCTTATTTGAAGTTATATTATGAAAAAAGACCTTAAAACAAAATTTTGTATCTAAGTTTTGTTTCTTCAAAATGACTAGAAACACAGGTCCCCTCTTGGTCAGTGTGGAGTGATGGTCCCCTGTTGGTAATATAGACGTGTATGTGTGTGTGTGTGTGTGTGTGTGTGTGTGTGTGTGTGTGTGTGTGTGTGTGTGTGTGTGTGTGTGTGTGTGTGTGTGTGTGTGTGTGTGGGGACTGGTAATCCCTGATGTTGGGTGCTGCCCCTTTAAGGACGTTGTTCCGGTGAGCGCAAGTGATGTGATCGTGCAGGAAGAAGTGCAGGGAAAAACAAACTGAACTTAGAGAACTGAGTGAGAAAGCCATGTTGATCTCAAATGAAGATTTGAACATTTAACAATTCCAGCTAAAACTATTATCTTACATTATATTCCCAGCGTGGTGAGAAGTGTTATGTTGTTTAAGTGTTGTGATGGTTTGTGTATCACTATGAAGATCGCTATTTGCGATTAGCGCCTAAACGCCTAATGTTATATATTTGTTTTGTTTTAGACATTTACAGTTTGTATTGCCTGTAAAATATGTTGCATTTAGTTAAACAAAGTTTAATGCTTAGTACACAAAGCTGATGTTACAATGTTTTAGAAACGTATTTGGTGATGTGAACATTACTAGATAATAATTGTGAATTGTTTTGTGTTTGCAGTTTGACCACACACGCACACACATAAATGTGCACAAATACTCAACTAAAGTAAACTACAATAACAACGACCAAATGTGTACTGTGTGAGTTCTGCACAAGAGGAATAAAAGTAAAAAAAAAAAAACAATTTCCAAATTAATGTTATCATTTCATGGGTAACACCTACGTTATGGGGACAAAATGTCCCCACAAAGATGGCAATATCCGAAATCCTCATCCTTGTGGGGACATGTTTAGGTCCCCAGAGGAAAACATCTTATAAATCAGACTAAGTGATGTTTTTTGAAAATGTAAAAATGCAGAATGTCTCCCTTGATGGGTAGGTTTAGGGGCAGGGGCAGTGTGTGTGTGTGTGTGTGTGTGTGTGTGTGTGTGTGTGTGTGTGTGTGTGTGTGTGTGATGGGTAGGTTTAGGGGCAGGGGCAGTGAAGGGGGATAGAATATACGGTATGTATGGTATTAAAACCATTACGCCTATGGAAAGTCCCCATAAAACATGAAAACCCAACGTGTGTGTGTGGACACCAACTGGCAGCAGGAAGTGTGTCACTTTCAAAAATGCTTTAATTCACTGTCTAGCTTTAAAAACATACTAAATAATGTTTTATTCAAAATGTAAAAATGCAGAATGTTTTCTGTGATGGTAGGTTTAGGAGTAGGGGTAGTGTAGGGGGATAGAATGTACAGTTTGTACAGTATAAAAACCATTAAGTCTATGCAATGTCCTCTGCCTTTCCTTCCCCTCCCCCCCTCACTCTCACTTTCTCACTGTGTGAGTGTGTGTGTGTGTGTGTGTGTGTGTGTGTGTGTGTGTGTGTGTGTGTGTGTGTGTGTGTGTGTGTGTGTGTGTGTGTGTGTGTGTGTGTGTGTGTGTGTGTGTGTGTGTGTGTGTGTGAGTGTGAGAGAGAGACTTTCTCTCTTGATGATGTTAATTTACCTCTTGAACCTGGATGAATTTAAAGGTGAACTATGTAGGATTTTTGCAGTAAAATATCCAGAAACCACCAGGCCAGTGTTATATATTTTGTTCAGTTGAGTACTTAGAATATCCCAAATGTTTTCAACTATTTGTAAATCGTGAGAAAATTGCTATTTTAACCAAGGAACCGGGACGTGTGAGCTATGCGTGTGAGGGGGTCGCCTGTCGATTGCGTCATATCTGCGTCACCCTCGGTCTCCGGTTTTATTAAGTGAAACGCTTTACTCTCACTGCAGTGTGAACAAGTGTCATAGCAGCCGCCGAGCGAACGTCATAACTTCCTTTTCAACACACTCAGATATATTTAATACGATAAACAGAGTTCCGTTACCTCAAACTCATGACTGGAAAAGAGGAAGTTGCGCCGGCAACCGTGTCATAATAAAAGTCCCGCCAGCGACTATGCCATAATAACAGTCCCGCTCTTCAATCGCTCCTGCGGCCTTGCTCAGCTCCACAACACTCGGTCCTGCTCTGCTTCACTACAGTAATGTTAATAATCGCATACATGAACATGATTTCTGCCTGAGTCCTGTCCTGACTGTTTTCCACCGGCTGTGAGGTGAAAACCACATGTCCCGAGATTCTGCGCTCAAACGTGGCGTCATCAAACTACGCCTTTGTTTTGAACAGGCGACCTCTAGTGGACGGAAAAGTTACATAGTGTAGCTTTAAAATGAATATACTATTTTTCAGATCAATATATTTATTTATTTAAAATAATTCATCTATATACCACTCTCTGTATGTCCTCCCCTCAATGAACAGAAAATGGCAGCATTGTGTTCGTTTTAAAGCAGGATAAAAAAACCTTGTCTGTCTGTCTGTCTCTCTCTCTCTCTCTCTCTCTCTCTCTCTCTCTCTCTCTCTCTCTCTCTCTCTCTCTCTCTCTCTCTCTCTCTCTCTGTCTCTCTCTCTGTGTGTGTGGGTGTGTGTGTGTGTGTGTGTGTGGAGGGGGATGGCTGGATATCCGTTGCCTGCAGCATACAACAGCATTCTGATGGTGTAAAGTTTAACTCATACATTTGTAGGCATAAATGTGGTGTATTCAGATTACTTTGATATAGTTATTTTACATTTATTTGTAAATAAATAAATTTTACATATTTGAAAGTGATCTATTTCATCCTATGACATTAAAAATCATCTACATTTAAATGACATCATGGGTGTGGCTTGTGGTGATAGTGGCATCAGCTGCTGCGGTAAATGTGACACATTCGAGCGATTAAAAAAAATTATCCTGTTTAAATGCATATTGCCTGCCATGCACAGTTAAGCTGATGCCACCGGGGTGGCGGTGCCACCGGCTTGGGCCCGTCATCGCTGCTCGCAGCTTTAATTTTTTATTGTGGTTAAAGACAGAAATCAACTGTTTTGTCTGTCACCAATTAAAACAGCACATGTCATATCAAAGGCCTAGATCAACATGTGTATCTTTTCTACAGCAACTGTTAAAGCAACATATCTTCGAGCGTCTGCATTCACGCCTTACGCATGTCTTAGAACAAAGACCGCTGGACATGGACTACCTAGATTTCATCTGCACCCAAGAAATGGTTTTCATCAGTGCCCTATCTAGGCACATTGAAATGCCCCAGGAGTTAATGAATGTGTTGACGGAGCTTAGCGACCTGATAGGGATGCACCAACAAGATCATCAACAGCCGCCAACAGTGGTACAGGTGGTAAAAGGACCTTTTGCTGGCCGTCCAAAACGTCTTTTATCAGAAGAGTTTCTCATTCATCTGATTGAAATTGGATTGCCAGTTCCATGCATCGCCAAGCTGGCGGGGGTGTCCCGTAGAACAGTGTGCAGAAGGATGCAAGAAAACTCTATTTCTGTGAGAGGACTGTACAGTACATTGACGGATGAAGCACTGGATGAGATGGTGTCAGAGATTAAATCAAGGATGCCTCATGCTGGTTACCGTATAGTCAAAGGGACTTTGTTAGCAGAGGGACATCGGGTGCAGTGGAACCGGGAGAGGGCATCTATGCACCGTGTGGATACGATGGGGGTGTTGTCTCGGATGACGCAGTTGGGCTGTGTTGTAAGACGGACCTACTCTGTGCCCTGTCCCAGATACCTGGTCCACATAGACACAAACCACAAGCTTATCCGGTAAGTCTTATTTTACTAGCGATTGTTCTTGTAATAAATGTGTACACATAATGGTTATTGTAACTATGTAAGTGCAATTATGTATGAACTTGTGAAAGATATAGTGGACCTGTTACCATTTATTTGGAATATAATAAATGGTTTTATCCGCAGGTACAACATTGTCATCTTTGGAGGGATTGATGGCTTTTCTCGAAAGGTAGACATTTAATATACATCACTATTTGCACGGTATAGTTTCCATGTTGGTCTGAGTCTGTGCATCTTAGCCTGATGACCAGATCTCAAAGCTAACAGTGTGTCATAAAACCATTCAACTTTTGTATAATATTGGGAATAGTAGTAGGCCTACACAAGCCCTGTCAGGGAAATTATATATTTTTGTACACATTAAAATATATTTAATGGTCTTCTGCAAATAGCAGCCTATTATTTACAACCTATTGTTGTTCACAATTATGTCGGATGATATCCCTTGGTTTTGATGTTGTACTGATGTCTATTGTTGATGTAGATAATGTACCTGGGAGCTGCATCAAATAACCTGTCAGCCACCACTTTGGCCTTTTTCTCAGAATCTGTGGAGCGCTTTGGATTCCCACTCAGGTGAGATTTCATTCCACCACAGACAATAGCAACGCATTATAACAGCGCACATCCCTGCATCACAATGGACGCGCGCTCTCTCGTTTCATTCAAATGCTACTTGCGTCTCTGTTTTTGATTATATTTGAAATTAAATCAGGACTTTACTATTAATAGTACTATAATTATTACTATAACTTCTTGTGATCATCTTGTCTGGAAGATTATGTACACTATACAAAATGGATTATAAACAGGTAAGATTTAAAAGATTAATCTCAATTCGATATGTCCCCGTAATTATTTATGTGGTAAAGAAAATCTGTGTAATAAGTGTTCAATGAATATACATTATTATCCCTTAAATGTCACCCTAGTCTTGTCTGAACTTGTTTGTTCGTCTTTGGCTCAAGCTTCACGCATAGTTTTAGTATTGAGGTCAAAGTCCACTTGCCTTGCGTTCGCAGATTTGAAGCGTTTCCCCCTTTTACAGCGACTTTCTTCTGGCATGTTCTGCAGACAGGGTGGCCATCTTCTATTAAGTTTCCCTCAGGACTTTTGTAAAAGCCAAAATATGACCACACCTCAGATTTGGTCCTTTTAGAGGCTGAACAATCTCCCGGCGCTGTCACTGCCTTCTGCCATTTCTTCTCATTCAAAAAAACAGCGTTGCGTACTGCATCTGCACCAGACTGACGCTGACTGGACAGAATTTACCGCGAGTTTTCAAAATCGTGATAATCACACACGGTTTTAATGATAATTAAATTTTAAGCGATATTACTAACCGTCAGTATATTTTAGCATGAAACCGGTAATCGTTTCATCCCTAGTTTTGAATGAGAGGAAATGTCAAAAGGCAGTGACAGCGCCGGGAGATTTCTCAGCCGTCTAAAAGGACCAAATCTGAGGTGTGGTCATATTTTGGCTTTTACAAAAGTCCTGAGGGAAACTTAATCGAAGATGCTCTGGTTACCCTGTCTGCAGAACATGCCAGATGAAAAATGCTGTAATAGGGGGAAACACTTCAAATCTGCGAAGATTTGCGAACGCAAGGCAAGTGGACTTTTACCTCAATACCAACACTACATCTGGGAAATAATAACGTGAAGCTTGAGCCAAAGACGAACGAACAAGTTATTTCAGCTGTGGCGTGCAACACAGTCACTAGTCACTAGGGCTGTCAAAATTGCTCAAAAATGACGTTCGAATATTCCCTCTAAAAAAAGCATGAATATTCGAACTATTCGAACATCTGGTTGCCCATTTTATCAATGACGCGCATTACGTCAATAACAGGACAAATTAATACAAAGAGACATAACTACTTATATAGGTGTCTATTTAAGTTTAAACATATTTGACAACGTATTACCTACACAAAAACAAGTAAATCAACTAATGGCTAAGACCGCAGACTCTCTCTCTCTCTCTCTCTCTCTCTCTCTCTCTCTCTCTCTCTCTCTCTCTCTCTCTCTCTCTCTCTCTCTCTCTCTCTCTCTCTCTCTCTCGCCCTCACCCTCACCCACTCTGCATAACGGTTTAAATAAACAAACACATTTTGAGAGCTGATCAAGAGTTTTGTGCAAGCAATTTAAAGTCGCGACTCTTGTCCTAAATATAGCAGGCTTCATTCAGTGATTGAAACAAATATTAATATAAGTTTTACAGCATATTATTGAACGCTCCGAGTGAGCTGTGCTGTGGTAAACATGGAACTTTTCCTTGACATGAAACGGTAAATAATCAAACCAGTGGAAGCAGTGCATTTATCCTTTATTCATGCAATATCTATTCAGTCAGTACCTGTTCCATTGCTTGACAGAACTCCAGCCTGCCCCATCCACGACACTGATCGCTCTCATGTCCTTACAAATTAACTAAATTAATTTCTCCGTTATGGCCTCTTGTCGTGTTGCAGACAGAGAGCTTGTGGCGGGCGATGCAAAGTACGGCTGGTCCAGTTTGCACATACAAATTAGTTGCTTATATTTACAAAACGAGCCTACAAAAGCATAAAAAAGCCTGTTTAATAAAGAAAAGTTCACAACTAAGTGAAAACTCACTAAAGTGTTTAGTGAAATTAGGAAACATTTAGATATCATAAATTGAGTTGTATAAGTTAACGTTACATTTCTACATACATTTTGTTCTCATGTCACAAGTAATATCAAGGTTTATTTTGATCTGTTTTACATGATTCTTTTGTAGTGTGGTTTTCGGTGAAGTGTACTAAAATAAATATAGTCACCTGTGTACATTAGCCCACTTCTTCTCGACGCTTTTCCTGATAGTTTATAGAACAATTACTCCGAGTCGCCCTCTGTCGTTTCAAAGAAAAGCACAACGGCGAGCGGGTCAAGTATAAACACCTCGCCCGTTTGGGGAGGAGCGCGCGCAGTCAGCGGAGGCTCGCGCTGCGGAGACAGGCCAAAGTACACAAGGCTTCAGGCGCGCTAGCGTGCCCACTCGCAAAGCAGACAGCCACGCCTCTACTACCGCGGGCGTTTTTTTCCCCACATTTTTTTATTTATTCGAATATTAATTTTCACCTTCGAAATTCGTTTTTTAAAAACTATTCGAATATATATTCGAATTTAGAATATTCGTTGACAGCCCTACTAGTCACTGTTGCGGTTGAACTTATTATAGGCTTCTCAAAAGCCATCTGTTATAATCGCGTTGCGCATTCAGAGCGTGCTCTCACTCACTGAAATCTGCACTCAAAGCAGAGATGAACTTGCGATGTACGCAGGACATTCATTCAGCATTCAGTGGTTGGATAGATAGATAGATAGATAGATAGATAGATAGATAGATAGATAGATAGATAGATAGATAGATAGATAGATAGATAGATAGATAGATAGATAGATAGATAGATAGATAGATAGATAGCACATCTGATATGACTGACAAAGTTGGCTTGACGTTCGAGATTCGTGAATTTAAGGACCGTCTCTAAAGTTACGTACAACATTGGTATGCGTGTTTCTAACTTTAATAGCATTTGAAGAGAATGACTTGCAGTCAAAAAAATGACAGTAAAGTGTTCATCTACGTGTCGGGTATGATGCACACCTTTGAGATTTTTTATATTTAATAAAATAAACTGTCAAATCATATGAAAATATGGATATGCATTATTTCACTAGGATACTGTTTGGGCTCGTACACAAAATATACTAGATTTAAATGCGTCATAGCTGACAGAACACTGATGATAATATTGCTTGAGAACAGATTTACAGAGATAATATTAGAGATTATATTTACACCAAATTATTATTATTTATGCATTATGTAGTGCTATTGACAACGGCCAATATAAGGAAGGAAATCCCACAGAATCTAGCTTAAAAAAGTGCATAGAGCTGCTTGATTTATTTGTTGTTTGTTGATTTTCAAATATAAAACTTGTTGAAATGTTTTCAGTGTGTGCATCTGTTCTTTTTGAACACTTTCATCTCATTTGTACAAAACCGTGATAATACTAATAATCGTGATAATTTGGGTCACTATAATCGTGATGTGAAATTTCCAAACCGTTTCATCCCTATTCAAAACACAATGTTGCGCGTTGCGTCTGCGCCAGACTGACGCTGACTGGACAGAATTTACCACAAGTTTTCAAAATCGTGATAATCAAACGCGGTTTTAATGATAGTTCAATTTTAAACGATATTACTAACCGTGAGTACATTTTACCGTGGTTTATCGTGAAACCGGTAATCGTTCCATCCCTAAATGCCATCTAGTATTTTTTTGCTTGACTATTCTGTTTGACCCCCACCCCACCACCACCACTGATGGAGGTTAAGATAACTCTGGGTGTCACAAAAAACAGTTTCACCAAAAGTTGACATCTGTGTTGGTCACTTTCCTTTCTCACAATCTCTTGCAGTAATTATTTTAGAGATATTAAGTCAATTATTATTATTTAATTCGAACTGAAGTAAATCATTGGCTGCTACCTTTTAAACTCTCTAAACTGTTGTAGTATCATAAACATGTAAACTATGCAGAAAAAGGTAAGAATTTCATTGGCTTTGCTTATTACAGTCCAGTGACAGCCACAGATGCAGGTTTTCTTTTGATTTACTGTCAATCAGATAAGCATATACTGATTGCTTTCGGGATGTAAAGAGAAGTTCTGCAAATATAATTATGAAATAAAATGCCAATTGAGTCCTCGTGTGCTTTATTTTTGTGTGCAGTCACATGGTTAACCTATGCAGCATTACCAATGATCTTTAAACAATATGCTATATTATTCACTGATTTAATTTTTGCAGAGTAAGAGCAGACCATGCTGTAGAGAATGTGGCAGTGGCACGCCTAATGATGTCTGTACGAGGGCCTGAGAACGGAAGCTTCATTGCAGGCAAAAGTGTGCACAACCAAAGGTAAGACCACACAAATTGGAACATAAACTCTTTAAACTGTTGTGGTATGATAAACATGTAAACTATGCAGAAAAAGTAAGGAAATTTGTGTTTGGTAAATTATTTTGTGTTGTAACAATGCTTTTTGGAAAGACATACCATTGGGTATAAACAACATAAAAGGTTATGTTTGTATTGCAATGCAATTAATTACTTAAAGGGTTAGTTCACCCAAAAATGAAAATTCTGTCATTAATGACTGACCCTCATGTGGTTGGACACCCGTCAGACCTCCGTTCATCTTCAGACACAAATGAAGATATTTTAGTGTAAATCTGATGCTCTGAAAGGCCTCCATTGGCTCAACTTTACACTCTCAAGACCCTTAAAAGACACTAAAGACTAAAGTTACAAAGTCCATCTCACTACAGCGGCTCTACAATAACTTTATGAAGACGAGAATAGTTTTTGTGCGCAAAAAAAACCCTAAATAACGACTTATATAGTGATGATGATTTCAAAACACAGCATCATGAAGCTTCGAAGCGTTATGAGTCAATGACTCGATTCAGCAGTTTGGATCGCCAAATTTCAGCAGTTTGACACACGATCCGAATCATGAATCGACTCACTGAATCACAACGCTTCGAAGCTTCATGATGCTGTGTTTTGAAATCATCATCACTATATAAGTCGTTATTTAGGGTTTTTTTGCACACAAAAACTATTCTCGTCTCTTCATAAAGTTATTGTAGAGCCGCTGTAGTGAGATGGACTTTGTAACTTTAGTCTTTAGTGCCTTTTAAGGGTCTTGAGAGTGTAAAGTGCATTGAGCCAATGGAGGCCTTTCAGAGCATCAGATTTACACTAAAATATCTTCATTTGTGTCTGAAGATGAACGGAGGTCTGACGGGTGTCCAATGACATGAGGGTAAGTCATTAATGACAATTTTCATTTTTGGGTGAACTAACCCTTTAAGTGGTAATGCAGCCCATGAAGACATTTGGTTATCACATGTAATTTCATATAATCTAATTATCTATTTTAATTTCAAAACTCAGAATTGAGAGGCTGTGGCGAGACGTGTGGATGGCAGTGACCAATGTGTTTTACCATGCACTTCACACACTGGAAAATGAAGGCTATCTGGACCTCAGTAGCACCACACACATTTTTGCATGTCATTATGTGTTCTTGCCTCGTCTGCAAAACAACCTGGACAACTTCCGTGAGGGATGGGACAACCACCCAATCCGGACAGAGCAAAACCTGACGCCAAACCAGCTGTGGGATGTTGGCCAAATGCAAAATCCCATTGCAGATCCAGACAATGCAGAGGTACTTTTCCATGGCCATGTTATTTGGAAATGTTCTGTATTGTAGTTCTCTTGAATGAGTCAATTCCCATTATGTATAAAGACAATAAAAATGCTATAACAATTTACTGAAATTAACCAGTAGTGTTATGAGTGAAGTTTATGATTTGTCTTTATATTTCAGGAGTATCTTGTTCCTGTTATTGACTGGGAGGACATCAGCCGTCAAGACAATGGACACACTGGGGTGACTGTTCCAATACTGCAAAGCCCTCTGAATCCTGAGCAGATGGAGCAGCTTAGGTCAGCTATTGACCCTATGGGACCCTCAGATTCCCTTGGCATGGACATTTACATCAACACGGTGCAATTTGTGGAATCAATCATTGAAATGGTTGATGGTTAATGATTCTGATTCTGTTCTGTTTGTTTCTTTGTGTTTTACACCCATACACTCCACTCACACATACACTGCATACATGCTGATCTGACAGACACCTACAATTGTATATTTTGCTTAATTTACTTATTAAAATATCTAGTATTATTTTCAGACCTGTGTTGTTTCCCTCTTTTGTCACGTACTGTTGAGCCAGGTTGTGACGAGTTAAACATCTGTGAGAGCAGCATACGGCAAATATTAATATCCTTTGTCATGATATGACTGAGGTAACTTTATTTAGAAGTGGACTGTGGCATCTCCAACTCGCTATTTTTTTTCTTCTTTGCAAGTGTGTTTATGGATGTATTGCACATGGTCAACTGCGTATAGAGTAGTGTACAATGAAGTAATTTTCCTGTCAGTGTTTCATTATTTTATATTTTTTGTGAATATTACTGATATGTTAAAGTGTACATTGCATTTTACTGTGATGTACAACTTAAGTAAAATATTTTTTATTTATTTTTTTTTTTCCTGTAAAGTCTGTATAACCACAGGCCGGTGCAGACTTGTTCTCCCTCTATTCAGTGTGTCCTGGTCGACTGTTTCTGTAGGGAATTTTTTGGAATGGTGGAAATGGTATTCACTTTCTTTAGACTACCTCAGTAAAAGTAGTACGACCAGACTTTGAAAACCTTACTTAAGTGAAAGTAGTAGTGACATTCACCTAAACTATGAACAGTAAAAATAGTCAAAATGCAGTATAAAGATCCGATCAGTGTTTCATAACCATGATGTTCCTGTATTAATGTTAAGCTGCATTAATGTGCAAGTTGGATTCAAATGCTGTAGCCTAGATGTTTAAGGTTTAGCTCATTTTATATGCTTCCATTTATAGATAGATGGTTACCTATATAGTGTGTAGGTAGTTGCCAGTGTGTGATGAGCATCCGTGGCACAACAATGGGCAGTGACAGCTGAGGGCCGTTTTGCCTGTAACTTCCCATACCTTAATTTCAGCTTCATTAAGTGTGGTGATAAATGCTTGGCATGTTTATCCTTGAGTAAAAACCACTATGGCAAAAGCCCTGAAATATGGACTAGATTGCACCAGAGACGTTTAAGACTCTGAATCGACATACAGTAAGACAGCAATGTCACTATCCATGCGAATTGATGGTAATACAATTAAAACCAATATGCTTGACGACTAAAAATAGCTATTTTGTGTGTGGCTATAATAAAGACACACGTTTAAAATTCATAACAAATTTAATAACAAACTGGATAAAGCCATCGACAGAGAAACAAAGCCAGTACAGAGAAACAAACAAACAAAACACACACAGCAGTTTGGCAGGTCTGGAAACAGATTGGGCCACCTCCGGTCCGGATTCTCCGGTTCTGGGCAGTTTCAGCGATAGTGCATAACGTTAACGTACTGGGGGTGCGATAAAGTTATTCTTTAAATGTCCCCCAGCTACTTAGTCGATCGACCGCTTACCTGACAACCCATCTTGTGAGCGTCGGTCGGTCCACCCCTCCCCAGCGCTGTGACACCGGCAACGGTACATGGCAGCGAGCCCAGCCCACCCATCCGAGAAGTGTCAGCTCTTATTTTGACAAGGGCTTATTGAGAGGGCGTGGCATCACATTGAAGCAATACCTCTGATTGGCTGACTACACGTGTGGATCGTAGTCACGCAACTCTGCGGAAAGCTAGTGCCAAAAAGATCTGTAGATGTGTGCAGAGGGATCTGTGAATGCCCTGTGATCTGCAAACACAGATTCAACACTTGCATGCTGAGCTTTGCACAGAATGTGTAAGAATGTCTTTTTACAGTGGTTTGAAAATACAAGTTAGGCTGTGTTTGTTTGCAAATTGTGAGGATGGCATTTGTAGATTTTTTAATGGGAAAACAGCGAAAAAGTTGTGCCAAAATTCTGAAAACAAATGCAACACAATCTACAAACAAATAATGACCCTCATGCGCAGACAAATTACTTTGCATTCATTCAAATCCTGGTCGTCAAGTACAAGTCACTGATTTCTATTTGTGAATCATAAAGAGTTGGTTTACGGATTTTAAATCTATTTGTAGATTGTATTTTATATTTGTTTGTCATGAAGAGTCTGTTTGTGGATTTTTTATCTATTTGTAGATCTTGTTTTACATTTGTGGATCATGAGGAGTTTGTTTGCAGATTTTTAATTTATTTGTAGATCTTGTTTTGTGTTAACAACTTGTAATATGCATTTTGACTCATAGTCTCTTCATTTTCAATAATTATGGCATTATTTTGTCACAACAGCGAAACAATAGTGTCAGAATTCTGAAAACAAATGTGACACAATCTACAAACAGAACATGATCTTCACCTGCAAACAAGTCACTTTACATTCAGGTTTTCAAGTACAAGTCACTGATTTGTATTTGTGAATCAAGACATGTTTATTTGTGGATTTTTAATCTTTTTGTAGATCATGCTTTATATTTGTGGATCACAAAGAGTTTGTTTGAGGACTTTGTATCTATTTGTAGATCTTGTTTTACATTTGCGGATCATGAGGAGTTTGTTTGCGGATTTTTTATCTATTTGTAGATTGTGTTTTGTGTTTACAAGTTGTAATATCTATTTGTGACTTTTAGTCTGTCCATTTTCAATAATTTTGGCATCAATTTACCCCCATAAGCCCCCTTTTAAGCTCCCCTCTCTCTGAGGGTCATATGTGAGCCCGAAGCTGCCTGGGCCTGATCAGATGGTCATAGGCCCCTAGTGTGGCCTCCCAATTAGATCAGCTTATAGGCCAGTTTGGCCTCCTGAGTGTTTCTATTTGATAATAGCTCAGTAGATCCTAGGATCGAGCAGATTAACTCCCCTCGCTGGCAAGCGTGGAAAGCGCTTTGCTGAGTACCGCTCTCCGGTCCCCCCCCGTTTTCTCCAGTGCATAGAAACATCAAACCCCTTGGAAATGACAGGTATGTGATGTTCACTTATATTTTACAGGATTTGTTTACAGATATAACCGTGTACTCAATTTCTTTTGTCCTCTCAATCTTACTTGTAGTTCCCTTTTCCTCACCGAAAGACCCAATCAAGTCCTGTGATTAGGAAAGTGTCATATATTAAAATAAAAATATTAGTTCACATGCATTATTTGAAATGTATAGCTATATATACACACTTGAAAGACAGGTAACACTTTATTTTAAGGATCAGAAATAAGACGGTAATTAATGACTAATAACTGTTTTTAACTATTTATGGACTTGTATGCCATTACAAGCTATTTAATAAGGCCTTTATTGGCTGTTGTCATTTTTTTGTCTTATAGCCCCTTTATACTTGTTTCTGTACTAATTAGCTCAAAATAAAACAAACTAATAGGTTGTATTGTGCCAATTACACACTTTATACGTTCCCAGTAAAGTGTGTGAATATGTAGCTTATAAGTATTAAATAATACACAGACATTGAAATTAGCTGAGAAACTGTGCTTTTAGAAAGTCTTTCTAGCAGCTGTTCTGTACTAACAAATGATTTATAAATTGTGAATAGGCACCAAGCACATTTCTCACTAATAAATGCAGTATTGCTTTCTGAATAAACATCTGCTGTTTTCCAGTAAGAAAAGAGACATGAAATATTGCAGTGAAGAATTCAGTCTTTATTGTTTTATGGTTCAACGAGAGAACAAACTACAGATGAGACACATCTTGAATAATCACAGTCAACACGCTATATAAAAAAAACATATGAATTAATAATAATAACGAATAAATACACGCTGTTTTAATTGTAATAATCTTAAATAGAAATGTAAAGTTGCAGCGCCCTTTCAGGTCCTTTTCAACCCTGCTCAAAAAGTTAGCCAACAAACCAATTTGACATGTAGAATATTAATATTTGTAGAACATCCAACTATATTTTTTCTTGAATATAAAACAATGATCTAAACTAACTTTTACTGAACAGTCTCTTGAACTTCATTATGCCCTCGAGCTTTGAGATCTTCAATGGATCTGTGTTAAAAACAAATGTCAATAAACTGTTTGACTGATTATTCAAGATGTGTCTCGTTTGTAGTTTGTTCTCTCGTTCTCTCGAACCATACAACAATAAAGCAATATTAAAATAAGTGATTTATACACTTTTTCATTTCTCATTTCAGAGGGTCCGAGACAAACACTCATTTATTATTGAATTTTGACAAACATCATAAGATCTTTTTCATGAGGCCAAATGAATGCAAGACTTACCCCTCAATAAGAGCTGCCTTTGCTGTGTATGTTTTTCCTGCCTTACTCTCCTCCGGATCGTACCATTGAGAGAGATTAAACCTGTCGTTTGGGATCTGAACTGCACAGTTCTCTCCATGAAGGAGGACTCGCCAGAAGTTTTCAAGTCCCTCCCCTGAAACAGAAGAGAACATACAATGTAAAGGCCAAAATCATGACATACAAAACACTGTAAATTGTCAATTACCTCCAGGAAAATGGCATCCGATGCCAACAACAGCGATTTCTACATCATCATCCATCATGTTTCATATGCTGTGTGTCCAGATACATTTGTTTTATAATCTATAGACAGCAAAAACAAACATTGAGGCAGGAAAAAATAAAATAAATATGTAAAATACATCTAGAAATACATTTCATGTACATGAATTAGAAAGTTTTTATATTTATTGTTCTAAAAAAATTAATATATATTATATATTGATAAACTGAAGCTGTCTATAATTTTATTTTTTATTTTCTTTAGTTTGTTTCCAATTTTGGCTCAGAGAATAAAATGTATATATAAAACAAATAAAATGAAAAACATGGACTCTTACCTGGTCGCTCATGTTGAATCTTAAATCGAAAAATGCTTACATGAGGCTGAATCTACCCAATATTTATTAAGTTAAAGGTAATGATTGACGAGTACAACATTTCATTTAGCTGGAAATCATTATCATGTTTCATGTGACTTTTTCATGTGACTTCCTGTTAGCTCATGAAACAATTTCGGTAACACTTTATAATACTGCTCCGTCGTTAATGAATAACCACACAGGAACAAGTGAGCAATGCATATAGCACTATAGTAACTACTATTAACTAACAAGAATCTCTGATTAATGAATTAGTGCTCAGTTGAATGTGGTAGTTCACTATTAGCTGATCATTAACTACTATGAAATACGGTAACACCTTTACAATAAGGTTTCATTAGTTAACATTAGTTAAAGGGATAGTTCACCCAAAAATGAACATGAGCCCATGATTTACTCACCCTCAAGTCATCCAAGGTGTGTGTGACATTCTTCTTTCAGACCAATAAATCTGAGTTATATTACAAAAGTCCAGGCTAATCCAAGCATTAGAATTGGAGTCCATAAAAAGTGCATCTGTGCGTCATATAACTGTTCCACGCGGCTCTGGGGTGTTAATAAAGGCCTTCTGAAGCCAATCGACGCGTTTGTGTTAGAAAAATATCCATATTTAAAACTTTATCAAGTAAACTTTCGGCCGACCGCCTTCCCTGTTCAATCTATGGAGAAAGTGTTGAAAGTGCCCCTGCGGATCGAAAGACTAACGCCACCAGGTCCGCTCGTCATGACGTCACGAACACATCTTGAGTTTCACTTTCAACATAAAACACTTTTCCACGGAAGGCGGTGGCCGAAAGGTTCATCCAGAAACACACGGGTGGAATGACATCTTGAAAAAGACGCAATGACCAATGTGGTGGTTTAAAGTGTTTACTGGGTTGTAATTTTAACTGCAACAAATTGCTTATCAAGTTAGCAATTTTTCATGTTAGCACTTGATTCATGGAAATTGCCTTTTAACTGAAAAAATTTGCCAGCCACCACCAGCGCTTCTGATCATTTTCACAAAAGTTTCATGGCCCCTAAAAATATTTTGTTGTATGGTTATCTGAATGCGCAATATATCAAAAGACCCGCTGCTTTTAAACAAACAAAAAAAAGCTTCATGCATCCTTTTTCATCAACACTTTTGTTGAACACTAGAAAAAATCAAACATTTGAAACAAAAAGCTGAGGAGAAAATCATGTTTTTGTCAAAGACCCTATCCAGATCAGATTCAGAGCGATGATGAAACACAAATGGAGTAGATCAACACCCCTAATGCTTGCTCATCCTGGCTCCACATTTCATTCAGTAACATTAGGCAGTTTTGATTTATATGCTGTTTAATGTTAATGATCACATTATTTTACATATACGCATGATTACATGTGACATCACTTGTTTCTGCTTCTTCTTCACCTGTGTTTTGATCAGGAGATTCTGTACTCTTTCAGAAGATATCATAACTGTATAACAGTGAAAGCAAGAAAAGATGGACATTTCCAACGAGGGCAGGGAAAGAGTGTATTGTATGGAATAATCAACATTTAACAAAGAATATAATGTTGATTTCAGCAGGAAAACAATATTAATATTACAGAAATAGAGTATTTGGGGCGGCAGTGGCTCAGTGGCTCAGTGGTTCATGTAGGTTGTCTACAAACCGGAAGGTTGGTGGTTCGATCCCCGGTTCCACCTGACCGAGTGTCGAGGTGTCCATGAGCAAGACACCTAACCCCAGCTGCTCCCGACGAGCTGGATGGCGCCTTGCATGGCTGACACCGCCGTCGGTGTGTGAATGGGTGTGTGAATGGGTGAATGTGAGGCAAAATGTAAAGCGCTTTGGATGGCCGTAGGTCTGTTAAAAAAAAGCGCTATATAAATGCAGTCCATTTACCATTTATTTACCATTTATTTGATCAATGGCATATCACCTAAGAATATCAGAAGAACCACCAGAACAGCAATACACTCTCCTTAAGCAATGGAAACAGATGTATCCTTTCTTATCCTTGTATAACTGTATATTTAAAGAAATTCATACTAAAATCCATTCACAATTTTTAAATTCACAATTTTTACTCCTGTAAGTAATTTGTTTTATCTAAGTTTATGGATATTCAACCATGTTCTTTTTTTGGATTTGAAATTGAATCAGTGCTTCATTTGATTTTTAGATGTCCCTCTGTAAGACTTTTCCTGCTAAGACAGTAAATGAGATCAAACATCCAGCAATAAAGCAATAACACACTAAACTAGAGAGAAGATCTCAAAGAAAGACCACCAAAAATGGAGGGGGAATGGACTTTCAGTGGAGGGACAGAAATCTCTCAGGTTTCATAAAAAATATTTATTTTTTGTGTTTCGATGATGAACAAAAGTCTTATGGATGTGAATGTGTAAATATGAGAGCTATAATGTACTTATTAGAAGTTATTGAATTAATTATTTGATTTAGTTTAGAAGGGGTTGTGATTCACACTGTTGGTAAATCACTTATTTTGGCAAAAAGGTTACTTGTGACTGAATGTAGTGCGAAGCTAAGTGTTTTAAATAAAACTGATGTTATGTACCTGCCTTTATGCCAAAACTGATTTTGTTTTTCATGATGCATGGTACACAGACCTGTTTATAAGCAGCATGGATGGATTACACATTTTGCATTACCTTTGACACATGATTTATGCAGGCAGGCAGGCAGGCAGGATCTAAATAAGTAAAACGTGACTGCACGCTTCTTAAAAACACAAAAGAGAGTAGAATTTGTTGCTTTTTCCAGGTGAAGTGCCCAATGAGTAAGTGCTTTTCTTATTTTCACATATGAAAATTACTCTGATAAGGTTTAAAAAAGGTAAACGTCTCTACATTATGTTCTATCAGTGTTTCAATTCCAAATAACTACAAATCCAAAACCTCAAAGGATGACCCAGCATTTTCTGATGCTTTTAAGCTGCATAGGCATATGTGCAGTTCCTGTGTCTGTGAAGAACCTACTATTACCATCATTATTATTATTATTATTATTATTATTATTATTATTATTATTAATATTATTATTTGTAGCTTTTAGTGTTCCCAATTTCAACAGAGGACATTAAGGGATGCAGTTTTGTTTTTGGGAAGATAAATGTAAGCATTTTAAAGACAGTTCATCATGTCATCTGCATAACCGAACTTTGTATGTTTCCAGTTAAGACATAAAATGTTAAAATGATTTCTTTTATAACACCATAAAACATTCGGTGGAAGTTTTAAGGTCATTAAACTATGTGATACCCGCTACAGAAAAATAATTCCCGTCAAAGTCAAAGTTTTATTTATATAGCACCATTTATACAGCTACAGCTAACCAATGTGCTTTACACTCCGTCATAAAACATCTAACGATCATTCAAAGCCAGAGAAGAAATGTTTTTTTTAGCAAAGACTTATGCTGAGTCAATTTTCTAAGGAAATTTTTAATTCGTTTTGGATAAAAGCGTCTGCTAAATGATTAAATGTAAATGTAAATATGCAGCAAAAATGAGAAAAAAATATATATGTATATTATGGCGGAGGAAATGGTTGGGGAGATAAAATAATTTAAAGTAGGTAAATAAATAATTGTACAATGTGCTGCTGTTGCTGAACCTCCCACTGCCCTGTATCTTGCTCTCTCATTAATCCTAATCTTAATCACTCTCTCTTTAATCCCTTCTAACTTAATCTCTTTAGCAGGAGTTTGAATCGCCGACAGGTCCAGAAATTTAGCATGCCAAATATCTCACGGGCGTCGGCGATTCTCTCTGATCGCGTCTTTGATCACTCAAGTAAAGTCACCTTCAATCTTCATTTATATAGTGCTTTTTGCAACACAGTTTGCTTCAAAGCAGCTTTACAGTGATGATAGGAAATACATTTTATTTTTGAAGAAAAGTTTTTTTAATTCATTTTTGTTGTAAAAACAGATTAGTTATTTAATTTGGTGCCATTTAAACAATCCAATGCGTTATAGATGCCCATCTGCACAGCAACAGCACCTGGTGGACCGAGAACACAAACCATGAAATACATCAGGTGTTATGGGAAGTGTTCCTGGTTCTGGCTGACCTAGTTCAAGCACCCTAGCTGATTTGAATTATATAAATTAAAAGTGTTTTATGTGTAAGCCATAGTAAAGAGATGTGTTTTTAGTCTAGATTTAAACTGACAGAGTGTGTCTGCTTCCCCAAAAATGCTAGGAAGACTGTTCTAGAGTTTAGGAGCTAAATAGGAAAAGGATAGACCGCCTGCAGTTGATTTGGATATTCTCGGTATTAAAGTACTGGGGAGCTAAACCATTTAGAGCTTTGTAAGTAATAAGCAAAATTTTTAAAAGTTTATACAATGTTTTTGTAAGAATGGATTTCACCTGAGAATGAACTCAAGATGCAATAAGACAATACAACTTCAGGAAGAGGAGATCAAGAAAACAAGACCCCACTTGGCCCAATCTACTTCAAGCTGTTTCTTTATGCTCAATATAAGTACTTTTGGTGCGATTGGTAAAGAGGTTTCATTCCCACACCAGTAGAACAGGTCCGAATAAAGAAAACAATGCTTGTTCTCCGGGTGTGGGAGATGCTCATAAAGATCTCTTTTGATAAACATTAGCTGTCATCCCTCAAAGATAGGCGTGACTATTGGGCACGAGAAAAGTTCAATTTACTGCATAAATATTTGGGTGCTAAATGTTTATTGTTCTTCTGTTCTGGCTGAGTATCTAAATGGAATTGACAAACCACTTAAAGAAGCATCTGTAATCAGAAGCCTATGGGAACTCTTTGAAACTATTTTTATACTATTATTTTGTAATTGTGATTTATATTGTATGCTGATCAGTTCTGTATGATGGATTCTTTTTAATTCCTTTATTTGATGTTTTTGCCTGGCTAAAATAAACATTCATCTGGATTTGGCTTGTATTATTCTGAAATCATTATTTCAAATCTCTCAAAAAAGGGCAGATTCATACCGAGGACCAGGGAGCATGGCGCCAAGCATTAGGGGAAATCCCATTTCTGACTGTCACCTGTTATTAGCAGGTTGCAGCTTTCGTGGCTATAGTAATGTTTGTTCGTGTGGGAAGAAGGAGGCGGGAACTGGCTAACGTTCAACAGACTTTAATAAAATTAATTCATTAAATGAAAGTACAAATATACATACATACATACATACATACATACATACATACATACACAAACATAAAAAACACAACTTAAAATCCAGGCCTGGTCCTCTCTCGTCCACCACTGATATCGCACCTTCTTATATGTCTCCTACTGTGAATTTGTTAAGTAAATTTGTTGTGTTTTGTATTATTTATATGTATATATTTAAGTATACTTTAAACTTTTAATAACTTGTTCAAGTTAGAGAATTTATTTTAAAAAATTCAATGAAAAGCCATTCTTTAATCTCATCCACCATTGTTTTGTGGCTCTTTTTTAAATTAAAAGTATAGATTCAGGCACCGTTTAGGAACCGGTAC
Source organism: Gobio gobio (assembly GCF_949357685.1). Taxonomy (NCBI): domain Eukaryota; kingdom Metazoa; phylum Chordata; class Actinopteri; order Cypriniformes; family Gobionidae; genus Gobio; species Gobio gobio. The sequence continues at coordinate 65,256,848 of NC_137101.1, read as the reverse complement.
TGTTTTAAAAGTATCGGTTTGACACTGGTATCGTAAAAAACCCAGCCCAAACTGTTCAGCATTTTGCATTGAAAGCATTTGCAGTTTTACAGATGCTAGAAACGTGGCTTTCAAACGAAAGATTGGTATCAAATGCAGCGCTAAGATCGAGTACCACTAATAGAGAGATACAGCCACGATCGGATGATAAGAGTAAATCATTTGTAACTCTGATGAGAGCAGTCTCAGTGCTATGATACGGTCTAAATCCTGACTGGAAATCCTCACAGATACCATTTATTTCTAAAAAGGAACATAATTGTGAAGACACTGCCTTTTCAAGTATTTTTGACAGAAAGGGTAGATTTGAGATTGGACTATAATTGACTAATTCTGTTAGCCTGGTTTTACCAGACTCTCGTACATTTCATTTGTACATAGAGTCTGGCCACTCTCCATTGACAAGCGTTTACTTCCTTGAAGGCGGGTTCTCTGGTGAAGTTTAAAACTATTGGATCTGCCAAGAGTCACTCTGGATCTGCCTAACCAATCACTAACGTTTGGTCGTGACGTATGTCACGCGCCGTTCGCCTTTGATTCTCACATTAACTGAGCACACCACCATTGTCAGTGATAAAACCTCGTGCATTCGGATTGTTATTTATTCACGGTGGAGGAGAGTTTTGTGTTCGGAACGCGCTGCTCTCGTGGTGCATATCTCGTGCAATCATAACATGATTGTTGATGCTGTCAATAAAATGTCATATGCTTGGTATGATAAGAATAAATGCTGCCGTGCCGTGAATAACAGCCCAATTCAAATGTTTACGTGCTTTTCTTCTTTTATTTTTTGAGCGGTGATGAAATATTTTGCTCTTGTAAACACTTGCCAGTATTTAAAGAAATACAAGTCTAGAAATGCAAATTACAGCTCACGCAACCGCACAGTGCTCTGCAGGGGTCTATAAAGGATATAAACAGTGAGTTTTGAAGTGATATATTCTTGAAAACTCAGAGATGTGGATTCGGACAGCAATTACATTATCACACGACCTTGGTGTTAGTCAAAAGCAGTCGATAATTCAGCCTGGGGTTTTTCTCGCGGGTTGTGGGAGACGGACGGCTTCAGCAACTCCTTCACCACTAACGGAGCGAACTTAATACATTTCCCGGACCACAACATCAGCAGTACAGCAGTGATTGTTCTTGCTCCGTGTAACGGGAGTTCGTTTGTTCAGGGAAGAAGGAGGCGGGAACCGGCGAACGTTTAACAACTTTTAATCAAATAATAAACACAAAATGAAAGTAAAAGCGGCAGCCCCTCACGGACGACTGCCGCGCACAAACATAACAAAACACAACTTAAAATCTCTCTCGTCCTTCACCGGTGTCGCTCGTCCTTATATGCCTCCGTGCTCCCTCATGAGAGGACTCGAGACCGGTGTGTCTCAATCACGTACACCGGTGTCACTCGCTCGTCCACCTCGCCACACTCCGGTTTTAACATTCGTCAGCGCTGCCATACACTCGCATCTTTCACCGCCGCCATTACTGAACTACAACTCAAACTAGCGCACGACATCAACGTCATCGCTCTCAGCCACTCCCTCTGTTCGCTGATTGGACCGGTAAAAAATTGTTCGGGGGAAAACCTAAGCATACACCGCAGTCCCAGACGTAGTACTGAAGGAAAATGAAAATTGAGCGGAAGTACGTAGGAGGGCGGAGCCAGGCTATAATTCTGTAGGATCAAGTTGCGTTTTTTAATAAGTGGTTTAATAATAGCCAACTTAAAAGTTTTCAGTACGTATCCTAATGACAAAGGTGAATTAATGATATTAAGAAGAAGATCTATGACCTCTGGTAGCATCTCTTTTAATAGCCTAGTCCCGGGGTCGCCAACTAACGGACTCCGGTCCGAATCTGGACCGTGAAGCCTTTTGACGTAATGAAATGCATTAGGCATGTGCCGGTCTCAAATTTTCATGTTGCGATTAATTGCTGAAGCTTTTATCACGGTATACGGTATTATCACGATATTTAAAAAAAGTTGCAAAAAAAGTGTTGTCATACTGTAACAGGTTTAAAAACTTTATTATAACAAAAGAACCAAACATTTAAATACAATAAAGCAATACACAAAAATGTATAAAGTAAACAAATATTTGAAACAGATTAAAGTGCTAAAGAATTATAAAGAACAATAGGTAACACTTTACAATAATGTCTCGCCAGTTAATGCATTAACATTAACAAAGAGCGAATAGCTACATTTTTACAGAAGTTATTCTTCTTTGATAATGTTAGTTTAAAAAAGCAACTGTTAGTGTAAGCTCAGGTCCATTAAATAATAGTTACAACTGATGAGTCACGTGATGCAGGCGGTGAGGAAAGACGTGCATTAGTGAGCTCCTCTGACTAGCTATATTATTATCAAGAATCCTACATTAATCTCCCTAGTTGATAGATTTTTGAGTACATTAAGGAATTTGCCAGGCATTATTGTTTATGGCAGATCACAATTTGCGCCGAAAAGGACGTAAAACACGACCAATTAACACCACCTCCGAAGCTAACGACCCTAACACGCTACCCAACATGGCCGAAGATGTGGAAGGCGAAATATCGTTACAGACTCTGTGGAAGGAGATCAAAACCAGTAAAGAGGAAATTAGCAAACAAATGGACAGGATGACCAACGATATTCAGGCTAAACTGACCCGTATCGAAACCTCAATGTCAACATTATCTGAACAGATGGTTGAGGTGGAAACTAGAGTAAGCGCCACAGAGGATGACTTGAGAGATACTCGTTCGACAGTTAATCGTTTGGAGAAGGACGTCACCTACGTAAAAGATAAAGTGCAAGACCTGGAGAACAGAAGTAGGAGATCTAATATTCGGATTGTAAATTTGCCGGAAAAATCAGAGGGAGGTGATATGGTTTCGTTTTTGGAACACGTCATCCCGGAGATCCTCGGCGCCGAGAACTTTCCGTCTCCTCCAACAATTGAGCGGGCCCACAGAACGGGAAATACTTCGTCTGAAAGGGCGACTCCAAGAGTAATTGTGGCGAAACTCCTGAACTTCAGAGATAAGCAGAAAATCCTTCAACTTGCGAGAGAACGTAAGGAGGTTTACCTCAATAACCGGCGCATCCACTTCTTTCCTGATTTCAGCGTGGAGCTCCAGAATGCTCGCAAAGCTTACACGGAGGTGAAGCGAATGTTGAGAGATCGGGAAATTGAATACTCCTTCATATATCCTTCTAAGCTTCGGATCATATACATGGGTAAAGCAAAGTTCTTCTCCACTCCTCTCGAGGTTAAGAACTTTATTGATTTTCACAGCAAGGATGCAGAAGCCTCAACCACGGAATGAGAACTTATGCTACCGCCTAATCTAATGGCTTTCACACAAAGGATATCCTGTGAGTTAAGACTATAAGGTTTTCTTGTAAAACTGTGAGCCTTTTCTTTTTATTTCTATTTCCTTGACCAAAGGCCAAAACAAGAAATATTGTTTTCCATTGTTGCCAGATTACAATTTAGCCACTGCTGAAAATTCCTCTAGTGTTCAGTATGGAGTCTGGCATAACGCTACTATTTGAATTGTTCCACTAGTTCGCAATGTAGTTTAATACTTGGTTTATTAGCTTCACCATTGTTCATTGTCTGCACCTAATTAAGCACAATATTAATAGAAAATATTAATATCTGACTGAATATAATTTAATTTTGTTTTGTTCTATTTAAATTCTGAATGGGGTGTTTCATCATACTAACTATTTGAATATGGCTAGTCAGCGTCAGCTACAAGTTGGTAGCAAGGCTGTTACTAAGGCGTAATTTGCCTTTTTTTTTCTTCTTCATTCCTTCTTTTCTTTCAGATTTGAAAACTAAAATTTCAGTTAAGGTGATTTTTGTTTTTTATTTTTCATGCAACAAGATGTATCTTTCGCAATGGTATCATGTAGGAGTGGCAGGACATTATGTATGTAGTGGGGATTTCTCTGTTATTTTTAAGATCAAGATAACTGGCTAAGATTTTAAACTGTGTATCATGGAATGTTAGGGGTTTAAATAATCCGATAAAAAGAAAGAAAGTATTGTCATATTTAAAAAGGGTTAACACGGATATAGCTTTCATTCAGGAGACCCATCTTACGGATCAGGAACATAGAAAACTCAAGAGAGAATGGGTTGGTCAGGTCTATTACTCATCTTTTTCTTCCAGTGGTCGAGGAGTAGCAGTACTAATCCACAAAAAACTTCAATTTAACTTGATCAATACATACTCTGATACTGCTGGTAGATACGTAATTGTTGAATGTGAGCTGAATAGGGAACATATAACATTGGTAAATGTCTATGGTCCTAACCATGATGATCCCACCTTTTTTAGCAAATTATTATTACGATTAGCTACTATTGAGGGTAATTGCATTCTTGGAGGTGACTTTAATCTAGTATTAGACTCTTCCAAGGATAGATCATCAAAAAAACCTCTTAAATCCAAAGCAGCAACCATTCTGAGGCAAGGGTTGACTGATTTGGGTTTGTATGATGTATGGCGTAATATCTACCCAGACCAAATTGACTACTCATTTTATTCAAATGTACATAATGTCTACTCAAGAATAGATTTCTTCTTAGCATCTCAATCATTAGCTTACCAATTGAAAGATTGTACCTATCTTCCTGCATCCATCTCTGATCACAACCCTGTCAAGCTTACATGGGAACCAACAATGGCCCTACCTTACTCCAAAAAATGGAGATTTAAAACTTATATGCTGAAAGACCCAGATTTTATCAAATTTATGACTACTCATATTCAGATTTTCCTTGAAGCTAATGTTAATTCAGCCTCACATTCAACTATATGGGAGGCACTTAAAGCTTTCATGAGAGGACATATTCTCTCATATGGGGCTTATAAACAAAAAGAAAAAAGAGCTGCTTTAACAGAGTTAGAAAAAGAAATAAGATTATTGGAATTAGAACATTCTTTGACCAATAATGATGAATGTTTATTGAAACTTAATCCAAAACGGGTCTTGTATAATAATTTGTGCACTCAGAAGGCCGAAGCTAGTATGGCAAGAACAAAGTATCATTATTACGAATATGGAAATAAGACTAGCAGATTACTAGCGTGGCAAATTAAAAAAGAAGAATCAGAGCGATATATTCACTCAATACTATTAGATGACAGTAGATGTATAAAAGACCCTAGAGAAATTAATATCTTATTTAAGGATTATTATGAAACTTTATATAAAACTGATCACAGTCAGGGAAATGCTAATGCTAAGAAATTTATAAACAAAATACAGCTACCAAAAATTGATGATGAAGATAATAAATTATTGAACTCTGATATAACTGAAAAGGAAGTACTTAAAGCAATTAATGCTTTGGGAAATAACAAGGCCCCTGGTCCAGACGGCTTCCCAATTGAATATTTCAAGTCATTTTCAAATATGTTATTAACTCCCTTAACAAACATGATTAAAGAATCACTTGAGAGAGGTTCACTCCCACACTCCCTGGAATTGGCTACAATAACTTTACTTCCTAAGCCAGGGAAAGACAGGCAAAAATATGGGTCTTATAGGCCACTAAGTCTCCTTAATGTTGACTATAAAGTTCTAACCAAATTGCTCGCCCTAAGACTAGAAACTGTAATACCCAAATTAATACACCCAGATCAGACAGGATTCGTTAAGAATAGACAAGGGGCTGATAATATTAGAAGACTATTGCATATTATCAATATTGCACAAAAACAGAAACTATCAATGTTTATTCTGTCTATGGACGCCGAAAAGGCTTTTGACAGAATCGAGCCTACTTTTCTTTTTGCTACGCTAGAAGCCATGAGCTTTGGGTCTAAATTTATCGGTCATTTAAAAACTATCTTTAATTCCCCTAAAGCACAGATATGTACCAATGGTATTATATCAAACACATTTACATTGTCTAGGGGCTGTAGACAAGGATGCCCTATATCGCCATTATTGTTTGCCCTGGCCGTTGAACCTCTCGCTATTGCGATAAGGTCCAATACTGTAATAAAGGGAATTAAAATTGGCACTAATGAACATAAATTATCGCTATATGCTGATGATCTACTAGTATATCTGACCAATCCACAGCTCTCTATTCCCCCTTTACTAAATGTATTTAGGGAATACAGTGATATATCGGGTTACAAATTAAATTATGACAAGAGTGTAGCTTTCCCTATTAATATACCAGATGAGTTAAAATATATAGTAAAACCATTGACAATGTGTGCTAATGGGTTTAAATATTTAGGTATTCATATTGATCTAACTCATGATGACATGTTTAAAAAAAACTACTCCATACTTATGGAGAGAGTGAAAGATGATATGCAAAAATGGAAAGATTTACCTTTATCATTAATTGGCAGAGTCAATGTTATAAAAATGAACATTCTACCTAAATATCTATATAAATTCCAATGTCTTCCCTTGAACATTCCCAAACCCTACTTTAAGGAACTAAATAGAGTGATTTCTGGATTTCTGTGGAAAGGTAAAATTCCTAGAGTAAAACTTCTGAAACTCCAGGCACCGTATAAGAAAGGTGGTCTGAATCTTCCCAATTTCAGACATTATTATTTAACTTCACAATTTCGGCCAATATGGATCTGGTTACATCCTGACAAGGTTGATACTAGCTGGACAGATATAGAACAGTGGGAGATGAACTCTACTCCAATAAGTGTTATTCCTTTCCTAGGGTCCAAAAGATGTTTATCTACTTATACTAAAAATCCATTAATACTGCACACATTTTCCGCATGGTTAGAATCGCATCAGTTATGCGGCTCGAGCATTGTCCCTCTTAGACATTTACCACTGTGGGAAAACCCTATTATACCTCCTGGTATTGCTGATAATTCCCTAAAAACATGGGTGAGTAAAGGTATAAAGACATTGGAGGATTTGTATGACAACGATTCTTTAATGAGCTTTGAATTACTATCCAAGACATACAAAATACCAAAACACAGCTTCTTTAAATACTTGCAAGTCAGACATTGGGTCAAAGAGATCACCCCCCAGACTTTTCCTAAGATTCCTACGCTATCACCATTTGAAAATATTATGTTTAATAAAATTGTGTCCTCTCCAAGAGGAATGTCTTCTGTAGGGTACAGCACAATAACAAATAACTTTAAGCCATTTAATGTAAACCTGAAACAGAAGTGGGAAGTAGATCTTAACTGTAAATATGACCTGGAAGAATGGGAGTATGTTATGGAAAGTATGCAGACTATTTTAATATCCACCAAACATAGACAAATCCAATTCAATATTTTGCATCGAACATATTACACTCCTAAAAAACTTCATATGCTAAATACCAGTATATCTTCAAAATGTCAAAGGTGTAAAACATCTGAAGGCAATTTACTTCATATGCTTTGGAATTGTCCTGTACTGAATGACTTTTGGGAATATATAATTGGTACCACTTCAAAAATTATAGGTATCCCAATCATTAAAGATCCCAGAATTTGGATATTAGGGAATATTGATTTGTTAGGCTCATCTCATCATAAAAAGTATTTTTCACTGTTAGCAGGAACTGCGGGGAAAAAGTGTATATTAGTGAACTGGAAGTCGATTCACTCCCCATCCAGACGACAATGGATCAATGAACTACTTTCATACTGCACCCCTGAGAAAATCCTCTTTAATGTTAGGAAATCTCAGAGGACTTTTGAAAAGATCTGGGGCCCCTTTTTGGAACATTTACCTTCTCTTACTGTAAACTAAATGCAATGTCATCTGTTGCCCTTTTATTTTATTTTATTTATTTTTTATTTTTTTTTATTTTTTTATTTATTTTTTTATTTATTTTTTTGTAAAAGAAAAAAATTAAGATTATAATGTTATTGTGTATGTATATGTTTTCATGCATTATAAATGAAAATAAAACTTAAAAAAAAAAAAAAAAAAATAATAATAGTTACAACTTTTGATTTTAATAATGTGTTATTAAATGCTGAAATGTACATTTAACTAAGATTAATACATGCTTTAGAAGTATTTTTCATTGTCAGTTTGTTAATGAATGAACTAATGTTAAATAATGGAGCCATATTGTAAAGTGTGTGATTGAACAACAGTCAGAACATATTCAAATAATTTCTAGGGCATGTAATTTAAAACTTAAAAAAAAAAAAAAGTTTGAAAATGACTTTAAGTCTTTAAGTATTAGGTTATGTGATGACGAGCACCGGATTGTGATTACTGGGGAAACGGCTGTATTTCTGCTGTTCCATCAGCGCCCTCTGCTGTCTGAAAGTGAATGTGCACTTCAGTGCGTCTTCACGCCTTCCGCCATGTGCTCGGTCATGAACGGTCTGTTTACATCAGTGCGCGTTCCTCTTTGACACGTTGTTCATATTAAACGGTTGATGGGTAAAGTATTCTTAAAATACATTCTAAAAATCTGAATAATTCGTAATAAATAATTATTCACGGTATTTTGAAGTGCCCACGATAACAATATTGTGCATGTTCATTATTGCGGTATATCGTATTACCGTTTACCGGCACATGTCTAAAATGCATAAATCCCAAATGCCATTAAAAAAAAAAAAATCACATTTATATCAGGCAGCTCAGTAGAACCGTTTGGGTCCTATGTCGCCACGGGTTGCGATGACAGTTAACGTTACTGTGCTCACTGTTGCTGCGTTCAGACACACGGTCATGCATGCAGTGAAGAAGAGACTGAGAGCAGAAAGCGGCGCGCAAAAAAACAATGGCATTTTCAAAAATTAGGAAAGTTCATGCTGAAAACGTCTCAGGTTACGAATGTAACCATTGTTCCCTGAGAACAGGGAACGAGACGCTGCGTCAGCTTGACGCTACGGGGAACGCCCTCGGCGTGACAGGTGTCTGAGCTACAATCGAATCACATCAGTCCTACTGACCGGCGACAGCCGATGACGTCATCCAGATGCGACCAGGAAGTATAAAAGGGCGCCTCTGCCAACATGACACCGCCCTTCGTCTTCAGGGACTGTTTGGCAGGCAAACCCTGAGGCATGGCAAAGCGACGCAGCGTCTCGTTCCCTGTTCTCAGGGAACAATGGTTACATTCGTAACCTGAGACGTTCCCTTTCGAAAGGGAACTCGCGCTGCGTCAGTTTGACGCTACGGGGAACGATATACCCACGCCGCCATGCCGAGGGGAGTGCATGCCCACTGGCAGTGAAAACTGTCAGGACAAGCAAATTCAAAAGAAATGCCTGAACCACTCCCCCTCTGGTCACATAAGGCTGTCAGTGACAGCATTCCCTACGGTCATAGCCCAAGCTATAAGCCTTAGTAGGAAGCTTCGAACACTTAGAGAAGTTCTACCAGGCCGCTCAAAGGCCTGGATCCAACCCATTCGAAAGAAGGGGGCTCCTTTAAGGGAATGTGGCTAGGGGGCCCTAGGGCGCCCCAGCCAGCCACTACTGCCACCCAGGAGGCCTAGCTTGGTGCTTTTTAGAACGGGCACTTCAGCCGGGCCATCCCTGTCTGTTCGATAACAGAGCCTCTGGGTACTTGCCTCCTGGAGAGGCATCCAGTCCAAGGGACTGCAGAATGACAATGTCCTCCTCAGACCGGATCTCAGAGACGGGAATCCTGGAGAGCAGTACTCAGCATAGCGCTTTCTACCCTTGCCAGCGAGGGGAGCTAATCTGCTCGATCCTAGGATCTACTGAGCTATTATCAGATAGAAACACTCAGGAGGCCAGACTGGCCTAAAAGCTGATCTAATTGGGAGGCCACCCTAGGGGCCTACGACCACCCGATCATGCCCAGGCAGCTTCGGCTCACATACGACCCTCCGAAAGGAGAGGAGCTTAAAGGGAGCTGCCCGGTAGGTAAGCCAGGTTGCAGGCTGAAATCCCCTCCTTGGGGACCAAGTAGCAGAAGCGACACCAGTCGCGCCAGGGTAAGACTTTACCAGAGATCACTGATAGCAAGTCACCACTGGCTGTCAGCGTCACGCCAGTTAGCAGTCCTTGCACTGAGAACCAAAAGACCCGTTTAGGGAGGCCTAGTGAGGCCCATTGTATAATAGGAATATATGCCAGAGAAGCCTGAGAAATCAGGCTCAGGAACTCGCTTAGAGGGAGGCCTGGTGAGGCCTACTACCTGATCGCAGTTGAAGCCGACTGTCAAGGTAGCTGAAAAACGGAAACTCGTTTTCTCAGGGAGGCCTAATGGAGGCCTACTACCTGATAGTCAAGCTACAACATTTAACCGAGCATCCTGACTCGGGAAGTAACCCTCAGGGAGGCCTTGTGAGGCCTACTACCTGATAGCAAGCTTTGCTAACTGCCTGAGCGTTTGACTCAGGAACTCATCCTCAGGGAGGCCTTGTGAGGCCTACTACCTGATAGCAAGCCCATAGGGCCTGTTTAGCGAGCCTTAGGGGAGGTTTAGTGCTTAGGCCTACCGTCTGGTAGCAAACTAAGCCAGCTGCCCGAGCACCTCTGACTCGGGAACTCACCCTTGGGGAGGCCTGGTGAGGCCTACCACCCGATAACAGGCTTTTTAGGGAGGCCTGTAGAGGCCTACTACCTGACAGCAAGCATTGCTAGTTACCCGAGCATCCTCACTCAGGAACTCGCCCTCAAGGGAGGCCTAGTGAGGCCTAATACCTGATAGCGGGCCTGCAGGGAGGCCCAGCCTGCTACCTGCAGGCGACTCGTGCTAACTGTTTCCCATTTTGATGGTCCAGGAGCCCAGAAACATGCCCTCAGGGAGGCCTGGTGAGGCCTACTACCTTATGCTAGGAGTTGGATAGGCCTAGTAAGGCCTACGACTCGATAATGGGCCCTTAGAGAGGCCCAGCAAAGCCTTACAATCAGTCTACCGGGAGGCCTAGTGCGGCCTACTACCCAGCAGCAGCCTAGCAGTTTGTGTGCTAGCTGGCACAGCGACTGGCAAACAGGAGCCTTCCTTCAGGGAGGCCCGGCGGGGCCTGCTACCTTACGACCAGTCTTCAGGGAGGCCTAATGCGGCCTACTACCCAGCAGCAGCCTAGCAGTTCCTGTGCTAGCTGACATGGCGACTGGCAAACAGGAGCGCTCCTTCAGGGAGGCCTGGTGAGGCCTACTACCTGCCAACGGTTCATCACAACCCACCAAGTGACTGAGCCCAAGCCTGCGCCCTCAAGGGAGGCCTGGTGAGGCCTGCTACCTCATGCCGAGTCTTCAGGGAGGCCTGGTGCGGCCTACCACCCATCAACAGCATAGCAGCCCATGCTAGCTGGCAGCGACTGGCGAAAGGGAGCCTGCCTTCAGGGAGGCCCGATGGGGCCTACCACCTCACAGCAGGCCTGCAGGGACGGCTTCCTGGTGGCAAGAGTGAAAAACTGTTATGCTGTTATAACCTTGGACTGACAGTAGCTTCTCTGCTGGCTGACAAAAAATTAACATCCAACTGCTAACTAGGGTTATTAGTTGGGAAATTCTGCTACTTGAAGCCGACATCGTTGGGGAGCAATATATACCGCAATACACATGGGGCCGAGCTTTGCAGAGGCCTACCAAGGCTGACTACCTATTTTCCAGGTTGCAGCTAATAAATTGCCAACCTCCCCAACCGTCGGGACTCACTCGCAAGGAGGCCTGTCTGAGGCCTACTACCTGAACTGGAGTCTACTGCCAAGACTGCCCCAGCTGGCTACTCACAGCCAGCTGGTCCTACAATCCATCCCAGCCTAGCTGGGTGACTCGATTCCTTCTGGAGCCAACCGTATAATGGTGCAGTCTTATCGGCAGTGCCTACAAGCACTGGAACCTAATCACATTGTCCATAGCAGGGTACTCGGCAAACCAAACGCCCTGTACCCCCAAGCGGGGGGAGTACCACATACGCCACCCACCACATGGAGGTCCTAGCTTTAATAGCGGCCTACCATACCGTGCAAGGGCGTCAGCCATGGCAATGCTCTGGCTACAAGGGAGCTCACGACCAAACCAACATAAACAAAGGGTTGAAAAGTGCTGCTCGACCCGAGCCATGGGTGAGGCAGAATGATACAGAGCTAGGAGTGGAGGTACTCAAATCTACCCTGCCTTGTCAGGGGAGTACTATCAACTGGCCAGGGCATATACAGGAAGGGCCAGCGCCTGCCAAAAAACTGGCGGCCTCTAGAAACTAGCTCTGGAAAGCCGGGCTGAGCTATGCATACGGAATCTTCGTATCTGCATGAAAAACGCCTCAACCCTTGCCCCACGACTACTGGCTAAGTCGTCTATCAATTCTGCACAGCACCAACCTGCATTACTAGGAAAAGCCCCAAAAACACAGGTAAGGGGGCGGGCCTTGGTCGGACTACTCTACACAAGAGGAGGCTACTTTAGGGACAGTAATAAAGCTAGATTCAGAAAAGGAACAGCTACCCGGAGTGCAGACGCTTTCCTGGCGTGCATCTCCATAATCCCTAGAAAGCCTAGGCCAATCTAGATCTGTACCCGAGGTCCATAAAAGGGCCGCTACTATTGCACCATGCAAAAAGGGGCACTCGGGTAGAAATGCCAGTTGTTAAATAGATCTGGCTCTAGATCTAACTGTAGTTCTAGCATGGTCTGATCCTGTATTCTCCAGAAATTTACACTGAGAGAAGATACAGAGCGCCTTACCCTGAGGCGGCTACCAGTTAACAGCTTAATACTAGGAGGAAAAATGCCTAGCCTTCTTTTAGCACAGTAAAACCCCTCTTTTCTTTTCTTTTTTTCTTTTTTGTATATATATATATGTATCTATATATATATAACCGATACACACCCTCAGAAAGTGAACGGCATTCCCAGCGTTAATTCTTAACGCATCTTTATTGCCTTTTAGGCTTGAAAATAAAAGGGGGCTGTACAGCTTCCAACGCGAGATATACCATACCAAATATGGTGTTAGCTGGCTTCCGCTAGCGGTACTGCATATTTGTACAGGGCTTAAGCAACTGGTTTTTGTTTAAAATGACATTTTATCGTTCTAGCCGACCCAGCAGGGGAACTACAGGCCCTTTAAACTTGCATCCCGTGATCCCCGAAGCCCTCAACAGGGAGCGTAAGCTTACAGAAAATATGTAATAATTTCCCTTATAGGGGACTTACCCGCTCGCCTGCGGCACGCCATGATATCCACCCACAAGCTTTATTTTCACATGAATGCTTAGGTGTACTACTACCACGGGGCTGAGGGGGCGCACTCACCAACCAGGCCAGGCAGGCCGTCAGAGTCTGACGTTGCTCTTTCTCCGCTCATCATGGGCCCGCCCAGCCTGGTGTTAAAGCGCCTGGGGAGAAAAAACCTAGGAGAAGGACGCCCTCCTCACTCAACGCGCTCTTGGGGGAGGAGACTTGTCCCAGCGTGGTCTTCTTCGCTGGAACCGACCTTGCCCGGCGTCCTTCCTATTCCTAGTGCGGGAGTCCCGCCTCTTCTGCGCCCTACTCCGCGACTGAGGGGGCGCACGAGAGGCGACACTGGCTCGCTGGTCCTGTCGCTGACCCTCGGGCCGCGATGGACCAGGGCCTCCCGCCTGCCTGGGCGCGGCCCCGGATCTCCGCGGAATGCATGATCTGAATGCCGCTGAGCGCGCCCTCGCCTCTCTGAACCTTTCCACCACCGCCTCGACGGTGGTGCCGAAAAGCTCAGAGGGCGAGACCGGGGCATCGAGGAGAAAAGCTTTCTCTTTCGCCCCGATGTCCGCGAGGTTCAGCCACAGATGTCTCTCCGTAGCTACCATAGCCGCCATCGCACGCCCGATGGCGACTGCTGTTTGCTTGGAAGCACGGAGAGCCAGATCTGTGGTGAGGCGGAGCTCAGCCATCGCGTCAGGGGGTAAGCCCTCCCCCTGGTCGAGATCCTTCAGCAAGTCGGCCTGGTATGCCTGTAGCACTGCGGTAGTATGCAGTGCTGCAGCGGCCTGACCCGCTGACGTGTACGCCCTACCGTTTAAGCGCGAGGTATTTTTCAGCGCTTTAGACGGCAGGGTGGGAGTTCTCAGTGTCGATGGCCTCCCCGACGCGAGATAGTTCGCAAACGTCTCGTCAATCGGAGGCATCAACACGTACCCATGCTCAGCCGATCCTTCAACATCAGCGAAGTTTCCACGCTGATGCCGAAATATCCGGGCTGAGTATGGGTTCCTCCATGCCCCCGAGATCTGGTCGTGCAGATCGGGGAGGAATGGAAGGCTCCCCAGAGGTGAAGGGTTATGGCCGGAGAGAAAGCGATCATCCAGGCGACCAGGACGCTCAGGTTCTCTCCTAGCGCGCTGCCAGCGTAACTCCAGCCTGCTGGTGGTGCGCTCCATAACCTCGATCAGCTCTGTGTACACGGGGGAAGATGGTTGGGAGGGTTCGGTTCCAACCGATTCATTACCACCCTGCCCAGCCATCCTCTGCTCAAATGGAAGAGCATCGGCTGACGAAGAGGAAAGATCCGACTCCTCCCCCGTCAGCCGCCCCTGGCGACCTGGCTGGTCGTCTGTGAGGATTACACCCTCCTCCAGACGACGAGCCAAGTCCGTCTGAGAACCCCAGGACTTCCGTCGTCGCTCAGCCTCGGCGTGAGCAGGACCGTCCCCAGACGCTGGCCCCTCTTCCCTCGAGAAGAGGGCCAGGCGAGAGCGGAGCGTTCGGATGGGGAAACGCTCGCAGTTCGCGCAAGAGGCTCCCTCAAGAACCTCCCGCGCGTGCTCTTCCCCCAGGCAGTAGACACAGAGATTGTGCGTGTCCTCAGGCGTCAAATACCTGGGACACGGATCCGCACACTTCCTAAAGTGTCGGGTCTTCTGTGAACACTTCATCCTACCAATGTAATTCTCTCTTGTAACACCAGACAGAACAGTCACTGAAGACGAAGAAGCGGTGTCATGTTGGCAGAGGCGCCCTTTTATACTTCCTGGTCGCATCTGGATGACGTCATCGGCTGTCGCCGGTCAGTAGGACTGATGTGATTCGATTGTAGCTCAGACACCTGTCACGCCGAGGGCGTTCCCCGTAGCGTCAAACTGACGCAGCGCGAGTTCCCTTTCGAAAGGGAACCGAGTTTTCCAAGATGAACGGGTGAAAAAAAATAGCATTTATTCTTCCTGCATCCTGTACGAGGCTTGTGTGTCTCATTCTGTCGCGGTTGTCAAAAGTGGAAACATTAAATAAAATGTTTCTTGCACTTTTTAATTTTTCCAACACTGGTGGCACTTTATTTTTGCCTGATTGTGTTTCTGAATGATATTGCTAATGATATTTTACCAGTGCAATTTGAAGCACAGAAGAGAGCAGTGTTCAATATTAGAGACATTTAGTTAAGACTATACATGTGAATGAACATTAAATGTGTTTAAATTTCAGTTGTTTTTTTTAAACCAGGGGGGTTTGCGTTCATTGATTGTTATTATTTATCTCAGTTCAGCAGGGAAAAGCACTTTAGTTGCTAGTAATGTTGAAATGAATGTATTTTCAGTGCAGATTTAGAGATGGAAGGTATTTTTAGATTATCATATTTTTGTCAGACATGGTTACTGGTTAAATTTAGACATTTTGTACCGCTTAGAGCACCTTTTAAAGGACATAACAGAACAACAAAAAAATGAGATACATTTTTTGAAGGATTACCTATGTTTGCTATAACAATATGAACAGACATGTTTTGTCCATATGAGAACTTTTTATATTTTGTTCAATAACAATGTAACAAATAACAAATGTTATCTTCACTAATTTCTTTAGTCTGGCAATAAACATAAATTATCTTTTTTAGGTATATAATTGTCTGGACCTCGGCCAGTGAGGAGGGTTCATTTACTGGACCTCAAGCACTTTTAGTTGAAGACCCCTGGCCTAGTCGGTATAGGGTTGTCACGTGCTGGAGATAGCAGGCGAAGGCGAGGATCTAAATGCAGGGTTTTTAATAAAATAACACATGGAAAAAAACAACTCCAGGAATAAAGAAACAAAGGAACAAAGACCACTAGGACACACAAACTAGAAGCAACCATAACATGTACAACAACCCACAAACACCAGTAAGACACAAGGGCTGCGTTCGAAACCGCATACTCTCTTGAGTAGGTACTCATTTTCAATAAGTACTTACTTAACGAGCGCTAAAAGAGTAGGTACTATATTGCCTGATCCCGTTAAGTATGAATGCGATCCGCACTTTATGCGCCATGTTGACGTTATCATGTGACCTACGACGTTATCACAAGCGCAAAGATTTAAAGAGGCCGAGCTAGATTCGCGCAAACACCTGCATCAATTACATGAGAGACTTACCTGCTGATTTGATCACCGCGTTTTCATCTATCATGTTTCATCTATCATTCCAAATGTCAGAACAAAGGAGGCTTAGGGCTGCTGCTCGAAAAGCACGCCTTTGGAGACGTTTGTTGATTTTATATTCAGAAAACGTAAGTAAAAAATATCTTATCTATCTATCTGTGTATGTATGTATGTATGTATGTATATATATATATATATTTTTTTATTTATATATATATATATTTTTTTTTTTATATATATATATATATATATATTTTATTTTTATTTTTTATTTACATATATATATATATTTTTATATATATATATATATTGTTGGGGTAACAGCTTAGGACCCAGGACCAGTAGTGAAAAATGAAGACCAGGAGTCAGGAGTCAGATTAATTAAAGAAAATTTACTGAAGAATAGTTTGCAGTTTCATCAGCAGAAGCCAGCTTCAAGAGGAGTTTGTAGGCCGCTCTCCCTCTAACAGTCTCCCCGCCTCCGTCTAACGTACATACAATTTTCTGAACAGTTATACTGTTTTCAAGGTCTAGACACGTCATTACTGCCATGTGGAATGATTCTGATTGGTTCTAACAACCTGCAATGTAAGCAACTTTCCACACGTAGACAGATAGAAGCATATATCTCTAAAAATGCGTAGACTTGATGTCGCCCAGGCCCAGATTAGTCTCCAGTGACCTCGGAGGTCAGAGAAAAGCGTCTAAAGGTCTGGCATCGCCTGCAGGAAGGCCCATATCCAATACTGGATCTGCACAAATCATACAACGCACACACAAAGTTTCCCAGAAAAACAGTTTCCATCAAGGTCGGGACATCTTAACTAACTATCAACAAAGTCCTTCTTCAAAACTGATACTAACTCTACTTCAGAAGTGACTTTATTCTATTCTATAAAGAAAGAAAAGTATATCAGAGAGGTACATTTCTGTTACATTTTGAGTCCCCAAAAGAGTCACATAGCTGTAACATAGATGACCCCGGGGGTCGCTTTAGGAAGACATACAGTTAATACATGCTGAGCTCTTCTCACTTCAAACACCAAGGACATTTGCCTGTCAGCATATCTTGACACAGACATCAGAGCTGGATTCAAAAGCACAGAGCAACTAAAACACTACAATATTCAAAATCACTCCTTGAATATAGAGAAGATTAAATATAAATAGGTTATATGTGAATTGATTTAGTAAATGTAGGAAATGGTTATAAATTGATTATCATTAATTCTTGTTTTGATATTAGATCATAAAATCGTTCATGAAGGATATGGGTCTGTTGAAGAGGCAAGTGATGTTTGGCTTGACCCTTAACCCTTCACTCCCCCGTCTTAGGCCATGTGTGGGGGTCCAATACCCCCACGTCTGGCCTACAAATGAGGTCACTACGGGAGGCCAAGTGGTGACGCAAGTTCCCCGTTAGGGTCACAATTGTCTCTTCACCTCATCACGGACATGCTGGCCACTAAAAAGACCAGTCCCCGTTCCGAGGCTCTTTACCCCTCCCACTCATAACAGGGATCCAAGATGCTTCTTCTTTTCTCAAAACTCCTGATCAACAAACTGATAACGTGCTTTCTCTCATTGAGAGGGGAACAGACAATATAGTACAATAGTTTTCATACAATTCTTGAGGGTTTCAGTAAAAGGAAATAAAATAAAATAAATTAACATGAAATGAAAGACAAGTCCATATTTAATCTCTGGAAGCCGGGCTAAATGAGCAATCTCTGTTGCTGCATTCCCATCAAGTTAGAGGTGTGTGATGCTTCTAAAATCTGAACACATGACTGAAATTTGCAAGGTTAAAGTGACCAGAATGATCTCAGCTGACCCTTGAATGCCAATCTTTAAGGTGTTTCCTTGCTCTCAATTATGCGGTATTTGGTGAGCGGTATAGAGGGGCCAATATTAGGGCAGGGGCTGCCGTGTCCAGTCTTGACCTTGGCCCCTACGAAACACAGCTTCCCCCCCCAACAAAGATGCTGCTGGCCTCACAGACATCTGCCTCACCTCTCATACACACCTCACATAAAACCCCCTCTTCCATTTCTTTTTTTTTTTTTTTTTTTTCGGGGGGGTCCGAGATGACTTATCGTGATTTCCCTGGCTTGGGTTGCCCCCCGTCAGGCCGTAGGAAGTCTTACCCGTCATCGGGAACAACCACATCATGCTCAACCTCTCATCGCTTTGAGATCTTTGACCCTAAACAGGATCCGATATTTTCTGGAGCCTTTTGGAAAGTGCATTCAAGAGTCAGCAGAGCCCCGGGTCTGCTTTCAAATGAGTAAAAACATGGAGACAGGTTAATAATAGTTCCTGATCACACAGTTTTCCTGATACGAGTGTTCTCGTGAGACATCACACACGCCTAGGACAGACCCTCAGTCACCACTCAGAGAGCAAATACAAACTTTAGGAAATATAAAGGAAGAAACAAAATCATACCTAGGGAGGATAATTCAATTCATGATAATAATATAGAAAGATAAATATTGACTAAGTCTCAATAGTGGCCTGAAATAAAAAATAAAAAGTAAATAAATAAAAATAAACAACAATATAGCTGCAAGCAGCAATACCGGGGCCAAGCGCAAAGAAGAAGACAAGACATGCCAAAATGGCTGGCAGTGTCAGATCAACTGGAGCAATGAGCAATTAATCACGTTTTAAGATGATTTTAAGTAAAAGGCTGAAAATGCATTGTAGTCTGAGAGTGTCAGACCAACTGCAACAATTAACAATTATACAGTTTAAGAAGATTAGGCAAAATGGCTGAAATATCATATATTGAGTCACTGATAATGTAAGTTAATGGTTTATCACTTTTGATCAATAGGTGGCACAGATACGAAATTGATGTGGTGTGGTCAGAATAAGGGAACAATGACACATGCAAAGTTTGATGCCAATATGTCAAAGCATTGCAGAGATACAGCCTCAAGAGTAATTTTGGCATAATGGCTCAACTTCGTCGCTGCGGTTTACAAAAACGGTTTCATCTATACTGCCGTCCAAAGGCTAAGCGCAGTAACTACACATTTGGTCAAAATTGAGTTAAGACTTGAAATGGGCTTTGTGACATCTGTTCTGTCTTGTGACAAAGTTTGCAGGTTCAATTTTGTCCAGTTTTAGAGAAACGAGCATGTCAAAATTGCAGTAACTACAAAATCCAAGCCAATACCAAGGCAAACCGCAGTAATTGATGTTACTGCGTTCTAGCTTTGTTTCCCCGTTCTTGACACAGCAGATACTGCGGTTTCAGCCTTGTCACAATGGGGATTGTAACTTATGCGGTTTGCCCCGATCGTAACACACAGAAACAATCCTGCAGCCATATGATGTTTGAACTCGCGTTAAAACGCAAATTTTCAAAGACTGGTAAGGAAGATAGCAAAATAATAACTCATAGTAAGGCAACTGACAGCTTTATATTCAATTAACAACATTTACTAGCCAGCCGCTAGCAAATTTTGACTAACCTGTGCTGCTCTATTAAAGGCAATATCCTCTGACAACGTAAAGATAATCCGATTTAATCACGTTGGTGTTTGTTGATTCGGACATCTCGCCGTTTCAGGCAGCTAATCCAATTTTATTGACAGGGGTTACTCCTTAAAAAGTTAGCTGGGTCTGGTAACGTTATCTTGTTAGACAAAGTTACTCTAAAAGTTAGCGGCGCCAGTCAGCAGGTGACAACCGGACGAGCGCAGCCGGCCGACAGCAAGCACACTAGGTGAAAAAGTACACTTGCATAATGTACTGAAAGTACTCTATTTTCACGCACTAATTTCGTAGGCTACTTAAAATACACAAAAAAGTGCCAATCAGTTTTTTGGATTTCACAGATAGGCTAGCTAAGAATACATAATAATTATATTTTAATTATTAATTATAGCTTTAAGGGTGTAGATAGCATAAATAGGAAATGTACATGTTTGAGAATAGCTTAGAAGTTAGGCTAAAGGGAGAAGAAATACGTAAATTAACTTACTCTCTAACCTCTAATTCTAGGAAATGATGTATGGCCATATTAAAGGGATAGTTCAACCGAAAATGAAAATTCTGTATTATATAAAGTTTATTATTACTATAAACATGTATTAAGATGCATGAAAAAAAGTTGGATGAACACATTTAGTTTGTAGATACTGCACTTTGCCTTTGCAATAGTGTTTTAGTTGTTTAAGGTCATCCAAAGGCAGAGTGCAGTATCTGCCTTTTGGGGGTCAAAGATCACATCGGTGGTCATGGTTTTTATCTATAAAAAATTTCTTCCTAAGAAGGCAATACATGAATGCATTACCACTAATCTACCCACAACATGTTTGACTGGCTGCTGTAAAAACTTTAAAGCCATTTTTCTCAGTTTCAGTGTTTGCGTAGTTACTGCACTTAGCCTTTGTAGGGCAGTATTGATGCAAAATCCCTAACTTTTTGTTGACACAGTCTGAAGATGATACGATTCGATTTTGGTGGAAATTGGACAAACGGTCTAGGATGAGTTTGAAAAAGTAGGTTTTGATCAAATAAGAACATTGAGGACAGGATGTTTGACCAAATAAGGAAAAATTAGTATCTCTGGTCATAATACAGTCATTGGCTCATGCCGAGAACAGTTTCATTAAACTAGGCTAATTTAATCAAAAGTTATTAGCATGTTTGTAAATTTTGTTATAACCTCTGACCACAAGGTGGCACTGCCCCAAAACGTTTTGAGTACCTTCAAAGCATGGTGCGGAAGACATGATTTTTGGACAAACAGTTCAAAAGTTATAAGCAAAAATAGCCATTTTTTGTATCTCCGGACCAGTAGGTGGCGCTGCGCCGAAACGCTGCATGTTGCTTCAGGTCATGCTTGTGATGACATATACCAAGATTGGTTTGAATACGATAAAGCGTTGTGGAGATATAGGCTTATGAGTGTTTTTGCAACCGCTACGCAAAATTTGTGTGCGCGTTTATCGAAAACGATTTGACAAATCAACTTGATTTGCAAGATTTTTTGTCAGCATGGTCTGAAGATGATCTGGTTCAATTTTCGTGCAAATCGGACAAACCGTCTAGGACGAGTTCGTAAAAGTAGGTTTTTTGGAAAATTAAAAATGGCGGGGAAATTATCATGACCGAAAATGACATCATAGGTTGCAATTGAATCGGCATGAGCCAATGACTCTATTATGACCAGTTTCAATATACTAGGCTAATTTAATCAAAAGTTATTAGCATTTTTGTCAAGTTTGTTATATCTTTTGACCACAAGGTGGCACTGCCCTAAAACCTTTTGAGTACCTTCAGGGCATAGCAAGGAAGTCACATACCGAGTTTAGTAACAATATACTAATGCATTTGTAAAATATAGCATTTTTTGACAAAATTCAAAATGGCCGACAGCCAAAATGGCCGATATGGTAAAATTGAATATCAGACGACTCGGCATGCCGTCCTGAATGTAACGAGACCACTTTTATGATTTTTGGACAAACAGTTCAGAAGTTATAAGCAAAAATAGCAATTTTTCGTATCTCCGGACCAGTAGGTGGCGCTGCGCCGAAACGCTGTATGTTGCCTCAAGTCATGCTTGTGATGACATGTACCAAGTTTGGTTTGAATACAATAAAGCGTTGCGGAGATATTGCCTTAAGTGTGTTTTTGCAACCGCTACGTAAAATTTGTTTGCGCGTTTATCGCAAATGATTTGACGAATCAACTTGATTTGCAAGATTTTTTGTCAACATGGTCTGAAGATAATCTGGTTAAATTTTCGTGCAAATCGGATGAACCGTCTAGGACGAGTTCGTAAAAGTAGGTTTTTCGGAAAATTAAAAATGGCGGGAAAATTTTTATGACGGAAAATGACGTCATATGGTGCAGTCGAATCGTCTTGAGCCAAGGAATCAGAGGAAAAAAGAATTTTGTTTCTAGCCCTTATGGTTCAAAAGTTATTAGCATAAACATGAGTCAAATTTTGGACTGATGGTGGCGCTAGAGGGATTGAGTTAGAGACTCCAAATTTGCTACGGTGACATTTCAGACTGTCCTCTATTAGTGTGCCAAATTTCACAACTTTTTACCATACGGTTCTATGGGCTGCCATAGACTTCGTGGCGGAAGAAGAAGAAGAAGAAGAAGAAGAAGATGAAATATAGCTGCAAGCAGCAATACCGGGGCCAAGCGCAAAGAAGAAGACAAGACATGCCAAAATGGCTGGCAGTGTCAGATCAACTGGAGCAATGAGCAATTAATCACGTTTTAAGATGATTTTAAGCAAAAGGCTGAAAATGCATTGTAGTCTGAGAGTGTCAGACCAACTGCAACAATTAACAATTATACAGTTTAAGAAGATTAGGCAAAATGGCTGAAATATCATATATTGAGTCACTGATAATGTAAGTTAATGGTTTATCACTTTTGACCAATAGGTGGCACAGATACAAAATTGATGTGGTGTGGTCAGAATAAGGGAACAATGACACATGCAAAGTTTGATGCCAATATGTCAAAGCATTGCAGAGATACAGCCTCAAGAGTAATTTTGGCATAATGGCTCAACTTCGTCGCTGCGGTTTACAAAAACGGTTTCATATATTGATGCAAAATCCCTAACTTTTTGTTGACACAGTCTGAAGATGATACGATTCGATTTTGGTGGAAATTGGACAAACAGTCTAGGATGAGTTTGAAAAAGTAGGTTTTGATCAAATAAGAACATTGAGGACAGGATGTTTGACCAAATATGGCAAAATTAGTATCTATGTTCTCGGCATGAGCCAATGACTGTATTATGACCAGTTTCATTAAACTAGGCTAATTTAATCAAAAGTTATAAGCATGTTTGTAAATTTTGTTATAACATCTGACCACAAGGTGGCACTGCCCCAAAACGTTTTGAGTACCTTCAAAGCATGGTGCGGAAGACATGATTTTTGGACAAACAGTTCAAAAGTTATAAGCAAAAATAGCCATTTTTTGTATCTCCGGACCAGTAGGTGGCGCTGCGCCGAAACGCTGCATGTTGCTTCAGGTCATGCTTGTGATGACATATACCAAGATTGGTTTGAATACGATAAAGCGTTGTGGAGATATAGGCTTATGAGTGTTTTTGCAACCGCTACGCAAAATTTGTGTGCGCGTTTATCGAAAACGATTTGACAAATCAACTTGATTTGCAAGATTTTTTGTCAGCATGGTCTGAAGATGATATGGTTCAATTTCTGTGCAAATCGGACAAACCGTCTAGGACGAGTTCGCAAAAGTAGGTTTTTTGGAAAATTAAAAATGGCGGGAAAATTATCATGACCGAAAATTACATCATAGGTTGCAATTGAATCGGCATGAGCCAATGACTCTATTATGACCAGTTTCAATATACTAGGCTAATTTAATTAAAAGTTATTAGCATTTTTGTCAAGTTTGTTATATCTTTTGACCACAAGGTGGCACTGCCCTAAAACTTTTTGAGTACCTTCAGGGCATAGCAAGGAAGTCACATACCGAGTTTAGTAACAATATACTAATGCATTTGTAAAATATCGCATTTTTTGACAAAATTCAAAATGGCCGACAGCCAAAATGGCCGATATGGTAAAATTGAATATCAGACGACTCGGCATGCCGTCCTGAATGTAACTGAGACCACTTTTATGATTTTTGGACAAACAGTTCAGAAGTTATAAGCAAAAATAGCAATTTTTCGTATCTCCGGACCAGTAGGTGGCGCTGCGCCGAAACGCTGTATGTTGCCTCAAGTCATGCTTGTGATGACATGTACCAAGTTTGGTTTAAATACGATAAAGCGTTGCGGAGATATTGCCTTAAGAGTGTTTTTGCAACCGCTACGTAAAATTTGTTTGCGCGTTTATCGCAAATGATTTGACGAATCAACTTGATTTGCAAGATTTTTTGTCAGCATGGTCTGAAGATGATCTGGATCAATTTTCGTGCAAATCGGATGAACCGTCTAGGACGAGTTCGTAAAAGTAGGTTTTTCGGAAAATAAAAAATGGCGGGAAAATTTTTATGACGGAAAATGACGTCATAGGGTGCAATCGAATCGCCTTGAGCCAAGGAATCAGAGGAAAAAAGAATTTTGTTTCTAGCCCTTATGGTTCAAAAGTTATTAGCATAAACATGAGTCAAATTTTGGACTGATGGTGGCGCTAGAGGGATTGAGTTTGAGACTCCAAATTTGCTACGGTGACATTTCAGACTGTCCTCTATTAGTGTGCCAAATTTCACAACTTTTTACCATACGGTTCTATGGGCTGCCATAGACTTCGTGGCGGAAGAAGAAGAAGAAGAAGATGAAATATAGCTGCAAGCAGCAATACCGGGGCCAAGCGCAAAGAAGAAGACAAGACATGCCAAAATGGCTGGCAGTGTCAGATCAACTGGAGCAATGAGCAATTAATCACATTTTAAGATGATTTTAGGCAAAAGGCTGAAAAACGCATTGTAGTCTGAGAGTGTCAGACCAACTGCAACAATTAACAATTATACAGTTTAAGAAGATTAGGCAAAATGGCTGAAATATCATATATTGAGTCACTGATAATGTAAGTTAATGGTTTATCACTTTTGACCAATAGGTGGCACAGATACGAAATTGATGTGGTGTGGTCAGAATAAGGGAACAATGACACATGCAAAGTTTGATGCCAATATGTCAAAGCATTGCAGAGATACAGCCTCAAGAGTCATTTTGGCATAATGGCTCAACTTCGTCACTGCGGTTTACAAAAACGGTTTCATCTATTGATGCAAAATCCCTAACTTTTTGTTGACACAGTCTGAAGATGATACGATTCGATTTTGGTGGAAATTGGACAAACGGTCTAGGATGAGTTTGAAAAAGTAGGTTTTGATCAAATAAGAACATTGAGGACAGGATGTTTGACCAAATATGGAAAAATTAGTATCTCTGTTCTCGGCATGAGCCAATGACTGTATTATGACCAGTTTCATTAAACTAGGCTAATTTAATCAAAAGTTATTAGCATGTTTGTAAATTTTGTTATAACCTCTGACCACAAGGTGGCACTGCCCCAAAACGTTTTGAGTACCTTCAAAGCATGGTGCGGAAGACATGATTTTTGGACAAAGAGTTCAAAAGTTATAAGCAAAAATAGCCATTTTTTGTATCTCCGGACCAGTAGGTGGCGCTGCGCCGAAACGCTGCATGTTGCTTCAGGTCATGCTTGTGATGACATATACCAAGATTGGTTTGAATACGATAAAGCGTTGTGGAGATATAGGCTTATGAGTGTTTTTGCAACCGCTACGCAAAATTTGTGTGCGCGTTTATCGAAAACGATTTGACAAATCAACTTGATTTGCAAGATTTTTTGTCAGCATGGTCTGAAGATGATCTGGTTCAATTTTCGTGCAAATCGGACAAACCGTCTAGGACGAGTTCGTAAAAGTAGTTTTTTTGGAAAATTAAAAATGGCGGGGAAATTATCATGATCGAAAATGACATCATAGGTTGCAATTGAATCGGCATGAGCCAATGACTCTATTATGACCAGTTTCAATATACTAGGCTAATTTATTCAAAAGTTATTAGCATTTTTGTCAAGTTTGTTATATCTTTTGACCACAAGGTGGCACTGCCCTAAAACTTTTTGAGTACCTTCAGGGCATAGCAAGGAAGTCACATACCGAGTTTAGTAACAATATACTAATGCATTTGTAAAATATAGCATTTTTTGACAAAATTCAAAATGGCCGACAGCCAAAATGGCCGATATGGTAAAATTGAATATCAGACGACTCGGCATGCCGTCCTGAATGTAACGAGACCACTTTTATGATTTTTGGACAAACAGTTCAGAAGTTATAAGCAAAAATAGCAATTTTTCGTATCTCCGGACCAGTAGGTGGCGCTGCGCCGAAACGCTGTATGTTGCCTCAAGTCATGCTTGTGATGACATGTACCAAGTTTGGTTTGAATACGATAAAGCGTTGCGAAGATATTGCCTTAAGAGTGTTTTTGCAACCGCTACATAAAATTTGTTTGCGCGTTTATCGCAAATGATTTGACGAATCAACTTGATTTGCAAGATTTTTTGTCAGCATGGTCTGAAGATGATCTGGTTCAATTTTCGTGCAAATCGGATGAACCGTCTAGGACGAGTTCGTAAAAGTAGTTTTTTTGGAAAATTAAAAATGGCGGGGAAATTATCATGATCGAAAATGACATCATAGGTTGCAATTGAATCGGCATGAGCCAATGACTCTATTATGACCAGTTTCAATATACTAGGCTAATTTATTCAAAAGTTATTAGCATTTTTGTCAAGTTTGTTATATCTTTTGACCACAAGGTGGCACTGCCCTAAAACTTTTTGAGTACCTTCAGGGCATAGCAAGGAAGTCACATACCGAGTTTAGTAACAATATACTAATGCATTTGTAAAATATAGCATTTTTTGACAAAATTCAAAATGGCCGACAGCCAAAATGGCCGATATGGTAAAATTGAATATCAGACGACTCGGCATGCCGTCCTGAATGTAACGAGACCACTTTTATGATTTTTGGACAAACAGTTCAGAAGTTATAAGCAAAAATAGCAATTTTTCGTATCTCCGGACCAGTAGGTGGCGCTGCGCCGAAACGCTGTATGTTGCCTCAAGTCATGCTTGTGATGACATGTACCAAGTTTGGTTTGAATACGATAAAGCGTTGCGAAGATATTGCCTTAAGAGTGTTTTTGCAACCGCTACATAAAATTTGTTTGCGCGTTTATCGCAAATGATTTGACGAATCAACTTGATTTGCAAGATTTTTTGTCAGCATGGTCTGAAGATGATCTGGTTCAATTTTCGTGCAAATCGGATGAACCGTCTAGGACGAGTTCGTAAAAGTAGGTTTTTCGGAAAATTAAAAATGGCGGGAAAATTTTTATGACGGAAAATGACGTCATAGGGTGCAATCGAATCGTCTTGAGCCAAGGAATCAGAGGAAACAAGAATTTTGTTTCTAGACCTTATGGTTCAAAAGTTATTAGCATAAACATGAGTCAAATTTTGGACTGATGGTGGCGCTAGAGGGATTGAGTTAGAGACTCCAAACTTGCTATGGAGACACTTGAGACCGTCCTCTATAAGTGTACCGAATTTCATAACTTTTTACCATACGGTTCTATGGGCTACCATAGACTTCGTGGCGGAAGAAGAAGAAGAAGAAGAAGAAGAAGAAGAAGATGAATAATAATAATAATAGGAACGGGAACGGTTTCAATAGGTGCCTTCGCACCTTCGGTGCTTGGCCCCTAATAATAAATATAGCTGCAAGCAGCCATACCGGGGCCAAGCGCAAAGAAGAAGACAAGACATGCCAAAATGGCTGGCAGTGTCAGATCAACTGGAGCAATGAGCAATTAATCACGTTTTAAGATGATTTTAAGCAAAAGGCTGAAAATGCATTGTAGTCTGAGAGTGTCAGACCAACTGCAACAATTAACAATTATACAGTTTAAGAAGATTAGGCAAAATGGCTGAAATATCATATATTGAGTCACTGATAATGTAAGTTAATGGTTTATCACTTTTGACCAATAGGTGGCACAGATACGAAATTGATGTGGTGTGGTCAGAATAAGGGAACAATGACACATGCACAGTTTGATGCCAATATGTCAAAGCATTGCAGAGATACAGCCTCAAGAGTAATTTTGGCATAATGGCTCAACTTCGTCGCTGCGGTTTACAAAAACGGCTTCATCTATTGATGCAAAATCCCTAACTTTTTGTTGACACAGTCTGAAGATGATACGATTCGATTTTGGTGGAAATTGGACAAACGGTCTAGGATGAGTTTGAAAAGGTAGGTTTTGATCAAATAAGAACATTGAGGACAGGATGTTTGACCAAATATGGAAAAATTAGTATCTCTGTTCTCGGCATGAGCCAATGACTGTATTATGACCAGTTTCATTAAACTAGGCTAATTTAATCAAAAGTTATTAGCATGTTTGTAAATTTTGTTATAACCTCTGACCACAAGGTGGCACTGCCCCAAAACGTTTTGAGTACCTTCAAAGCATGGTGCGGAAGACATGATTTTTGGACAAACAGTTCAAAAGTTATAAGCAAAAATAGCCATTTTTTGTATCTCCGGACCAGTAGGTGGCGCTGCGCAGAAACGCTGCATGTTGCTTCAGGTCATGCTTGTGATGACATATACCAAGATTGGTTTGAATACGATAACGCGTTGTGGAGATATAGGCTTATGAGTGTTTTTGCAACCGCTACGCAAAATTTGTGCGCGCGTTTATCAAAAACGATTTGACAAATCAACTTGATTTGCAAGATTTTTTGTCAGCATGGTCTGAAGATGATATGGTTCAATTTCTGTGCAAATCGGACAAACCGTCTAGGACGAGTTCGCAAAAGTAGGTTTTTTGGAAAATTAAAAATGGCGGGGAAATTATCATGACCAAAAAATGACATCATAGGTTGCAATTGAATCGGCATGAGCCAATGACTCTATTATGACCAATTTCAATACACTAGGCTAATTTAATCAAAAGTTATTAGCATTTTTGTCAAGTTTGTTATTTCTTTTGACCACAAGGTGGCACTGCCCTAAAACTTTTTGAGTACCTTCAGGGCATAGCATGGAAGTCACATACCGAGTTTAGTAACAATATACTAATGCATTTGTAAAATATAGTATTTTTTGACAAAATTCAAAATGGCCGACAGCCAAAATGGCCGATATGGTAAAATTGAATATCAGACGACTCGGCATGCCGTCCTGAATGTAACGAGACCACTTTTATGATTTTTGGACAAACAGTTCAGAAGTTATAAGCAAAAATAGCAATTTTTCGTATCTCCGGACCAGTAGGTGGCGCTGCGCCGAAACGCTGTATTTTGCCTCAAGTCATGCTTGTGATGACATGTACCAAGTTTGGTTTGAATACGATAAAGCGTTGCGGAGATATTGCCTTAAGAGTGTTTTTGCAACCGCTACGTAAAATTTGTTTGCGCGTTTATCGCAAATGATTTGACGAATCAACTTGATTTGCAAGATTTTTTGTCAGCATGGTCTGAAGATGATCTGGTTCAATTTTCGTGCAAATCGGATGAACCGTCTAGGACGAGTTTGTAAAAGTAGGTTTTTCGGAAAATTAAAAATTAAAAAAAAAAAAAATTTTATGACGGAAAATGACGTCATAGGGTGCAATCGAATCGTCTTGAGCCAAGGAATCAGAGGAAAAAATAATTTTGTTTCTAGCCCTTATGGTTCAAAAGTTATTAGCATAAACATGAGTCAAATTTTGGACTGATGGTGACGCTAGAGGGATTGAGTTTGAGACTCCAAATTTGCTACGGTGACATTTCAGACTGTCCTCTATTAGTGTGCCAAATTTCACAACTTTTTACCATACGGTTCTATGGGCTGCCATAGACTTCGTGGCGGAAGAAGAAGAAGAAGAAGAAGAAGAAGATGAATAATAATAATAAGAACGGGAACGGTTTCAATAGGTGCCTTCGCACCTTCGGTGCTTGGCCCCTAATAATAAGAACGGGAACGGTTTCAATAGGTGCCTTCGCACCTTCGGTGCTTGGCCCCTAATAATAGTCCATCCAATTGCATTCAGTCTCATATAGCATGCCCCACCTATAGCATGCCCCACCTATAGCAGTCTCATATAGCATGCCCCAAGTTAGTACTGGCCGTAGATAAAGTACTAATTGTTGGTGATTTTAATATCCATGTTGACAACGGAAAAGACGTATTGGGATTAGCATTTAAAGACACACTAAACTCTATTGGAGTTAGGCAACACGTGTCAGGACCCATTCATCGCCATAATCATACTTTAGACCTAATATTGTCACATGGAATAAATGTTGATACCGTTGAAATTCTGCAGCAGAGCGATGACATCTCAGATCATTACTTAGTATCATGTATACTTAATTTAGCTAAGGTTGCAAAGCCGCCCCCTCGCTTTAAAAATGGCAGGACAATCACTGCCGCTACTAAAGATTGCTTTTTAAATAATCTCCCTCATCAGTATCATCTGCTCAGCATCCCAGATAGTATAGAAGAACTCGATGTTGCAACAGAAACTATTGACTCTCTCTTTTCCAGTACTTTAGACACAGTTGCTCCTCTGCGCTTAAAGAAGATTAAAGAAAATAGTCCAACGCCGTGGTACAACGAGCACACCCGGGCCCTTAAAACAGCAGCCAGAAAAATGGAGCGCAGCTGGAAGAAAACAAAATTAGAGGTATTTCGTAATTCGTGGAAAGAGCACATGATCACATACAGAAAGGCTGTAAAAACTGCTAGATCTGCTTATTTCTCAACTCTCTTGGAAGAAAACAAACACAACCCAAGGTATTTATTCGATACAGTGGCTAAATTAACCAAAAATAAAGCTTCAACTTCTGATGATTGTAAACAGCACAGCAGTAATGACTTTATGAACTTCTTCACATGTAAGATTGATAATATTAGGAAAAAATTTTTAACCATGCAGCCGTCTAATACAGCATCACATCAGACAGAGCATTGTAGTGTCACTGAGGAAAAATTACACTCATTCACTGCTATAGGAGAAGAAGAATTGGCTAAACTCGTTAAATCATCAAAATCGACAACATGTATGCTCGACCCTATACCAACTAGGCTATTAAAAGAGATGCTACCAGAGGTCATAGATCCTCTTCTTAATATCATTAATTCATCTTTGTCATTAGGATATGTACCGAAAACTTTTAAGTTGGCAATTATTAAACCACTTATTAAAAAACCGCAACTTGATCCTACAGATTTAGTCAATTATAGACCAATCTCAAATCTACCCTTTCTGTCAAAAATACTTGAAAAGGCAGTGTCTTCACAATTATGTTCCTTTTTAGAAAGAAATGGTATCTGTGAGGATTTCCAGTCAGGATTTAGACCGTATCATAGCACTGAGACTGCTCTCGTCAGAGTTACAAATGATTTGCTCTTATCATCCGATCGTGGCTGTATCTCTCTATTAGTGTTACTCGATCTTAGCGCTGCATTTGATACTATCGACCACAACATTCTTTTGAATAGACTCGAAAATTATGTAGGTATTAGTGGAATTGCATTATCATGGTTTAAATCATACCTATGCGACCGTTATCAGTTTGTAGTAGTAAATGAAGATATGTC
Organism: Gobio gobio; assembly: GCF_949357685.1. Lineage (NCBI taxonomy): Eukaryota > Metazoa > Chordata > Actinopteri > Cypriniformes > Gobionidae > Gobio > Gobio gobio. The sequence goes on along the minus strand of NC_137101.1, from coordinate 65,225,363 downwards.
ACACCGATCGCAAGTTCAGTATGGAGTACCGCAAGGCTCAGTGCTAGGACCGCTACTCTTCACCCTGTACATGCTACCACTGGGAGATATCATTAGGAAGCATGGCGTTAGTTTTCATTGTTATGCTGACGATACTCAGCTCTATATTTCTTCATGCCCTAAAGAAACTTACCAATCCACAAGATTAACGGAATGCATAGCTCATATAAAACATTGGATGACTGGTAATTTCCTGCAACTCAATTCAGAAAAAACTGAATTTTTAATTATTGGACAAAAAAGCTCCACAAGTAGTAACCTAGAATACTGTCTAACACTTGATGGCTGTTCTGTCAAGTCCTCGTCGTCAGTGAGGAACCTGGGTGTGCTCTTTGATACCAATCTTTCGTTTGAAAGCCACGTTTCTAGCATCTGTAAAACTGCTTTCTACCATCTTAAAAATATATCTAAATTACGGCACATGCTCTCAATGCAAAATGCTGAACAGTTAGTTCATGCGTTCATGACCTCAAGGTTAGATTATTGTAATGCTCTACTGGGTGGTTGCCCTGCTCGCTTAATAAATAAACTCCAGCTGGTCCAAAACGCAGCAGCTCGAGTTCTTACTAGAACCAGGAAGTATGACCATATTAGCCCAGTTCTGTCAACACTGCACTGGCTGCCTATTAAACATCGCATAAATTTTAAAATCTTACTTATTACTTACAAAGCACTAAATGGTTTAGCTCCCCAATACTTGAGCGAGCTCTTAACATATTATACTCCATCACGTCTACTGCGGTCTCAAAATTCTGGCCAGTTGATCATACCGAGAATATCCAAATCAACTGCAGGCGGTCGATCGTTTTCCTATTTAGCACCTAAACTCTGGAACAGTCTTCCTAACATTGTTCGGGAAGCAGACACACTCTGTCAGTTTAAATCTAGACTAAAAACACATCTCTTTACTGTGGCATACACATAAAACACTTTTTCAATGAAATGATTGTTAGGCTGCATTAACTAGGTCAGCCGGAACCGGGAACACTTCCCATAACACCTGATGTACTCGTTACATCATCAGAAGAATGGCATCTACGCTAATGTTAGTCTCTCTGTTTTATCCCGAGGTTTACTGCAGTCAGCTGGATCCGGGCCGTATCCAGATCAGATGGTGGACCTGCGCCCAGAGAAGACCAACACAGGACCCCGAAGTGTCTGGGAGACCGTGATTAGACTCCCCCTGAAACTGCCTCATCGACACGGCATCTCAATAAACCCGTCTCCTGCGTGTTGCCTCCGATCATTCGAATATTGCACTTTAATAATTATTTAATCAACATCATCCTCAATAAACCCGTCTCCAGCATGTTGCCCCCGGTCCCTCGAATATTCTGATCTATTATGACCTCCGAGCTGTAAAACTGCCAGAATAATAATAATAATACGCTGTTTGTTAATTGGCCAGAGGAGAACTGGCACCCCGACTGAGCCTGGTTTCTCCCAAGGTTTATTTTTCTCCATTAGGTCACCTAATGGGGTTTTGGTTTCCTTGCCACTGTTGCCTCTGGCTTGGCGTGCTCAGTTGGGGACACTAAATTTTTCAACTAAACATCAAAATACATCTAAATAATAAACTAAATTAACCATTTAAACTAAATTACTGATCAAATTATTAATCTAAAGCCCACACTGTCACTGTATGATACTTGAAATTTTTCCAGAATGGCTATACAGCTGAATAAAATTATGCTGCATTATTTTCCTGTTTAACACTGTAAAGCTGCTTTGAAACAATCTACATTGTTAAAAGCGCTATATAAATAAAGTTGACTTGACTTGACTTGACCTCAAAAGAATAGAAAATAAAATAAAACATTCATATCATCCATCTCATTATTTCCACTTAAAACATAAACTTGTTCCTAATTTTTACTCAAGAACCCTTTTGCTAAATTTACTTTTTCCAACAGACTCATTTTCTCCCCTCATAGCCCACATAACTGTTGATGGACTTATCCATAAAAAGAAAATCGTTAATGTTAAAACCTTTTCATCAAAATGACTTAATTATCAATTCGCATTCCATTCAATAAGTTTGTTCACTCATCTTTATCTTGTTGACATTATGCTTAATCATACTAAATACCAAATTATTAGTCACCATGTTATTAGTAAAACATTTAAGATCATTCATCAGGGTTTTCCTTAAAGTACCCTTTTTTAATTTTCTTTTATTCTCAATGTCTTGTTCATTAAAACTCTTCAGGTGTAAGCTCCAAATGACCAAAATCTTAAACCTCTTAATTCATGTCACTTGGTAGTGATACTT